>NC_044306.2:169993237-170338237 GCF_007474595.2 Lynx canadensis
AGAGTGGAGAATATAATATCCACCTCACGAGGGCTATTAGATAAGGATGTAGGGAATGACACATGCAGCAGGATCAATTTTGCACACAAAAAAACACATCATTCATTTATGATTATGGTTAGAACAATATCAAGAAGCAATCGTCCCAAGAGGCTGCTGGTGCCTGTGTTGTAGGGCATCCTTTCTATGCCGGAGGATGGTCCTAAACTTGCCTGTCCTCATATTGTTTCCACTTTTAACAAAATAAATACCCTTTTAAAAATTAGGTCACTTTTACCTGAAAGAATACTGTGAGTAGTAAAGCACATTCGAATATGTAAACTTTAGAGCCATTTTAAGTACAACCAGCAGAATAGACAAAAAGAAGGACCACAGTTGCTACACTACAGGGAAGAAAATGTTCCTGAGCAGTCTACTGCTCTGTGCAGACTCTCACTAATTAGAATTAATTAGTACTGGTAGGGCTCCCATGAAATGCACTGAAAATGGATGGCACGTTCATCAACACAGAGTAATGATAAATGACGATGTGTTGAGTTGGGGTGATGTGATTAATAGAATCTATAGAAGTCCAGGCTGCCTTTTACTTGGCGTAGTATTTTTCTGAATGGATTCAAGAAGCAGATTTTTTAAAGCACATCAATTTAAATGAATAGGAAATAGTGGTGGTGACAGATGTTCTAAACCCTAGAGAAGTCATGCGGAAGATAATATTGCTTCCTTACACTCTTATAGGACCAACTTGTTTAACAAAGGGCTTTCACATTCTTTCACTGAACCTTCTTATTTGCCTGATGACTTAAACAAAGCTGGTATTAAGCCCCATTATATACTTGAGAAACCAAAATTCAGAAATCTTGGGTCACTTGTCCATAGTCAAATAGCTGGCACACTTCAGAAATGGGTCTATATTTAGAGCATGTGCGGTATTTTTGTCTGCTTGGCATCTGCTACTATATATTCTAAAAATAATATCCTGATTTTGTTTGGGAAGAACCATCACTCCTCCTCTCTTCAATCATGTAGCTTTAATGTCACCAACACCACTCATAGGTTCAGAGTGGGTTTTAGAACCCCCTACTACATGTGTCAAAGAGGGATCTCTTTTTTTTCTGGGGCTATATGTAAGTTGCTTAGCTGGAAACACAGGTCTATCAAAGGTCACCACATGTCATATGGAAAATGCCAGCTTAGCAGTTCCAAATTAAAGGAGAGTAATGCCAAAAAAGGCGGAGGGAGGAGGGAGAGTAAAAAAGGGAGGAAGGGAGAGAGAGAAAGGAGATCATCTGGGGTCATCATTTGAATCCCTGAATGTAACATCCAGTTGTGCTCAAAACCAAACCTACTCTGGGAGGCAAATCATTAGAGACTTCATGTTTTTATTTATTTTTGAGGGAGAAAGAGAGAGAGAGAGAGAGAGAGACAGAGACAGAGCACAAGTGGGGGAGGGGCAGACACAGAATCCTAGGCAGGCTCCAGACTCTGAGCTGTTAGCACAGAACCTTACATGGGGCTTAAACTCATGAACTGTGAGATCATGACCTGAGCTGAAGTTGGATGCTTAACTGTCTGAGCCACCCAGGCGCCCCAAACCATGAAAGACTTAAATACAGAGAACAAACTGAGGGTTGCTGGAGGGGTGTTTGGTGGGGGGATCGGCTAAATGGGTGATGGGCATTAAGGAGGGCATGAGCCTTGGGATGAGCCCTGGGGTCATACGTAAGTGATGAATTATTAAATTCTCCTCCTGAAACCATTATTATAATATAGATTAACTTACTTGCATTTAAATAAAATTTTAAAAAAAATAGCTGCTAAAAAAAGTTATATGAACCAACAAATTCCTTCTTATTTTGTTTAATCTAGCCTGTTTTTTTGTTTCTGTCACTTTTACCTGACTAATACAGACAAGAATTCAGGTCTTTGGACCCATATTTCAGTGGTCTTCACTGCACTAGAATTCCTCCCTTGGAAAAAAATAACTATAAAATTATGATAGTTCATAGGTATTAAGTACTTTGGATATGCTAACTACCCTTCCAAATACATATATTAACTCTTTAATCCATACAACAGCTCAGGAGTTAACATGTAGAATCATCTGATGAATAAATAACCAACACACAGAACAATTAAATAGCTTCACCCAATATACATCCCAAATAAATGGAGGAGCCAGGATTTGAACATATTCAGTCTGGTCACAGAGCCAGTGCCTTTTTGAGTGAGGCTATACTTACTCTTTTTTTAAAGCTGAATTATTCTCTGACCAATATGAGGCCAGCAGTTGGGTAAATGCTAGCTTCTAGTGAGCAGTGAATAGGACACATGGATGAAGGAGGAGCCGCCCACAATCAATCTGGGTCCACTGCAGTTGGCAAAATCCAATGGGGATGAAAAGTATCTCCTTACCTGTTTTGTTTTTTCGCTGCATATTCTTAGTCACCACTAAGACATGAGACATGGAAGCCTTGATAAAGCTGGCACTCCAGTTGGAACAGGTGCATTGTATCGTAATTTGTAAGACTCCATGTTTTCCTGATGCCTCAACGTCCCCACAAATGGGCTGTGAGTACCATCCGAAGGTAACCAAACACACCAGTGTGTTAAGGCTGGTCTTTGTTACAAGTTCCCCTCTAGCCCTCCCCTGACTAGGATCCAGTGACATTCAAAGGCACCAATGAAATCCCCTCATGTCTTTTGGTTGAGCACTCCACCATGACCCCCAATGAAAACACTTGCCCACACGCCCTCATCTGCTCTCAGCTCCCCTCTGCTTGCTTGAGCCCACTCTCTTGGAGTTCCTTTTGTATGGACCCTTGCATGGTGTGCCATGCCTCCCTCTTCTAGGACCTGTAAGTATAATAAATTTATTCTACTCTCCTATGCCTTGCTATAGTGTTTTTCCACGTCCACAACAGATTAATCATCAAAGAACCCATTTTAAAATAATATAATTGTTCTTTCCAACATACGTGTACATCTCGAGATTTTTTTTCTTCACTCTCTGCCAGGTTATGCTTAGGTTTACTTAGTCAATCCGGAGTCAGAGGAGTATAGCCTCAATTAATTATTTTGAAACAAAATTTTACATATTCCTGAATGTGTTCCCACATTTTATTTCATTTGTTTATTTCATTTGCTCTCCCAACAGATCTTTGAGGCAGGCCAGGCTATAAAATTCCCATCTATGAAGATGAGAAATCTGAGATCAGGAGATATCTTGTTCAGGGTCACCCTGATGTTGTGTAAGGGGATGAACCAGCTTCTCTTCCGCTACACCATCCCATTTTTTTGTTGTTGTTGTTTTCTTGGGTGAATTCTGTATGTTTCTCAATCTCACTTATAAAATATGACCCATTTCTATATCCCCAGGTCCAACCCCAAGCTCATAATCTTCACCTCTAACCCATTTTCTGATGTTGTCCCTGACATCTTTCTTATTTGCCTTTCAGATATTTCTATCTGAATACCTTTGTTGCCATTAACTTCCATCTCTATTTTTTATATACTGGCCTGTGGATGGACTTCAGCATCTCAAGCCATGATCTACTTTGACAATCTTTAATGGAATATGACCACCACTAACTAGTCTTTTTCCTGATACTCAGTCATTCAGACTGCTCTCCACCTTCCCTGAAATCTTCAGTCGCTCACTGCCATCCTCCCCAAACCTCCCAATTTGAACCTGCAGAATAGCAACCTGGTCACAGATGGTAAGGACTCCTAGCCCACCATTTGTAGCAGCTGATGGCATTCTTTTAAATCTGGCATTAAAAAAAATCAGAACATACATATGCATCACCTGTGTGCTTGAAACACAGAATAAGGAGAGACACTTATACACCCACATCTTGCCAAATTCTACTGATGAGAAAACTCATCAAGATGACATGACCACTGGTTGACCCCTGAGTTAGACCTCTATAATCAGAGGATCCTTGCTCCCAGAAACTGCCTCAAGGACACAGCCTTGAGTTAGTAAGTGGTGTTGGAACCATTTGGATGGTATACAGTATTGAATCCCGTTAAGGCCTCTATATAAATTTTTAAGATTTGGTGGGAAGATGGGGAGATCTATTTGTCTTGCAGCTGCCCAAGGCAAGAGTGATGGGTAAATTCCTTGCTTATTAAATCTGACACCTACCAGTCTGGAATGGCCTGCTTCTTTCTTTGGTCTCTTCTTGCCCTCCATGTGTGGAGGCCAGTTTCAGATCATACCTGGAAAGCTCCCAAGGAGGTTGTGAACCAGCATGTACCCTGGTCTCAGATTCACCTTTAAATACTTTCACTCCCATGGTGCCTGGGTAGCTCAGTCAGTTTAAGCATCTGACTCTTGATTTCAGCTCATGTCATGATCTTGCCATTTGTTGAGTTCGAGCCCCACATTGGGCTCTGCACTGACAGTGCAGAGTCTGCTTGGATTCTGTCTCTCTCTGCCCCTCCCCCACTCACTGTCTCTCAAAATAAATAAATATGCACTTTGAAAAAGTAAATAATAAATATTTTTTCACTCCCTAAGGGAGTATACTCATGAGGTATTCCACAGTCTAAAATTTTACAGTATTATAGAGTTAAGAGGAATCTGATAGATGAGGAAACTGAGCTCCACAAAGATAAAGGAGTTCTACCGGTCAGGGCAGGCAAATTATTATAACCCACAACACCAAACTTGTAGTGGCTCAGCTTAATGGTAGTCTATCTCTCACTCAAATCATAGTCTAATTTAGGATGGCAGATGTGTATCTTAGGGGCCCAGGGTCTTCTATGTGGGCCCTTTGATTCCTCTTTTTGTAACTAGTGATTGCAGAAAGAAAAGTACATGCAAAATTCCACAAGAGGTTTCAATGGTCCTAGACTAGGGGTACATCAAATCAGCTCACATTTCATTGACCAAAGTTCAGTTACATGGACACATCTAACTGCAAGGGAGGCTGAGGAATATAGTGAAGTGTTTTTGTTTTGTTTTGTTTTGTTTTGTTTTGTTTTTAATTGCAGACATTACCTGGTTTATAAGTTGCCTTAAATATTTTACTTAAAAAAAAAGCCATTTAGAAATTTATGCTAGGGGCGCCTGTGTGGCTCAGTCAGTTGAGTGTCTGACTCTTGATTTTGGCTCAAGTCATGATCCCATCATCGTGGGATCAAGCCCTGCATCAGACTCCAAAATCCTCCCTCTCTTCCCACTCCCTATGGGACTTCATTGCCATATTGATCTAGCTTTTCTTTCTACTCATGTGCCCCAGTTGAGAGTTAACCCTAAGGTATTTGAAATATCGACTGAAATAAAGCTACAGTATGAAAGCTGCAAACTGTTTTCTAGGCCTCTAGATTAAATATTTTAATTCCTCTTTGATGCAACCAGCATTCCCCCCATGGAAAATCGCTTCAAGTTGGCTCTTGATATTATTCAAATATTAAGCCAGAAGTTAAACTGTGATGCAAACATTAACTTAAATGCCTATGTTTTACATGGACCATATGACTTTATATATTGCTGAAGTAAGAATTATATTTCAGACTTTTCTTGGTTTTCTATGTGTATACTGGATTTTTGTAGTAGAAAAATAGAAAACAGAAAAATAGAAAAAAACCTTTATTTTTTTTCTATTGAACAAATCATCACAAACTTAATGACAATAAGAATTCATTACCATTCAGTTCTGTAGTTTGGAAGACTGACACGGTCTCACTGGGCTAAAATCATGGTGCTGGTAAGGCTACCTTCCTTTCTGGGGCCTCTTGGGGTATATCTGTTTCTTTTCCTTTTCCATCTCCTGGAAGCAGTTCACATTCCTCACCTGTGGTTCCTTTCCTCCCCCTGCAAGTTCAACAACATCATGTCTCTCTGGCCATTCTTCCATAGTCACATCTCCTTCTGATCCTCTTCTGCCTCCCTCTTCCACTTATAAAGATCTTGATTATTATATTGAGGCCAGTGGACAATCCAAAATAATATCTCTATATTCAGGTCAGCTGCTGAGCAACTTTAATTCTCCTTTGCCACATCAGGTAATACACTTGCAGTTTAGGGATTAGGACACGGACATCTTGGGGACCCTTGTTCTGCCAGTTAACTGGTGCCAATAACACTGGTTATTGTATCGCGAGAAATACTAAAATGAAAGAGTGGATTCCGACTACGTATGGATTGAGACTTGTAAGGCTCTGGCCCAAATTACTGTGTACATTTGTAAAAGTGAGATGGAAAGCATGAAGAGGACAGTAAAATGTCAGTATTTGTAAAAGAGAAGGGCCAGAAGGAAAAAGCAGAAATAACTGCTTTCATGAATGCCTTTGTAAGTCTCCTGGCATTAGGAGTGTTGATTGGGCACAAGTTGGGAAATTTGAAAAATAAGTCTCTTTGTTTGGGCTTTGCCAATCCCACAGGGCATCAGTAAGACTCTTTCACGAAAATTGAAGGGAGGTAGACTTTGGCCTGGTGAGTCAAATCAAGGGAGGGAGAAATGACTGAAGCAGATAGATTACTTTGTGAGTATAAGTGATGTTCTTCTTTGGGGATCTGAGAAATCATTGGGGTCACTCTTTGGATGGGTTTTAAGTATCTTAAGTATCAGATGATGGGAGCCACAGCTAAAACTTGGTCTGAAAATGTTAATTCCACTTCAAAAAGTCCTCAGAGACTTTAAAGCATATATATATATATATATATATATATATATATATATGCATATACACACAAATATATATAATTCCTCTAGAATTTAGATTTCCTTCTATGGAAGGAATCATTTCATTATTCATTATTCATTTCGTTATTCATTATTTCATTATGCTAAGTGAAATAAGTCAGAGAAAGACAGATACCATATGTTTTCACTCATATGTGGATCATGAGAAACTTAACAGAAGACCATGGGGGAGGGGAAGGGGAAAAAATAGTTACAGAGAGGGAGGGAGGCAAACCATAAGAGACTCTCAAACACAGAGAACAAACTGATGGTAGATAGGGGGGTGGGGGAGAGGGGAAAATGGGTGATGGGTATTAAGGAGGACACTTGTTGGGTTGAGCACTGGGTGCTGTATGTTAACGATGAACCACGGGAATCTACCCCAAAAACCAAGAGCACACTTTACACACTATACGTTAACCAATTTGACAATAAATTATATTTTAAAAAAGAGTAAAATATAAAAATAAAAAATAAATTTCCTTCTATCATTAAACATGATCAGAGCAACCAAAGAAAGCATTTATTTGACTAATGCTGCTTTTGTTTCTATGTTTCAGCAGAGAATTTGGAAGTATTTTTGTTCTTGTACATTCTATTGCTTCATTAACTTAAGCTTCAGTAGCTTGCTCTGTGCATCTTTGCTTAGTGGAAATGTGGTAGCAGTAGTGAAAGCAAACTTATTTGAAAGACATCTCCCTTCCCAACTGTTGTTTCCCAAAACCAAGCCCACTGACAAGATTGAGGTATGTTTCCTAGAGAGAGAGAGAGAGAGAGAGAGAGAGAGAGAAGAAATTTGACTTTACAGGAGTCCATTTGAGAAACACATAAAAAGAGGAAGATCTGGAAAAAGACCTTTCTGAAGACCAGGATAGGAGACAGAAGTCTGTGAATTTCATTAGGAGCTAAGGCCTGTATACAGCTTCAGACCAATACCTCAAGAGAGGGCCAGACTTTGGAAAAGGGTTACTGCACATCATCTTTAGGGATTTGAGCAATGGCGCCCCAGCCTCAACTCTCATGCTTTAGGTATGACCCAGATGTAGCAGAACCAAGTGGGAGGGATCCCTGGGTATCTCTACAGTGATTTGTGTCACTGATAACAGATAACATCTATTATCTTCAGGACCTGGATACATTCACGTGAAATCCACAGTGCACTGCACTTCTCCAGAGAATGGGAACAGCAACAATGATGGGGGGGGGGGGGTTGTCTATTCCCTTGCAAACCACCTCTTTCCAGCAAAAGGAAAGGGAATGCTCAAAAGTGAGCTGATTTTAGAAAGCCAGGGGATGTGCTATTTCATGCTAGTTTATGAGCAAAGATTCTTACCTGGCTTTAGTTGCTTTCTACCCTTTTCTCCATGATTTTATTGTTAGTGACAGGTTGTCTACAAACACTACCTCTGAATTATTATTATAATTATAGTACAGCCCCTAGCTCTTTACCCACCCCCAGTGAAGGAATCAAAGTAAATGGTTACTTTGTTTTCTCAAATCTACCAGTAACACTTCTCTGAATATGTTCTTTCTGTAAAGTCACTAAAGATCTTCCTGGATTGCAGGTACAACCATGATCTCTACAAGATGGCAGCTTGGATGTTCAAACTGAATTCAGCTGTATTACATATACACCTCCTACTCCTCTACCCAGCCCTAGTGAAGGAATCTTGACCTTCTTAGGCACCAAGAACCCAGATTGAAGCAAGGAGGGGTAAAATGAATGACTGCGAAAACCATTTTCTCTCTAGAGGCACGGAGAGGAGGACCTTTTGACAGGAGGTCCCTGTAAGTGTTCATAACAATAGGATTGGCTGATTTTTAGAAATAATAGCAAGAAAAAGAAAGAAATATATGGAGTATTTTGGGAATTGAATTACTCAGAAATAAGCAGCCTAATGATTTCTACTTAGTCATAGTAGATACGGGGTTCTGCATACTAAAAGGAGACACTTCAGGGTCATTATACTGTGGGGTCAATCCTAGTCTTGGTTGATGGCAAACAAAAGCTTTATATTTGCATATCAGAGGCTTTTAAAGTTCTTGTAGGTGAATGTTACTAATGTATGCAGAGAGAAGTTAAGATGTGTGGCAAAGCAGCAATGATAAAAAATTAATGCTTACTACTATGTGCCAATTACTCTTTTAAGTATTGCACACATATTATCTCATTTAGTTTGGCTGATCAGAATGATAGCAAGAAATTACAAATTAAAAACAAGGAGACTTTAAGCTCATCCTTTTAATTTATGGATAATATTAAACTATTGCTATTATGCCAACTCTATTATTTTGTAAACATTTACATTATAAATTAGTAAATATTTCAATAATACCCCATATCAATGAAATTACTATAAATTGTATTGTACATATAGCTGTTAAAACCTGAATGTCTTTACATTTTTATTTAAATATTTAAAAACATTAAATAGTATGAACAGAGGCATTCATAGATAATGTTCAAAATCCAAAAGAATAAGACCTATTTTTTTTTCACTTTATTCTGATACAAAATATTTAAATACAATACCCCTTTCTTTTCTGGTTAATTATTCTCAGTGACATTTTGAGATCAGAATCAGCATATAATTATTCTTTCTCTAAAACCCCTGGAATTAAAGTTGAGCTGACAAAAGAATATTTAAATCTAAGAACTTTTGAAAAATTACCTCTAAGTGAGTCAGCTAGAACGAACTTCATTTTATTAAGATTTTAATTTTTTAAAAAAATCTTTCATTCTTCAAGGTGAATAAGAGGTCTGTGATATTGAAAAACACTTATGGGATGGTACAGGGAAAATCTGTGACTACAAAAATGAAAGTACAGTTTTCTGGTATATGGAGAATGAAAGGAAACTATGATCCAGCTCCACTGACCTTCTTCAGTTTCTTAAATTGCAAAGACATTGGCTACTTCAGAGACTTCCCATAAGCTGCTTCCTCTCCCCACAATGCTTACCCTGCTCCAACCTACCCTCAATTCTTTGACTACCTACTTTCTACTTATTCTTCCAGTCGCTTCTGCAGGCAAGCCTTCCAGACCTCTCAAGCTATCTTATGCCTCCCTGGTAGATGTTCCGGTATAAGCTTCCACTTTCATAGTTTTTCATTACATCTTTAGTTTTGCAAATTTTTGTTTGTCACTCTGAAAAAATTGTAAGATCTATTCCATGAAAGCAAGAACTGTGGGGCCCTTGTTCCCTGGTGTATTCCAAACCTTCACCATGATGTCGGCAATATAGCATATGTGCCTTAGATATTTAATGAAAAAAAATGAGAAAGATAACAGGCATCTTGAGACAGGGAGAAAAGATTACGATTCATAAAGCAATAATGCAAAACTATTTTTATTTCCCATAATTATGCACCAATAAATAATATCCAAATTCTCTATTCAGCCAATATTTGTGGAGCACCAGATCTATGCCAGGAAATGATGGTGAACCAGACACCGTCTCTGCACTTAGGGTATTTGTAAGTCTGTGGGAGAAACATACGGTAAGAAACGATGAGGTACTGTTACAGGCATTACGGTAGCATAAGATGGAGTGCCATGGAAGTAGATCGGAGGGGTATCAATTCCAGTATCTACTGCTAAGTTACAAATTGTCCTGAAGGATAGTGTTTAAAACAATTTGTTTTTTGTGTTTTTTTTTTGGGGGGGGAGCTCCAGTTTTTTTTTTTTTTTTTGAGGGGCAGAGAGAGGGGAGAGAGGATCAGAAGCAGGCCCTGTGCTGACAGCCTGAGGTGGGGCTCGAATTCACAAACCCTGAGATCATGACCTGAGTTGAAGTCGGACACTCAACCGACTGAGCCACCCACGTGCCCTAATGTGTTATTTTTATATCTCATAATTCTGTGGGTCAGCAATTTTAGCAGAATGTAGACAGGATGGCTTGTCCCTACTCATGATGCCTGAGACCTCAGCTATAATAATTAAAATCGCTGAGGACCGGAATGACTAGAGGCTGGCCACGTACCTCTCTCTATGTCTGTTTTTCCACCCTCTACATGTTGCTAGCTTGGAATTCCTCATGATATGGCAACTCTGTCAGGACTTCTTATGTGTTCAGGACTGTAAGAGAGGATGTTTCAAGACACGAGGAGTAAACGTTACCAATCTCTTACAATCTGGGCCTTCAGTCAAAGTAGGCCTGAATGAGATGTGTATCTCAAATTTCTATCATATATCTTGGCAGGGAACAGGTGTCAAACACCTTGTGGCCATCTACAATCCACTGAACTACCTAACTCCGGCCGGGGCATCAGGAGAGGCTTTGTGGAGGGCACAAAAATCTCGGCTGACACCTAAAACAACTGTGAGTTAGGATGAAGAAGTGGAGGGTGGCATAGGGGAGGCATTTCAACCAGAGGTCAGTAGTGCAAGAATGCTCACAGTTTGGCCAGAGATGGGTAGAACTGTGGCAGGAAAGGAAGGGACGGCGTAGTGGTGAATGATAAAACTGACTAGAAAAAGAGCAATTCATTTATGAAAGATCAAACATCTCTTCTCTCCACATCCCCATTTCAGTGATAATGGTCAGGATGAAGGTAGTAAGTAGTGCGTAATGGGCAGAGGAGAACGGATTGAGGAGTGCTAGTTCAGAAAGACAAAATGTCGAATCCAGACTCTGACACTAACTATACTGTCCTTTTTTTAAAATGTTTTTTAGTTTATTTTTATTTTAGAGAGAGAGAGAGAGAGAGAGAGTGTGTGTGTGTGTGTGTGTGCGCGAGCAGGGGAGAAGGGAAGAGGGAGAAAGAGAATCTCAAGCAGGCTCCACATTCAGTGGAGCCAGACATGGGGCTAGATCCCACAACCCTGGATCATGACCTGAGCTGAAATCAAAAGTTGGATGTTCAACCAACTGAGCCAGTCAGGCACCCTTCTTACTGTAGAGTCTTGGGCAAAATTCCATGAGTCACACTTACTACAACTCTAATAAGATGAATCATTTCGGGGCGCCTGGGTGGCTCAGTCGGTTGGGCGTCCGACTTCGGCTCAGGTCATGATCTCACAGTCTATGGGTTTGAGCCCCGCATCGGGCTCTGTGCTGACAGCTCAGAGCCTGGAGCCTGTTTCGGATTCTGTGTCTCCCTCTCTCTCTGACCCTCCCTTGTTCATGCTCTGTCTCTCTCTGTCTCAAAAATAAATAAACGTTAAAAAAAAAAGATGAATCATTTCTCTTCATAATGATATATCATATTAGCTCTTTTTATAGCTAACATTTATTGAACATGTGAGATATTGGCTAAAGGTGCATATTATCTTACTAACAACCCTGTAAAGTAGGTAATTTCATTTCATTTTATAAGAAAGGAAACAGACATACATAGGAAAATTCTTTTCCTGAAGTTTCCAAGGTTTCAGTGGACCATGAAGCCAGGCAGTCTGGTCCCAGAGACACCGTCCCTCTCAGCCAGTTCTTCATGCCTCTATGAAGATAAAATGAGATGTCCATTCTAAAAGTCAACCTTGGAATGTAGCAACCACTAGAGATATTCAATAGATAACTTTATCATTTGAGTAGGATACCTAATTCCTTTTTTTTAAATGTTTTTATTTATTTTTGAGAGGGAGAGAGAGAGAGAGAGTGAGCGAGCTCACACAAGTCGGGGAGGGGCAGAAAGAGAGGGGAATCCATCATCTGAAGCGGGCTCCAGGCTCTGAGCTATCAGCACAGAGCCAGATGTGGGGCTCAAACTCATGAACCATGAGATTATGACCTGAGTCAAAGTCAGACACTTAACTGACTGAACCACCCAGGTGTCCCAGTATTTAATTCTTCATAGCATATTTTGAAGATTCATAGGAGCGTGTCTAATATTACATGCAGATCCCTGTTCAAAGAAAATTCATTACTGTGCAAACTCAGAAAACCATTCAATCGGCATTGAATGCCAACTCTGTGCAAGTCTGTTCCAGCCTATGATGTGAGATGTAGGCATACAGCAGCCGGAATCCCTGCTCTCAGTTCACTGCAGTATAACCTAGGCTGTGAGTTCCGTCAGAAACAGGCTCTGAGGCAAGGATTCAAACGTAAATAGTTTATTTAGGAGACAATCCCAGGAAATACCTGCAGGGTGTGAGAAACAAAGCAAGGAAGTAAAAACAGAGCCAAGAAAGTTCATTATCTAGCAATTACCGCTGGGCAATAGAACTTTATTCCCTCGGCAGAGTGACAAGAACTTCAGTTATCCCAAGCAAGGGGCAGGGAAGGTGGGGTACCCATCCCTTGACTTCCTGTCCATCATTGGCTGTAGGCTGCTTCCGGGAGCATTAATTCCCTAGCACTCAGCCTACCTTGCTCTTGAGCCAAAAGCACTTGGGTAGCCAAACAGCCCTCAGACCAAGAGTCAGAGGTGTTCAGGGTTAACAACATTCTGTGTGTGGAGGCCACCCTGGGCCAAGGGCCTATGGAAGGGGTCCTTGCAGTGTCTGCAATGATAATTACATCAACAAGAAAATTATGTACATTAGAATGTGATAAATGCTCAGATATCGTAAGGACAAATGGATGTTACAAATTCTCCCTGTTGAAAATAAGGGAAAAGGGGGCACCCAGGTGGCTTAGTCGGTTAAGCGTCCAACTCAGCTTGGGTCATGATCTCACCGTTTGTGAGTTCGAGCCCTGCATCGGGCTCTTTGCTGTTGCTGCAGTCTGCTTCAGATCCCCTGTCTCCCTCTCTCTGCCCCTCCCCTGCTGTCACTCTCTCTGTTTGTCTCTCAAAAATAAACAAATAAACAAACAAAAAGAAAATAAGAGGAAAGATCCCCCTTCCTTTCTTAGAAAACTTGCAGTTGGATTTCCCCCATCATGACATACTATTTTTGAAAGCAAGTCTCAAGTAACTTTATCTTTATTATCTCCTCTGTCTCTACATACAATCCTGTACGTGGAAGAACTTGACGGCATGTGATGTATAAACCCCTACCTATTCCACATCTGTACTGTGAGCATGCATCATCACAGGCCATGGGACAGAACTGGGCTACCCTTGGGACGCTGGGAATCTTCAGACCGCGGGAGAACGGGAGTGATCTCAGGTGAGGAGCAGCTCACTGACCATCAAACCTGCCTGTGCCGCCTGCACTCCAAACCGTCCGAGACCTTAACTGAGCATTTATAAGATAGGGAAAGATTAAAGGCTGTGACACTTCAGTCACACTAAGAAAATTACGAAGGACATTTTGTAGACTAGAGAGATGTTTTATGTCCACAAGAAATCAAAACCTGAAAAGGACAGTTAGTTCAGGCAAGAAAAAACAATAAGGATACCAACAGTAAGACAGAAACTATTTGAGTGCCGAAATCTCTTTCACACCTTTCCTATTTTATTGGGCTGGTTTGTGTACTCTCCCAGTAGGCTCTGGTGCAATTAGCATTTGAAACACATGATTTATTTGTTCAGCCATAGCTATTGGTGAAGGATTAAGCAGTTCTGATTTTATGGTAGCAGGCAGGGACGCCTGGGTGGCTCAGTTGGTTAAGCATCGGACACTTGATTTTGGCCCAGGTCATGAGCTTGCAGTTTGTGAGATCGAGCCTTCCATCGAGTTCTGTGCTGACAGCACGGACCCTGCATGGGATTCTCTCTCTCCCTCTCTCTCTACCCCTCCTCTGCTTGCTCTCTTTCTCTCTCAAAATAAAGCAAATAAACTCAAAAAAATAAAATTAAAAAAAAAAAAAGAAAGTAACAGGCAAAACAGGTCGATGTATATGATCCATAAGCCATGCGAATAGAAAGTTGAATGCTAAATTAGAGTCTATGATTTGTTCTCTCTGGGAAAATCCATCATAGACTTCTGGTTTCAGTAACTTTATCTTTCACATTTGAGGTATTTCACATCTAGTACTTTTCAAGGGCATCATAATTAATTCAACTTTCATTTGTTTGTGGTACAAATGTTTACCGGACTCTTAATAGGTGCCAAGCCCTACACTTGACTCTAAGCATTCAGTATTGAAAACACCGGGACCTACTCTCAGTAAGTTAAATAATCAAACAAGTAATTAAAAGCAAACAAACCATCACAGCACAATGCAGTAAGAACTTCACTGCAGGATGATTACTGATCCAACTCAGCAAACACATACCAAGCCCTTCTTTGTGCCAAGCGATATGTTAGATGCTCACGAGGAAACAAAATAAACCAGCGCTTTTGCTACTCTCTTACGCAGATCATCTAGTCCCAAGACGTAGTCCTGTTCATTCATAATTCAACGTATGTCCTTGGGTGTGGACAGACTACCTAGAGATTTAGCTCTTGGATCTGTAGTCACAGGTAACACCAATTGCTCTTCAAACAGAATGCAACTAATGCAAGGCATTAGGGTAGTGTGCATGCGTATCATGAAGGATCTCCACAGTAATTATTATCAATGTCTTTTTTAAGAATTTTAAATGTATTTTTATGTCATGATTAAGCACAATTAATTTAGTTTCTTAACATGGTCATAACAGGAAAGAATTGTTGCTATTTATACTTGATCCCTTTTTAACTACTTTGAAGGCTGCATAAAGTTTGTTCTTTCTTGTTTGTTTACTTGTTTTTTAAAAAGAATTTCCGTATTGCCATATTTCAGAATGGGAAATGGCAGATAGGGTTTGGCTCCACATAGTAGATCTTCTGAAGGAGAATTAAACTGCTTTTCAATGCATCTTCCAAAGAATTCTTTAGATCATTTCTTTAGTTTGTCATACACTCATCCCTTTATACCTTGTGGCATCTATTTTGGAATATGGGGCTTAAGCAACTCCCCCTAAAAACGTTTCTATTCTTTTTAAATAACTAGCAGAACACACAATCGTGAAGTATCTTGGTATATGAGTTTTTTCATTATTAATGGCATATTGAAAGGATTCATCTTCTGTATTTTGGTGTCAAAGTCAAACAAATTATGAATCAAATGTTAATGGATGTTGTAGACATTATAATCTCTCCCAATGCCTTAAGATCTTGGTATACGTTTTGAGAAAATCAAGTGAACAGTATAAATGTGTACTGATATATTCATCTTCAGTTAGAGTAACTTATTGATCTGCCATTAGTATGACAGAAAAGATATTCATGAGTCAGTGGTTAGGAATGCCTAGGCTAGTAGTTTGCATATGCGAAATTGGTAAAACAAAATGGTGGTAATAAGACAGAGCAGAGACTGGACTTGGGTCCCCTTATCCTGAACCACAAAATCCAGTGTTCCTGGATAGCTGAAAGTCCATGCCCTTTGAGTAGCATATCTTGCAGGGAATCGGAAGCAGGATGCTTACCTGAAGGACAGTCTACTACAAAGACTAGTGAAGATCCAACCAAATCGGTCTGCGCCAAGGTGGACCCCAGCACTGACCTTTCATGGACTCTCTTTCTCATTATAATACTAAAAATCACACCCTGGGGTGGAGATTTAACATGCTAATTAGATTTACAATACACGTTAAAGCATGACATTTACGTGCACAGGCACCAAGAACTCCCCACCTCCACACGCTTAATGACGCTTAAATGACAATGACGCTTAAATGACACCCCTTTCCTGCTTCAGTCTCTTTAAAAATTTCCCAGCCTTTGTTCGGGGGACCAGGCTGAAGACCCCTTTCCTTTGCGCTGTCTCCCTTATGCTCCAGCATACGCCCCAGTAAAAGCCATGTCTGGAACTCTTGTTTGGCCTCTAGTTAATTTCCATTGCTTGGGGAGCCCAAGGACCCACGTCAGTTACAGATGAGTTACAGTGACTGTGAATGACTCCAAATTCCTCAAAGATCCCCTACACTTCTGAGATCCAAAAATCAGCCAATGTCTGATTCTTATGTATGGTCAAACTCAGCACATTCTAACCATCACAGATAGAACCATTTAAGGAAAATAAAACACAATGTTTTAACTGAAGGAGAGAAGTCCTAAGATTGAATTACGCCCCGGTAAGAAGTTATGAAATCAATAGCAATATGCTGACAACACTGGTGTCAAGTTCCGATGGGATGTGACTTAACAATTCCACCTGTCTTCCTTAATTTATTCGCGATCTAATTCTTATCTCTGATGTTAATTATGGCATTAAAAAAAATCAGATTTTCCACTTGAACATTCTCTATCTTTCATACTTTTGATTAGGACAAAATCACCCAGCTTGAGAACTGCTTTTCAAGAGTTCACCATACACTATGGAAACGTAGAAAATAGGTTAAGTTTTTACTTACTGGTAAGATAAATACACTTGATTATCCCTGGATGGTAACCTACTTACAAGATCAAAAAGAGGGGTTCCTGGGTGGCTCAGTCGGTTAAGTGCCTGACTCTTGATTCCGGCTCAGGTCATGATCTCACCATTTGTTAGATCGAACCCTGCCTCAGGCTCTACACTGCCAGCCCAGAGTCTGCTTGGGATTCTCTGTCTCTGTCCCTCACACTCTCTCTTTCTCTCTCAAGAATAAATAAATGAATTCAATTTAAAAAAAAATTTAAAAAGGCTCAAAAAAGAAATGGGATGTATGAAGTTTAACATTGACCTTGTCTGAATATTGAATATTGAAACAAAGTGAGAAAATTAGGACTTGACTTTCTTTCACTTTTGAAATTTCCTAGGCTGCTTAGGAGAGGGAAGATCAGAGAGGTGGTAAGAATCTGAAGCTAAGCCAAGGTAGATAGCACAGGGAAGAAGGAAGCTAAGGGTAAATTATGGGAATTAAGAAATATCAGGAAACAGTGACTAAAACCTACAGTTGAGACACTGGCAGAATGTGCAGGCTTTGGAGATCCTGGCGAGAAAGTACAGCCTTCTACTCCCACCCCACTCTGAAGCCCAGGGTACTCGTGTTCTTGCCCGTGACGTAACCATAAAGCCTTAGGCACATTCAGGACAGTGATGTGGGAGGTGTATTGGCCCTTTGGGGCAGGGTAAATGGCAGTTAACTATGATAGAATCAGGAGCTCTACTTGCTAATAATTCTTTATGACATTTAGTAAATATCCTTTGCTTCTGCCACCGAACATCCCTTTAGGTTTCTTCTTTTAAAACAGTACTCCAAATTTCCTATGGAAAGGGACTTTACGCCTACTTTCATGCCATGCTAGAGGATTTGGGAGATTTGCTTCAGCAGACAGCTTTAATTAGCCATAGTAATTAGTCAAGGGATGGACACATGGCACAGCCAGGAATCGTGAAACAGGATGGAGCTTTTGCCAGGAATCCAGAGGAAAAAGACTCCCATCTCTTTCCCCCTGCCCTTAAACCCGGTTGAATGTGACAGTAACTCCTACAACCAACTTGCCCCTCGTGGAAACTGAGAACAGAGAAATACATGGAAGAAAGCATTGCTGAGCTGAGGAACGCAGATAAATAGCATGGGACAAGGCCTTAGGTTCAAGCTGCAGCTGAAATCAGACTTAGCCCAGGACTTTTCAAGTATATGAACAAAAAACAAAAAACATTGTTTTTATTAAGCCAATTTCATTAATGCTAATGCATGGGCCTCTGCCTAAAATATAGCAAGTTTCTGCAGCATAGCAGAAGAGATTTAGAATCATACACAGTCGTGTGTAAATCCTAATTCTACCAATATAACTCTGGGTAAATGAATTAACCTCTCTGGAATGTAGTTTTCTTTTTCTTTCTCTTTTTTTTTTAAGGTTTTTTTTTTTTTTTTTTTTTAAATGTGTATTTTTGAGATAGAGGGCATGAGTGGGGGAGGGACAGAGACAGAGGGAGACAGAATCTGAAGCAGGCTCTGAGTTGCCAGCGCAAAGCCTGACGTGGGGCTCCAACCCACCAACCTTGAGATCAGGACCTGAGCTAAAGTCGGACGCTCAACCAACTGAGCCACCCAGGAACCCCCGGTTTTCTTATTATATACAAAGAATAAAACCCAAATGATCAATAAAAAGCCTATGGAAAGCTTCTACATTACATGCCGCATAGTAGGCCCTCAGTAAATGATGGTTAGTGTTTTTTGGGTCTTGGTTTTTTGCCTATACCAGAGAAAGAACGAATCGTTCTGAAAGGTCCTCATTGGCATTAATGAAAAACGAAATACAAATTGTCAGGAAAAAATCAAAGATATAAAAACACCTTTTACTGATTTTGTTAACTAAACTCAGATGTTCTAATGCCTACCAATTATATGACTTTGGGAACATCATCCCACGTTCATCACCCTATTTTAGCTGTTAAGTGACTGGATATGGAGTTCCAATTCCTCTTTTAGTTCTAAACCTCTGAGCTGATAGTTCTTAAATGCAATAGTTACAAATGAATAATACGTTAATCAACATGCTCCTTACATGAAAATAGAAAAGCCATAGTTCAATTCTCTTTACCTGGTTGGTTACCCTGAGGTAATGATTTAGATAGATAACTTTAAAAAAAATCCTCTTTTGAGATTATAAACTCTTTAAATATAACTTCAGCCTGCTTTCTTTCCTTCCTTCTTTTCTTTCTGAATAATTTAGCCATTAGGAGGGGGCAAGCCAGGGAGGTGTCAGTCAGGGTTGGGGACACTGGCACCCATTTGACAGATGTTGGAGCCAGAGCAAGATGAAAAGGGTAAGTGGCCCTTGTAAGTGACCCTAGTAGGTTGTTAACAAACCTAAACAGGGCGAGGAGAGCATCCACATAAGGGGCTAAGAGGGTGGTGACAGTGGCGATGGGAGATTGGAAACATGGGGGGACTGAATTCGCTAAGTTACAGATTGAAGATTTGGGGATCTCTGTTTTTCTAGGGAAGAGAGTTTCAAATATGGAAAAGGAGTGAATTAGAATGAACACTTTGTTACAGAACGAGAATCGAGGACATCACTTGAACTCGTGTATATATGTAAATATAAATATATAAATATTATATAAATATATATATACTTAAGTGTGTATATGTATTTACATACACACTTCCCCTAACTCTGTCCACTGAGAAGGTCTGGAGTAGTGACCATCCCCCAATAGCAATAAGCACATCTGGTGTCTAGATCTTGGTTTCTAGGTGAAAGGGCTAATTTTAAAGCTGGGGCAGAGGATAGAAAGTAAGCCTGGAAAATCTTGAATCAGAAAGAAGACAGTGCTCAAGTGATGGAGACATATTAAAAGAACAAAAAGAACAAAAAAAAACCGACTTAAAAAGATTAAGTGGTCGCATTTAAGACAATTTGAATATCAAAATAAATAATGACTGTAACAAATTAAAAGCTGTTTAAAAAATAGGAATCCATGAAGCCATCCTGCTATAAATAAATGAATACAAATGAACTGATAAGAGAAAGCATTTTGTTTGGCATAATTTCAACTAATAAATGTAGAGTGAATGATAGAATTAGAAAATCACAATTTGGCATAGTAATATTAATTCACCCAAGCCATATCAATGGATGCTAAAATGATTAAAGTTTATGAGCAATGGGAATTTGCATAGTCTCAAAGTACCTCTCTACAAAATAGTAATCACAAAAGGGCACATGAGTAATTTTACATGGAGAAACACAGCAGATGCCACCTTAATCAAATGATCAAAGTTAACATCACCAGTAACCAGACAAATTAAAATTGTGTTCCACCTAATAGGATACAGTGAAAAGAACACAACATTATTTCTCTGATAATCTTGCCAAAAAAATGTATAACTTACATCTAATCATGTGAAAACATCAGGCAAAATCCCAATTGAGGAACATTCTACAAGGAAACTGGCTGTAATCATCAAAATATATTAAGATCAGGGGCTCTGGGTGGTTCAGTCAGTTAAATGTCAACTTCAGCTTAGGTCATGATCTCACAGTTCGTGGGTTCGAGCCCCATGTTGGGCTCTGTGCTGACAGCTCAAAATCTGGAGCCTGCTTCAGATTCTTTGTCTCCCTCTCTCTCTGCCCCTCCTGCACTTGTGCTCTCTCTCTCATTCTCTCAAGAATAAATAAACACAAAAAAATTTTTAAAAATATTAAGATCAGAAAAGGCAAGCAAAAACTAAGCCATGTTTCTGATTAAAGTGCATTTTAAAAATTGCAACATGTTATATACCTGAAACTAATGTAACATTATGTGTCAACTATATTTCAATTAAAAAGAGACACAAAAACTGCAAATTTCAACGTGCAACTTTGGTTGAAACTCTTGGGAAAACTGGTGCTATTCAAACACCTTCTGTAGATTCTATGGTGATCATGTATCACTGTTAATTTTGATGGTTGTATTATGATTATATAGGAGAATGTCTTTGTGCATAGGAATTATACACCAAAGTATTCGGGTTAAGGGAACATCACACTGTCAACAAATTCTTAAATGACTAAAACCAAATTATTTATACTGTTCTTGTAACTTAGTTATCTAAGTTTGAAATTATTTCTGAATTAAAATTATTTTAATAAATAACCAGAGTTAATTAAATATCACAAAAGCTAAAAGTTGGAGACAACTGAAGTGTCCATCAAAAAAATGAATAGACGAAGAAATTGTAGCATATATACAACATAATACTACTAGGCAAATAAATGGAATGAACTACTGATACATGTAATAACACGGATGAATCTCACAGGAGTTACACCGAATGAAAAAGGGAGACACAAAAATATAATTACTGTGTTTTTAGATACTACTGTGTGATAAGAAATCCTAGAGCAAACAAAACTAACCTATAAAAATAGAAATAATATCTGTAGTTGCCTGGGTCTCGAAGGGTGGAGATCAGGAGGCACTGGCAGCAAAGGGGCACAAGAGAACTTTCCTGAACGATGGAAATGTGCTATGTTCTCAAGGATGTTAGTTAGGTACATGTACACCATCGTCAAAATTCCCAAGTCTGAGTTTTATTGTATGCAATTATATCTCACTAAGGTTAATTTTAAAACAAAATATTGCTGGTAATAATAAAACAATAGCAACTGAGAAAACAAAACAGCAAGTAAAATATCAATAAAAATAAACTTCAAGACGCCTGTTCTCTTTGGAACTATTTTTAATAAACAGCCATGAGATGGTAAACTATCTGTTTCTTGAAAATCGGCTAGGGGGCGCCTGGGTGGCGCAGTCGGTTAAGCGTCCGACTTCAGCCAGGTCACGATCTCGCGGTCCGTGAGTTCGAGCCCCGCGTCGGGCTCTGGGCTGATGGCTCAGAGCCTGGAGCCTGTTTCCGATTCTGTGTCTCCCTCTCTCTCTGCCCCTCCCCCGTTCATGCTCTGTCTCTCTCTGTCCCAAAAATAAATAAAACGTTGAAAAAAAAATTAAAAAAAAAAAAAAAAAAAAAAGAAAATCGGCTAGTAAGTATAATAAACTTATTAGTATCTAGGTTAGTTTTGTCTCTTAATTTTAATGCTATATTTTTAATAAAATCCTATACAAAAACAAAATTTCTCAACCAAATCACTACATCGTGTAAATTTGTTTATTTAAGGTGTCCCTTATCCTAATAGTTTAACTTTAATTAAGCGCTGTTTAAAAAAAAAAAAAAAAAGTTGCGGGATGACTGGGTGGCTCAGTGGTTGAGTATCCGACTTCGGCTCAGGTCATGATCTCGCAGTTCGTGAGTTTAAGCCCCAGGTCAGGCTCTGTGCTGACAGCTCAGAGCCTGGAGCCTCCTTTGGATTCTGTGTCTCCCTCGCTCTTGGCCCATCCCCCACTTGCATTGTGTGTGTGTGTCTCTCTCTCAAAAATAAATAAACTTGAAAAAGAATAAAAGCAATTAGAAAATGTTGTGTTTTGACAGCAAACAACTCAATTAGCAAACGCCTGGGTTGGAGTGGTGAGGGAGAACTCTGTGGCTTCCTTATGCAGATCTCTAAATTATTTGAAACGTTTTGTACCAAAAGCTGTATCATGACTCGAATGCACCTGAACACAATTCACCTCTTCTTCCCAAACCAGAAGCTTTTTCATTTGCTACAGGACCAACATCTTTGAAGAGCAGTATATCAAGCATTCAAGGAGACAGTGGTTGTTCTAAAAGAAGTACATGGTGTCCGAAAAGGGAAGCGGGTTTGTGCGATGTAAGTCTTGCAGGAAAAGTACAGCAAGGTTGACACCGGGCGGGCCTTAGATTCTGTGCTCTTGCAGCCCACTGCAAAGAGTGCTGATAAGCTGTTAAGAGCTAGAACTTTCAAAACCTACTCACGACCCGTCCTGTTTAAAACAATTCCTTCCAGATTCATTATGCTGGCGTGAGAAAGGAAAGACATCCAAGATTTGAATATCAAAACTTACATACCATAATTTTGCTCCGCAATTCAAAGGTGGATTATTCAGTGCCCTGAGTGCCACCCCTAAATTATTTAAAGGAAACTAAGTAATCTGAATTCTTCTGCGGGCTGAATTATTTAAGGCATAAATGTTTCCTGTTGAATGCTTTTGTGGTCACATTTTGTGTCTTGGCCTAAGTGAATCAAATCAGCTTTAATGCTGTAATATGAAAACAATGGTTAGAAATAATACATGAAGTGATTGTCATGGTTTTTTCCTAGGAGAATGATGAAGTAGATCTCGGCAATAATACACATTTCTTCTTATATCTTTAGTAAAGCCTGTGCCAACAAGAAATTGCTCCCTTCTGTCTCTAGCCTTCTCTGTCTCTTAAACTTGTATGAAAGTCGATTGCAAATAAATGCTCCTCTGCTAAATTTGTAACTCTCTTCTAAATCTGCCATTGCTAGCCCAGGTTTCTTATTACCTATTAGAATATTTTATATCAGCAATAATATACTTACCAGTGTGGCCAATTACCTTGTTGAAGAGAAATTGGCAATCTGTCATTTGATGTGCAATCCAATGCATTGTCTCTGGGGTATAGCTTTGGTTATATTGCTAAGAGATAATATTGTACTTTATCTGCCTCCCAGGCTTAGGAACAGACTACCTCGAAGCCTTACTAGAACCTCATTTTTGTCATTAAATTTAATTGTCTCACATTTACTGCCACTTTTAGCAAAGTCCAAACTACATGGTTTGGGTTTCAGATTGTATTTCTCTTCTCATCTTCTTACCGGTTGGGAAGGTGGGAGACAGGAGGAGGAAGGTCAGTTAAAACCTCAAAAAATCACAGGACAGCAGGATAAATAAGAATTCAGAAGTGAAGAAATGCATCAGAAAGACAGTAAGCAATGATGGAATCCTTTTGTTCATTACAGAGTCTCTTGAATTAAATTGAGACATTCTTATTTTTCAAGTAAAATGGTTTTTTCAATTTTTTAATGTTTTATTTATTTTTGAGAGGGAGCGAGAGAGAGAAACAGTGCGAGTGGGGGAGAGGCAGAGAGAGAGGGAGACATAGAATCTGAAGCAGGCTCCAGGCTCTGAGCTGTCAGCACAGAGCCCAACATGGGCCTCAAACTCACGAACTGTGAGATCATGACTTGAGCCAAAGTTGGACACTTAACTGACTGAGCCACCCAGGCGCCCCTGAGATATTCTCTAAATTGAATAGTATTTTAAATGTAATGAACATCCCTTGTTGGTGGTTTGTGGTGGCAAGTAACAGAATCCAACTCAAGATATATTAAAGAAAAAGAAAAAAATATCTCAGACAGGCTGAGGAGATGGAAATTACTAGATGGACACAGGGATATTTCACAGCTTCCAAGGGCAATAATTCCATGGCTCCAAAAAAGACTGCAATCCGGAACCGGGGAGAGGTAGGGCTCTCATCACACCCTTCAGCCTGTTACACTCTCTCTGCCCACATCATCTCTCTCTGCCTGTCTACATGGCAGCAAAGTGGGTAACCCCAAGCTACCAGGTTTAGGTCTGGTATGCGCAAGAGAAGCCCAGACTCCCCTAAGCCCCCTGAAGGAAGAATCTACTCAGTCTCCCTCAAGCCACTGCTTTCCCATGGTCAAATCAACTATGAACAAAGATTTCATTATGTGGCTTTGGGAACTAGGGTTATCATAAATTTCTATAGCAAAGAAGAGTTTATTGGTTCACGAGCTGGGCAGAAACTCAATATATGCTCACCACAGAAACTTGTAGCTTAACCATTTTAAAGCAATTTTTTCTTTTAGGTCACATCCTTTAATAACTGGCATTCCTAAAGTAATGTGTCAAGCACTAAGAAGTCAGACTTCCAGAACTCTATAGTTTGCCTGTATGAGATACTTTGTAAACTGAGTGTCAGATTTTCTCCCTCCAGTGTCTACTTCTGCCAGTATTTTTCAGGTTTTCATATCTGAAACACAATTTCCTGTTCTTCCGTGAAGTTGCCTTCAAAAACTGGGCTACGGGCTCTGTCCTGAGTGTAGAGCCTGCTTTGTATTCTCTCTCTCTCTCTCTCTCTCTCTCCTCTCTCCTCTCTCCTCTCTCCTCTCTCTCTCTCTTTCCCCTCCACCATCTGCCCCGCTGGTGCACTATCTCTCTCTAAAATAAAATTTAAAAAAATTCAAAAACTGGGCTAGAGAATTCACTGTCAATTTATCACGACCGCCATACCTTTGGCATCTAAACCAGGACTACAGGTAAGGACTGTAAAGGTAAGGACTATATTCTATATTGTCCGCAGTCCTCTTCTTTGTGTAGTTCTGGGCTAGAACTTGACAAAGAGAGGCATTTGCATGAGATTGGTAAGGAGCCATTGTTTTCCAGAGGCCGCTGCCCTCTGATGTGTGGACAATCACGAGACCCAGAGTCATCCTAGGGAGTTAAAGAACCACCAGCCTCACCACTGAGCACTGACGACTCCAGCCTTCCTGGAGATGTGTAAGAAGTACACGGCTTCCAGGTGAGGACTTGAGAACCCTTTGTCTGGTGTTGCAGGCTGAGATCCTCTATGCTGGCTCCCTTGACCCCAGCTCTTCTGATAGCTGCAAATCTCAGTCATTCATATATCAAGCCGTTATACGGAGAATACATGAGAGGCTTCTGTGTTTGCAGTTGTCCCGTGTCTGATAAAAAGCTTATTGAGGGGCGCCTGGGTGGCACAGTCGGTTGAGCGTCCGACTTCAGCCAGGTCACGATCTCGCGGTCCGTGAGTTCGAGCCCCGCGTCAGGCTTTGGGCTGATGGCTCAGAGCCTGGAGCCTGTTTCCGATTCTGTGTCTCCCTCTCTCTCTGCCCCTCCCCCATTCATGCTCTGTCTCTCTCTGTCCCAAAAATAAATAAACGTTGAAAAAAAAAAAAAAAAAAAAAAGCTGATTGAATTCTGCTATCAGCGGTTTTTCACATGCTGTGGAAGGCACAGAGCCTATGTTCTTAGTAATTCTACGGTTAAATTCCAGGCATTCCATTACATCATTTTCATCTTAAATAATACTTCTGCTCATACGATCTGGAGCCCGGTCAGTTTCTCTGAAGATGACCAAACTTCTCAAAAGTTTTCAAACTCAGAAGTCCCGCAAAACATTGTCTATCTTTTTGGAAGGGCATAATACCACTACATTTATAATGTATTATTTTCCCTTAATATATTGAGAGATCTGTGGGAATGGAGTTTGGCAATGGTTTATAAGTTAGCCTTAAAGACTGACAGTCCAGGGGCACCTGGATGGCTCAGTCGGTTGAGCGTTCGACTTCAGCTTAGGTCATGATCTCATGATCCGTGGGTTGGAGACCCGCATCCGGCTCTGTGCCCACAGCTCGGAGCCTGGAGCCTGCTTGGGATTCTATGTCTCCCTCTCTCTCTGCCCTTCCCCTGCTCACACTCTGTCTCTGTCTCTGTCTCTCTTTTCTCTCAGAAATAAAAATAAAGACATTAAAAAAAAAAAAAGACTGACAGTCCAGTCGTCATGAAAAAGCAGCCCTCAAAACCCGTGCTTCTCTCTCATTCTGTGCTGCTTTGAGGGTGACTGGCAACCCATTTGTGTGCTCTAAAAGTTTTCAGAGGCAAAAGTATCTTTATTTTTGGAACACCTTTGGAAGATCCTTAGCATATAACACATGGCTCCTCTTTCCATACTCTCCTAGTAAGTATTTACTTTCATTGAAACCGGTTTGGGCTGCCGGGTTTGCCTTGGGTATTGAATGTGTATTAAGTTCACGTCCGAGCACTGGGAGAAAGAGGCATAGTATAAATCAATCAATCAAATGAATAAAGCATTAGGTGGGGTTGTGCAAGGGGGCAGAAGGTGTCTATATGTTTGCAGGAAATCCGATATGAGATGAATGGTTTGGGAAAACACGCGCACAGCTAGAAAAGGGCTTCAAGTGAGCAGGCCAAATGCAATATTTGCGTGCCCACTTCAGTGGCCATGTCCTGTTCAGATTGGCGTGGTCTTTGAAACCCAGATGTTGAAACCCTCCTTTTCACTTCAAAAGCAAAGGAACTAACTGCATACTACTATGGTGGTCACACGTTGCACTAAACGTGCCTGGGGGTAGTTTATTATTCTCTTGGCTAGACGTTTTGGAAGAGATGAGGGAAAGCTTCAAGTTCCTTGGAAGATACTGGTGAGGTTGGATTCATAACTGTCGAAGCGTTTCTTTATGAAAGTCTTTCCACACACTTTGACACCCACCGCTTGGGTAAGTTATGTCGTCACAGCCCGACTAACAGTTTCATGTGAGATTTTGTTCTTCAAGTGGCACTGATTTCCTTAACTTGTTTTCTTATTATAGAACGATACCTGCATAAAAGCAAAACGGACTTCCAGGGTTTGGTGTGACAAGCAGTGAAGAATACTGGCACATTTATTAGCAGCAGCCACAATCTTTTTTCAGACCATAAAAAAAAAAAAAAAAATGATGTCACTGCATTTCGCCCAGATCTGCTGTGGCGGCAAGAGTTTGGGAAAATACCTGTCAGACTGAAAAACAAAAACCGGACATTGTACTTCAATCACATTTAATTCCGAATGTGTTCATCAACGTCATTGTTCACCGTTCTGGAAAAAAAAGTTATGAACATAATTACGTGTGTCGATTCTCGATCAATTTTGTTCTATAACTGAGGCAGATACTACCCCGCCAATTCTAAGTCATCCTCGCTTATCAAAAATTCAGGGGAGTTTTTAGAGACTTTATTTTTCAAACTACCAAGGAAGTGCTCAGTATCTCATCAAGCAGCACATTTTTAGCAAATACTCTACTTCATCACTTGGCTTTTCTTAAGACAACAGTTTGAGGAAGAAGAAAGTATGAAAAAAGATCAAACTTTTCTATTCCCAGGCTCTGAACTATGAGCCAAGGAGGATGATGGCAAGAATCTCTCATCTACTCAGAAAAAGTTAAATAAAACTGAGAGTCCATTAGAGAAGAGTTAGAGATTCATCCCCCTTGAGCTATATTTAAGCTCTCAACATAAGAGGCAACAAGAATTTCAAAAGAAAGCCTATGTCTACATCAGATCTCAGAAGAAGATGTTTTACTAAAAACTTACCATCATTTTCCTTGTCAAAATTATATAACCATGTGGGTTTTGTTCAGATCTCAGAATGTCAAATCTTCCATACTGTGTTTGAGTTCATACCCTATACCTACATCCAGGGCGGTGGGGGGAATCTAAAAATACTAGTAGCCTTTGTGTTAGGACTTCCTATGCACGAAAGAATTGATAGAATTACTTGGCAAAACATTGTACAAATGCAGTCTGGGAAATTATATGGCGGGGGTGGAGGGGGTATTTACACATATGAATTTTTGTTCACATTTGTTCATTGGATCATTTTAGCCCATAAAAAAATCACTGAATAATTTAGTTAGAAATATCTTTCAAAGCTGTCAGATGGGATGTCAGCACTAATAGAAACTACCAAGTAATAATATCTAAGTCCTATGTCACTTTTCTTTAATAAGCACAACTAGATATTTGAAGAAGCACAAGATAATGGCATTCCAGTTTTTTATTTGAAGATTTGTCTATTTTATTTGAATCATGATGAATATCTTTCACAACATCTCTGGATTTCAGATTTAAAAATTACTGGTATAAGACAAGCAAACACTTTTCACTTTGAACCAGTGACAAAAATACTAGCACACTTTAAAACAATAAACTCCAAAGATAAGTGAGATATTCTATAATCCAACTTTATATTCATTATATGTTTATAGAATACCACTTTCAAACATGCCAGAAGGTAAGACCTCTAATGAGTAACACTGAAGTTTCTAGAACCTGGAAAGACAAATAGAGGAGCTGGAATATTGGTGAATATACTTTAGTATGAAGACATTAACCCAGAGCATCAGAAACTGCAAAATACTTAGGTTATAATTATACTTCTTTTATTTGTTTTAACTTTTAAAGTTTTTTATTTGTTTTTGAGAGGGAGAGAGAGAGAGAGGGAGAGAGAGAACGAGTAGGGGAGGGGCAGGAGGAGAGGGAGACACACAGAATCTGAAGCAGGCTCCAGGCTCTGAGCTGTCAGTACAGAGCCTGATGTGGGGCTCGAACTCATGAACCGCGAGATCATGACCTGAACCGAAGTCAGATGCTCAACTGACTGAGCCACCCAGGCACCCCTATAATTATACTTCTGATACTACTTAAAACATACACGTAAAGGTTGTAGAGGTAATTTGTTTCATTCGTTTTGTAAATTAAAGGTCTCTAATTCTGTCCTAATGTTTTTCAATAATCTTTCATGAGTATTCTAATGAGTTTCATCCATTTGTTCCCTTTTAACATCTCTGTGGCGTTTGGAATGCTCATTGAATTTTTGTATACACAGCATCAGGGACCAGTTGGCAGACAAGAGGGAGAATTAATTGTCTCTGAAGCACAAAAAAACGTTTAGATGTAGACTGATGCTACGTGTGGGAGGTTCTATGTAATGTCAGAAAAACTTTCATTTATAATCTGAATTGTGATTGCCCTACCTCTATTTAGAAAAGTAACAATTTTTGCAAACCATGAAGTAAAATTTAGGAGTGAATCACCACTAACACATATATGCTTTTTTGTATATATACCAAACATTATTGGCAAGAAGTTCATCTGCTCTATTACGGAGGGGAAAAAAACACATGGAATTTAGCCAAGGGCTTTATGAAGATTAGAATATTACTAGTTGATCCAGACTCTTCCTTAAATCCAGTGATCCCACAGGTATAGCTCCAGTAGTTAAAGGATTCCTTTAATACTTGGCACTCACTTGGCATCATCAAGTGAGTGACAGAAGCATCATCACTACTGTCCAGGGAGAATCTCTGAAAAGAATTTAATCTCTCTATATTTCATAGAGCTTTTTCTGGCCACTAGACCTACTGACAGTTAATTACATTTGGAATGAGAAAATGGATAAATGTGCTGAATCCATGAATGTGGTTGACCTAGCTCTTTCTGAGTCATTGAGCACTGCTCAGAATAGAATTGGGAAGAGTAAGGGAAGAATAGAAACCCGAATTTCCTGAACCTGACAACAAATACAGTTATTTGCATGGCTGGGGACACATATCAAGCCATGGAACTTCTCCATTTACTCCACCTCCTTTACCTTCTTATAAGAGGATTTCAGTGGGACCAACAGAAACTATTCATTTACAGATTTTGACCAGTTGCAGCCATAATTCCCTTGGCCATTCTCTCTTGGTATGCTTCTGTACTTAACAGGGTTTGGGTGGCATAAGCAAAAATGTGTGGGCAATCAGATAGTGACTGAGCAAATTTTAGGAATATAGTGTAAGTCAAGAGTCATCCTTAGCATTGACAACATAAAGGTTAAAGTATATTATTAATACCAACAGAATGGTTGTAGTTTATTCAGAATATTCCATGAGCTAACTAATCAATCAACCATTTTCAGCACCCAATTATATAAATATATATTTAAAAAATGCAAGTGAATCAATTTTAATATTTTAAGAATCAGTAATAGAGTCCAAAAAATGGCCCACACAAAATAATTTTATAAACCAACTTTCAAAAAGAAAATTGCATATAAATCACTCAGAACTACAATTGGAAAACAGAATCATTCATCATAATAACTTTAACAAAAGAAAGGAGGAGGATACACAAAGTAATTCTACCATAATAAAAAAAGCAAAAAAAAAAGTAGAATAAATAATTTTATTTATTTACAATAATAATAATTTTAACAAAATATTTGAATTCCCTACATGAATAAGCTTTGTTGAATTATATAAATATTTTAATAAATTTATTCAATAAATATTTACTAAGTATTTATAGCATAACTGTCATTATTCTAGCATTTAGGGATAATGAAGTGAACAAAATCCCTGCCATAGTTAACAACTCAATATAATACATTGCTAGCTACCAATAAATGTTATGATGAAAAGCAAAGTGAGAAACAATATGGGGGTTCGGAGGATGATGTTTAAATAGGGTAGTCAGGGAAGCTCCCTGGTTGCAGTGACATTTAAGCCAAACTGAAATAAAGTGCTGAAGAAGGGATAGTTCTATGTTTCTTGATTAAAAATTAGTAAGAAGAGACAAGCCTAGGTGGCTCGGTCTGTAAAGTGTTGGACCTCAGCTCAGGTCATGACTTCATGGTTCATAAGTTCGAGCCCCGCAACAGGCTCTGTGCTGACAGCTTGGAGCCTGGAGCCTGCTTCGTATTCTGTGTCTGCCTCTCTCTCTCTGCTCCTCCCCAGCTCTTTCTCTCTCTCAAAAATAAACACACACACACACACACATATATTTTTGTAATTAGCAAGAAGAAACATACATACAGAAAGATACAGAGAATGATGCTAGCAAGATGGCAGAATGAGTTTCCAGGGATTATCCCCTTACAGAAACATCCATCCGAACAACTACCCTGAAAAAAATACCTTCCCAAGAGTTAAGGATTCCAGGTGAGAGATTACAGCACCTGGATGGAGCACAGAAATAAGAAAAGACACATTGAAGAGTGTAGGAAAGACAGTTTCACATTACCTACATCACCTTTTCCCCAAGCCGAGCCAGTGAAGCAGAGAGGGATACCCTCCCTGTGGGTTGAGAAAAGAAAAGTGAAGCGAGCCCCAGACTTCTCCATGGACTTCAGCCACCAGACCCTCCTCAGTACCAGGCCAACTCCTTGGCCCTAGGCTCCTGGCCTACCCCCAGAACAACCTGTGTGGCCCAAGGCTCCAGCAAACCAAAAGTCCAGGTCCTCTCCAGTGGACCCAGGGTCTAGGACTACCCCTGTGCACCCAGTTCCAGGTCAGTCGTCACAGATTTAGGGTCCAGTTTTTGCCCAAGGAATCAGGCTTCAAACCTGACCCTGGCAACAAGCCAGCCATCTATATACCCAGGCACCAGGCCTATCTCTGTGGACTTAGGTGCCAGGCCAGCCCCAGACTCAGGACAAGGCTCATCCCCGTGGACCCAGGCACCACACCTGCCCCAGCGTCAGATTGTCCATCATGGACCCAGGCTTCAGGCATAATCCTGTGGGCAGAGTCTCTAGGCCCACTCCCATGGACCAAAGCTCTAGGCTGGACCCTGTGAACTCAGGCACAAGACCCACCTACCTGCTGACCCAGGCAATGCAATTATTATCAAAATTCCAATGGCATTTTTTTTACAGAAATAGAAAACAACAATTCTAAAATTCATTTGAAACCACAGAAGCCCTGAGTAGCCAAAGCAATCTCAAGAAAGAAGAACAAAACTGAAAGTATCATGGTATACTTTCAAAATATACTACAAGGCTATAGTAATCAAAACAGCATGAAGCTGGCATAAAAGCAGACATACAGACCAGTGGAACAGAACAGAGAGCCCAGAAATAAATCCACACATAAATGGTCAATCTCAACAAAGGTGCCAAGAGCACACAGGGAGAGAGAATAGTCTCTTCAACAAATGCTGCTGGGAAAATTAGATACCCACAGGCAGAAGAATGAAATTGGACCCTAATCTCACTCTGTATACAAAAATCAACTCAGAATGAATTAAAGATTTAATGTGAATCTATTCAAAGAAGATTAGGGGAAAATCTTCTTGATATTGGTCTGGGCAATGATTTTTTGGATATGATCCCAAAATCCAGGCAACAAAAGCAAAAATAGACAAGTGGGACATTATGAAACCAAAAAGCTTCTGCACAGCAAAGGAAACAACCAACAGGGTGAAGAGACAGCTTAAGGAATGGGAGAAAATACTTACAAATCACATATCTGATAGGTTAATACCCAAGACATATAAGGAACTTAAATAATTTAATAGCAAGAAAACAAATAAACTGATTAAAAAATTGGCAAAGGACCTGGAAAAGGACTTCTTTTTTTCAAAGAAGACATACAAATGCCAACACGTGTATGAAAAAGTGCTCAATATCACTAATATCAGGAAAATGCAAATCAAAATCACAATACATCACTTCATTTTTATTAGAATGGCTGTTATTAAAAATAGGAGCACCTGGGTGGCTTAGTCAGTCAAGCATCCAACTTCGGTTGAGGCCATCATCTTGCAGTTCATGAGTTGGAGCCCCACATTGGGGTCTGTACTGATAGCTCAGAGCCTGGAGCCTGCTTCAGTTTCTGTGTCTCCCTCTCTCTCTGCCCCTCTCTCACTCATGCTCTATTTCTCTCTCTCTCCCTCTCTCTCTCTCAAAAATAAATAAAAAACATTAAAAAATTTTCTTAAAAGAGAAGATACTTAAGTGTTGATAAGGAAATGGAGAAAAGTGAACCCTTGTGCACTGTTGGTGAGAATGTAAACCAACCATACTGTGGAAAGAAAAGTGAACCCTTGTGCACTGTTGGTGAGAATATAAACCAACCATACTGTGGAAAGCAGTACGGAGGATCCTCAAAAAATTAAAAATGGATTTACTACACGATCCAGAAATACCATTTCTGGATATATATACCCAAGGAAATGAAGTCAGTATCTAGAAAAGATATCTGTGCTCTCATGTGTATTGTGGCATTATTCACAGTAGCCAATATATGGAAACAACCTATGTGTCCCTCAATGGATGAATGGTTAAAGAAATGTTACATATAAATACATCAAAGTGTTATTTAGCCTATAAAAGAAGGAAATCATATCATTCACAACAATATGGATGGACCTGGAAGACATTAGGCTAAGTTAAATAAGTCAGTCATAGAAAGACAAATACTGTTTCCTATCACTTATATTTGTGATCTAAAATAATTGACCTCCCCCAAACAGAGAGTATAATGATGGCTGCCAGGAGCTGGCGGTTCAGAGAAATGGGGAGATGCTGGTGAGAGGGCACAAAGTTTCAGTTATGCAAGATGAATAAATTCTGGAGATCCAATGTACAACATGGTGACTCTAGTCCAAGAGACTAGATCTTTAAATGTTTTTATCACACACATATGCACACACATGTGCAAAAGATAGCTAAATGAGGTAATTAAAGCCAGTTAATTAGCTTGATTTTGGTAATCATTTCACAATGCATACATATATCACAAACATCATATTTTACAATATAAATATATACACTTTTTATTTGCCCATTATATCTTCGTAAGGCTGGAAATGAAAAAGAATGAAATAAGCCATACAGAGAAAGACAGATACCATATGGTTTCACTCTTATGAGAAACTTAACAGAAACCCATGGGGGAGGGGAAGGAAAAAAAAAAAAAAAGAGGTTAGAGTGGGAGAGAGCCAAAGCATAAGAGACTGTTAAAAACTGAGAACAAACTGAGGGTTGATGGGGGGTGGGAGGGAGGGGAGGGTGGGTGATGGGTATTGAGGAGGGCACCTTTTGGGATGAGCACTGGGTGTTGTATGGAAACCAATTTGACAATAAACTTCATATATTGAAAAAAAAAGAATTAAAAAAAAAGAAAAAGAATGATCCAAATGTACACATTTCATACAAATATAAGTGAGAAGTTCTAAAGGAAATAACATCAAAGTGTGCATTTGTGCTGTTTTTTTTCTTTAGTTTTATCTTTATTTAAAAAAAATTACAGTGATAACGTGTAAATTTAATCGTCAGAAGTTAGTAATTATATGCACCAAAAATCACTCCTGCAACTCAGATATGCAAAGAAAATGTGCTGGCATGAAAGCCTACTGTAACATTACTTTGATTTTTCCAAACAATTGCTCAAATATGCATCTTCCTCATTAGCAGGGAATAAATATCTCTCACTTGAAAAGTTCTTGAAGCCCTTGGATTTTCCAAAATTCTGAGGAGACCCTGATTTCCTGAGCTAGCATCTGATCATTCCACTGGTGGTATGAGTTTTACAGACACAGGCCAATACTGAAGACATACCCTGCACAGTTTGATGAATGGTGCTTGTCACTTCTTAGTGAGATACACTTCCTCTTCCAGATCCCTGCCCAAGACACAGTAAATGAACCAGATCTATTCTTTTTACTTATTTTTTTATTTTTTTAATGTTTATTTATTTTTGAGAGAGAGACAGAGCATTAGCAGGGTAGGGGCAGAGAGAGGGGGAGACACAGAATCTGAAGCAGGCTTCAGGCTCTGAGCTGTCACACAGAGCCTGGTGTGGGGCTCAAACCCATGAACCGTGAGATCATGACCTGAGCTGAAGTCGGATGCTTAACCAACTGAGCCACCCAGGTGCCCACAGATCTATTCGTTTTATTTCACATTCTCATTTCCAGTCACTGTTCTCCAAAGCACAATGACAAACTAGCCCGGTGTTTAAAAAGCTTTTCGCATCAGCTACAGGCTATGCTGAATTATCTTCCCCAACAAGGACCCACACATCTTTGATTTTAACCCAGGCTATTCTTAAGCATCAAAATGAAATTGTAGCTGAACTAGAGAGAAGAAATAAAGCTGACCCAGGGACAGAGACAATGACAGACAATGATTGATGAGATTTTGATAGGAATTTAAAGTTAAATATGGACTCAGTTATCAAACTACCAACTCCACACTCTGCCCAGTAGTGGGGGAAGGTGAGGGGGAAGAAAATATGGAGGTCAGTTAGAACACGTGGATAGCTACTCTCCTTGCTTCTACAACTGGTCATGAAAGTTGGTTTGTATTTCCAAATTTCTTGCTTGTCTTAGTTCATGTTAAGTCTGCCCTCTGTCAGCACCTCAGTAGACTGGGTTCTTTTCCTAGTAGAGTTATTCAAAACCTCCTTTCCAGGTTATCTTACCTTTTGGTTGCCCTGCTTTTATTGCAAGACTGTAATCTTCCATGAACCTTTATCACTGGAGATGGCAGTATCTAGAAGGTGACTGAGAAATGTCCTGAATTCCAGATATCTCCCTTCTTGCATATATTGTGTAGCACCGATGCTATTCTCCATAAACAGGATCAGTCAGTCTGCCAAACAGTAACTTTTTCTTCCGTAGGTCTGGTGTCACCAGAAGCTAAAAATGCCCTTCTGGAAGTCTCAATTCTTTGTTTGATAGACCACTGCTTGGGTCCTGATGCAAGCTCTTGTCCTTTGAATACTAAGATATCAAGAGCATAACATCATGGGGATAGAGGCAAACATATTCTGAGTCAGACTATAAGAGTAATATTTAGAGGATCCATACTTACTTCCACCTCTTGGTTCCCAGATTCATGTATTCTGAGAATTAAAATAAAAACACCAAAAAAAACCAGCACCATATACTGTCATTGGTTAAGAGTATGCATGGCACCCTAAATTCTTATTATTCCCAATTCCATCACTTCTTTTAATAAATAATCACTTTGTTTTTCCAAACCAGTCTTTCATGATGTAAATAACGTGATTGAAAAAGCATTCATTGCTTCCAGGATGAGTACAAAGCTTTGTCCTTTCAAAGCTTTTCACAATCAATTTCTAAAGGATCTCTAGTCTTATGTGGCAGGTACTGAAATTTAAATGTAAATTCTCCCAACAACCCTATATGGTAGGGATCAGCGTTACTCCCATTTTACAAATAAGAAAATTGAGGCACAGTAAGTATAAGAAAATTACCTGAAGTCATAGCTGGTAAATAGGAGAACTGGGATTCAAAACCAGAGAGTTCAAATCCAGAGCCTGCTCTCCTAGCCCCAGTGACACATTGCCTATCATCATCATCTTTGGGGACACTTGATACATGTAATGAATGTTTGTTATCCGCCAGGCATTGTGCTCAGCATGGGCCACGACTTCCATCCGTGTCTTGGCTTATAGAAATCCTAGCTATTATCAAAGGCACAGCTTCCAGCTAAGTCCCCCCAAAAGACTCCCATGTTCAAATATCCGGCTGTTTTGAGCTCCTTATAATATTTAGTGTCCTTACCAGACAATAATCTCATGATAGAACTTGTATTCTATTTATCTATTGAAAGAGCAGACCTAGGCCGGCTGACTAGTGACTGTGTCCCCAATATGGCCGCAGAAAGAAGTTCCTGCTCAAACCTCAGAACACGCCTCCTCCCCTTGAGTAACTTACGTTTTCTAAGAAAGCAGGCTACCGATTGATGCATTCTTCCGAAGTCTGAGGTGGGAGGAAGGGGAGTGTGAGAGGCGTGGAACGTGTGAGTAGAAGAGGGAGAGCTTCTCTCGGGTAGGGGCCAGAGGCAGGAGCCCTCAACCCTGTCCAGGCTTAGAATGACCTGGGAGCATTTTACCCCTCCCCAAACCAATTAATCAGAGTCTCTGGGGATGGTGTTTGGTGCTAGGTATTTATATAGCACAGCAAGGCTGACAGCCAATGGTTAATAGGTGACCAGTGAGAACCGTTCTGTATACACTGAGGCCAAACATGTTAGAGATCCTCAGACACAGTGGTTCTTAAACTTCAGGTGCATCAGAATCTCTTGGAAGACTTGTTCAAACACAGATTGCTGAGCCCCACCCCCGGAGTTTCTGACTCAGTAGGTCTGTGACCACCAGGCCCAACATTTGCATTTTTAACAAGTTCCAGGTGATGCTGATAATTGCTGATCTGGGACCACACTTTGGCAGCCAATCGGCTGAGTCCACGACCCTTCCCCAGCCAATCAGCTAAGGCCATGATCCCTATAAAACCTTCATGCTTTTGAAACTCGCTCTCTCTCCGGTGTCTCACCGCTGCGTTGGTGCAGGTAGGAGATTGAGCTCAAGCTAGCTCGAATAAAGGCTCTTTTGCTTTTGCATCGGACTCAACTCCCTGGTGGCCTTTGGGGATCACGAATTCTGGGCATAACACTATGACATGCCTTATCTTCCCAATCATGGTAAGGACAAGGCCATATCATACTGTCTCTGTATCCCTCACAGTGCCTGGTACATGTTTTGACTGAGAGTCACGGGCTTCGTTTTTATTCCAGGAACTCGGGGAGTTTTCTACAATTAACGACCCCAATAATGTTACTAACTCACTTACATGTTTTATTCAGAAACTTCTGCTTCAGAAGTAGGGTCAATAGTTTTCCCCAATTCTTATTTCCGCAAGCATGGAAGGAGAAGAAAAAGGGAAGAGTGCAGCAGCCAGTAGCTGTTCCCATATTTGCAACAGCAAAGGATTGGCAGCAACTACTGGAAAAAAAAAAAAAAAAGCCCACGAAAAGTACAGACAATTTTACCTTGGGGAAGAATGTTCTGAGACACAGATATATTTCTCTTTCTTAAGAATAAAGCTTGCTGTAATATTTCCTAGCCAGCAAACAAAAACGTGACAGTAGATATATCGACAATTCTGTCTCCAGGTAAAACCTACAGCAGACAGCAAACCACTCAAAATAGACCTCTAAAGGTCAAAGCAAATATGTAAACTTCAGAGCAGTGAAATGCATCTGCTTCTCCAGGAAACAGCACCTTAGTTTTGGAACCAGTGCTCCTCCTAGGGGCTTTTCAGGCTTCCCAGTGGCTTCGTTCAGCAAATGCAAAGCAATACGTAATATATTATGTGGATCTAATGTAATATGTGCATCAAAGCAACCAGCGGTGCGTAAAAAAACATTTGAAGATCACTATTCCCATCAGTCTCAACATTTTTCTTTTATTGCAATAAATAAGCGCTCTTCCCAGACTTCCATGCCACCACTCTCCATATTTTGCACACGTTTTGCTTTCGTGTCTTCGGGTAACATCTTATTTTGATATCCCTCAAACAAGGTTGCAGAGAGAAAAGGGTTAAGATCATGGAAAATATAGAGAATAAAATACAAAAGTGCAGAATGATACCTGAGGCAGGTGCAATGTGGGCAATCAATATGGATTTTCCAGATATCGATTAATATTAAGGGTAGTCTTCGGTTTTGCGGCATGTAAGCAATGCTTTCAGGACATCTTATATTCTTTTATGAAAGCTATATTCCCAAAGTCACCTTCCCACCAAATTGTGCATTCTGAGTTTTCCAGTGTGTTCTGTGCTAAGTTTAATGAAAGAGTTCAAACAGTTCAGAATGGGGCCAGAGCAAGACATTGCCTTCAGAATGAACGATCCTTCTTTTCTTGAAGGAAGTGTGCTTTGAGACACGGATACCTCCCCAGAGGTGAAATAACGGATTTTTTCCCATCCAGGAATTTCCAGAGGCCAGTGGTTCTCCGAAGGAGAATACTTCTTGGTCAGTGTCCCCTGAGATCACTTACAGGAAACAAAAGTCCGCTACGGCTGCACGGCTGCATGTTCTATGAGACTGTTTCTCTTTTATGAAATTATTTTGTTAATTTTAATATAAATTTTATATATGTAAGGTGCACAACATGATGATTTGATATACATAGTGAAATGACTAATACAGTCAAGCTAATTAACATACCATCTCCTTGGTATGCCTGTGTGGCTCAGTCGATTGAGATCCTGACTTGATTTCGGCTCAGGTCATGATCCCAGAGTCATAGAATTGAGCCCTTTGCAGGGCTCCAATCTGAGGGTGGATGGAGCCTGCTTGGGATTCTCTCTCCCTCAATCTCTCTCTCTCTCTTTCTCTCTCTGCCCCTCCCCCACTTGAGTTCACTCTCTCTCTCACTAAAATTATATATATATATATATGTATATACAATACATATATATACATGTATAATATATAGTATATACACATATAATTATATTTGCATATATAATATAATATCACCACACATAGTTACCTTTGTGTGTGTGTGTCCAAAAAAGCACCTGAAATTTACTCTCTTAAGTATCTAGTATTCAGTGCATTGGTTTGAACTACAGTCATGATGATGTGTTTGATCTCTAAGACTTATTTGTCCTTCATAATTGAAACTTTGTACCTTCTGACTAACATCTCTGTTTTCCCCACTTCTCCTATCCTGGGACCTACCATTCTACTCTACCACTCTCCTCTCAGATTCTGTATTTTCCATGTTTTTAGATGCCACATGCAGAGGACATTATGCTAAGTGAAGTAAGCCAGAGACAGAAAGAGACTGTCTCTAAGTGAGACAGGTGAGGGGGTCTTTCAGTCTTGCACAGCAACAGGTCTTCCAAAGTAATTGAATCTCCAGTCAAACCCTGCAGGTCAAACACAGCCTACATTAGAAGAAACCTGAAGGGTGGGGATGCCTGGGTGGCTCAGCTGGTTAAGCATTTGACTCTTTTTTTTTTTTTAAACATTTTTTTATTTTATTTTTGAGACAGAGAGAGACAAAGCATGAACAGGGGAGGGTCAGAGAGAGAGGGAGACACAGAATCTGAAACAGGCTCCAGGCTCTGAGCTGTCAGCACAGAGCCCGACGTGGGGCTCGAACTCACAGACTGCAAGATCATGACCTGAGCTGAAGTCGGCCGCTTTACCGACTGAGCCACCCAGGTGCCCCAAGCATTTGACTCTTGATTTCAGCTCAGCTCATGACCCTGTGAGTTTGAGCCCTGCCCTGGGCTCTGCGCTGACAGTGCAGCACCTGCTTGGGATTCTCTCTCTCTCCCTCTCTCTCTGCCCCTCCCCTGCTCACACTCTACCTCTCTCTCAAAATAAATAAACATTAAAAAAAATTTTTTTTTTAAACCTGAAGGTGAGGAAGGTGATGGTGAATAACCTTGAGCATATTATCAACCATGTCTCTGGTTATTGTTATGGTCCCATCAGTCATCAGTTAGCTAAAGCTTTTTTTTTTTGAGAGAGAGAGAGAGAGAGAGAGTGAGAGAGAGAGAGAGAGTGAACGCTCGTGAAAGTGGGGGAGGGGCAGAGTGAGAGAGAGAGAGAGAGAGAGAGAGAGAGAGAGAGAGAGAATCTTAAGCAGGCTCTGTGCCCAGCACAGAACCCGATGCAGGGCTCCATCCCATGATCCTGGGATCATGACCTGGGTGGAAATCAAAAGTCAGGTGCTTAACCGACAGAGCCACCCAGGTGACCCAAGCTAAAGCTTTTTAGCCAAGTTCCACTTCACATACATTCCAGATGGGCATACGCTCCCTGTTCCCTCTGTAATACATTCCTCCAACGCCTTCCGCCTGCTGATGCTTGCAACCGGGAGAAACACTCTTATCTGCCTGCCTACTTGGGCTATCAGCAGACAAATGTATCTCCCGTGAATCAGTTGTTTCTAACCAAATCTGTTAGATTTATAATTGTGCTGGTAATTATAGATATAATTGTATAACTAAATCACATTAATTTTGATTAAGTGAAATAATTTTTTATAACTAAATGTTACATGGACGGGCTAAATACAAGAGCAAAGAGAAAGATGTTTATTCTATGAGAACTGTGTTTAATGCCTTAGAAATAATTTTACAAAATCAAGTACTAAAAAAATTATTGTCAAATTATTGTGGCTGACGAAACTACAAATGAGCGGGAGAGAAGTGCCTGGTGGCTCAGTCGGTTGGGCATCTGACTCTTGATCTCAGCTCAGGTCATGATCTCATGGTTCATGAGATTGAACACCACATTAGGTTCTGGGCTGACAGTGTGGAGCCTGCTTGGGATTCTGCCTCTCTCTCTCTCTTTCTCTCTCTACTCCTCCTCTTTCTCTTTCTCCCTCTCTCTCAAAATAAATAAACATTAAAAAAAAAGCAGAAAAAACAATCCCCCAAATCTAAAAAGTATTACTGTCAGATTGCTTGCCCAAAGAGTCTTTAAATTTTCACTCCACTTTGAAGAACTCCAGACTGACTTCTTTGCTGGGCATGATGTTTGTGCATGAAAGACAAGTCAAAAGGCTGTAATTTAGCCTTTTTAAAAAAGACCTTGGGATGACAAGAAGATTAAAAAACAAATATTCATTTATAATTATTAGGTATGTATCATTCTTGAAGACCCCCCCCACCACACACACACACACCAATCTTAGTTAAAAATGTTTTCTTGGACCATCCTAGCCTTGACTGCATCACTGTATAGCCTTTGCCAACAGCCAGCATTGCCTGGCTTTTGAAATACATGGCAAGAATGCAGGCAAGAATATACGAAATGTAATGCCGTAAGAGCATGGGGCAGACTTTTCTTTTCATTCCTATTCTATTGATTATGTAGGTGTTCATCTTTGAGCAAGTTTGTTATTTCCTTGATTGACTTCCCACTTTATACCAGAAATAAAGCCAGCTTATGTGGACACTTATGATCAATAAATTAATATAAATGTCAAGACTTTAGGAAAGTTAACTGACATTCTGAATCACAGTTTCTTCATGGTACACTAAAGAATATATGAGACACCTTCTAAAAACCCAAGCATACAGAAGGCGTCCAATAAATGTTAGTCCATTTCCTTATCTGGTCAGTAAAAAGATACATTGTTGAGACACAACTTTTACGGTAATTATAAAAATGTTCTATGCTTCTGCGTCATGCTCTGTGTTTTTAAAATAGATATACTTTCCTATATATTCTACTTAATCACACAGAACAATGTGGGATAAATATAGCAGGTATAATTATATCCTACTTGCATTTTATAAAATTGAAACAGACATGAAACTTCTAAATCAAGTTCTTCCAGAAAGTTAACGTAAGTTTATTTTTAAATAAGCCTGTTTATGAGCCTATTAGTCTCATTAACTTCTGCAACTCTATGAGATGTCTGAGGTTTTTGTATTGTTTTGTTTAATTTCATTACTTTTCCATAATGTTCTTCTTTAGAGGCCCACAAATAATCAGCAGAAAACATAACACTTTAATTCCATGCCAATGCATGGCAAAAAGAATAAAAGAAACAAAAACAAATTCCTTCTGAATGCAACTGAGAGAGAGCTTTTGTCCTTCAAGCTCATAATCCGAGATAGGGCCTGAAAATTAGAATCCACTGTACTATTCTAATTCTCCATCCTGGTTACACCCCAGACAAGGAGGATATTGGGAGTATGACTAGATTTGCCAATACATAGCCAGTGCCTGAGTAGTTAGGAAATTTCCGGATAGGCCCTATTAGTTAATCAAACCTCAGAAATATGTTGGAACTATGTTAAGAATCTGCTCACTCATGGGAGAAGCTCTTCCCCCCTTTCTTGACAGAAGAGAAGCCTACTTTCAACAACTGTAATTTGTACCACTGTCTTAGCTCTGGTCATATTTAATTTCCTCTTTTTGCCCCCTCCCCGCTGTGAGGCAATTGTTCTATAGATTGATTTTGGCTTAATCTGTAGCTTCATATAAGTGGAGTCACATCGTATATATGCTTCATGTCTTGCTTAGTTTATTCACGTAATGTTTTTGAGATTGATCCATGTTATTGCTAGAATCAATAGCCTGTTCCTTTTTATCACCAGGTAGTGTGCCTAGTAATAATATATCATATTAATATACCATTTTAAAATACCATAATTTTCTTATCAATTCTCCTGTCAGTGGGCATTTTGCTTATTGCCTGTTATGAATATAGATTCCATGAAACTCTTACACAATGTGGACATAGGGCTTTTTATTTCTCTTGAATAAATAACTAGGAGTAAAATTGTTGGGCATGCAATTGCGTATGTTTACGTTTATTAGAAACCATCAAACAGTTTTCCTAACTGGTTGCACCATTTAACATTCTCATTAGCAATGGATAAGAGATCCAGTCATTCCATATCTACACCCACATGTTACATCTTCCATCTTTTACAATGTTAGCTATCTGGGGCGCCTGGGTGGCTCAGTTGGTGTACCATCTGACTCCTTTTTGTTAACGTTTATTTATTTTTGAGAGAGAGAGAGCAGGAGAGGGGCAGAAAGAGAGGGGAACAGAGGGTTTGATGCAGGTTCTGTGCTGACAGCCGCCAGCCCAATGCGGGGCTCAAACTCGAACTCACAGAACTCACAAACCCTAAGATCACGACCTGAGCCAAAGTCAGAAGCTCAACCAACTGAGCCACCTAGGCATCCCGAGCATCCGACTCCTGATATTGGTTCAGATCATGATCTCAGGGTCGTGGGACGGAGCCCTGCATTGGGCTCTGCACTGAGCATGGAACCTGCTTGGAATTCTGTCTTTCCCTCTGTTCCTCTCCCCTGCCCATGCACTCTCTCTCTCTAAAATAAAATAATAATAAATAAAATTAAATGTTAGCTATTCTAAATATGATAGTATTTATGATAATATGATAGTATTATGATAGTATTTATGATAATATGATAGAAAATATGATAGTAAATATGATAGTAAGGGCACACTGTGGTTTTGATTCACATTCCCCTGATGATTAATATGTATATTTCCCCTTGTTTTTGACCATTCATATGTCTTCTTTTGTGTGAAGTGTCCACTGCTTTATTAGTGTTTTTTTTTCAGTTATTTATATATACTAGTTATAAGTCCTTTAACAGGCATTTGTACTGTAAACATTTTCTCCCAGTTGTGGCTTCCCTCTTCATATTTTTTTTAGTGAGGAGATTTTAATTAAGTCCAATTTATCATTTTCTATAGTTAGGTGCTTTGTGACTTATGCAAAACATCTTTACTACCCCAGGATTGTAAGGATAGTCTCCTGGCTTAGCATTAACATTATTTATCTATTTATCTACCTATCTAGTTATTTATTTATTTATTTTTAATGATAATTTATTTTTGAGGGAGACAGAGACAGAATGCGAGTGGGGGAGGGGCAGAGAGAGACAGGGAGATACAGAATCCAAAGCAGGTTCCAGGCTCCGAGCTGTCAGCACAGAGCCCGACGTGGGGCTCAAACTCATGAACTGTGAGATCATGACCTGAGCCGAAGTCAGACGCTTCACCAGCTGAGCCACCCAGGCACCTCTAGCATTAACATTTACAGCAAAGTTTGCCTCTCTGGACACTATTGACATTTCCGACTGGACCCACTTGAGGGGTGGGGTTGTCTTGTGTTTTGTAAGATATTTAGCAGAATCCTTGGCCTCTAGCTACTACTATATGCCTGAGGCAGGAATGGTGGCATTGGTAGCAGTTTTCGATGTCATTTTTCTTCCAGATGTGAATCTAGTAGTTCCGGATTATTTGTCAAAAAAGACTCTCCATTCCCCACTGCCTTGAATTGGCATCTTTCTTGAAAATCACCTGACCTCATTGCGTGGGTCTATTTCTCTATTCTTTATTCCACTTGTCTACTTGTTGATTTTACTCTACTTATTAAAAATGTTCATGAATACTGTAGATTGTTTGCATCTTTAATATAAATTTAAAATTGCTGGTCAAATTCTACAGAAAGTCTGATGGATTTTAATTGAGATTATTGCATTGAGACATTGAAACTATAAATATCTTTAAAATGTCATCTTCCAATCCAAAATGTGGCTTATTTCCTCATGTATTTGGGTTCTATACTTTCTCAGCAAAATTTACATTCTAGTTTTAAATGTAGAGGTCTTACATGTATTTTGTAAAATGTATTCCATATACTTAAAGGTTGCTGACAATATTATAAACTGTATTGTTTTAATTTATATTCAAATTGTTTGTGATTTGCGTGCTGCATTTTTAACTTTTATAAAAGGACCTCAAATCCAATAATTTCAACTTCACTCTGAAGTTCAGTAGTTCGTAGATTTCTTTGGGTTTTCTACATGCTAGTCATGTGGTTTACAAAGAATGAGCTCTATTTTTTCCCAATCTTTATGACTTTTTTTTTCTTGCTGGTTTCACTGGACAGGACCTTCATCATAATATTGAATAGGAGTGATAAAAGTGAACATTAATGTACTCTTCTTGATTTCAGGGGGAAACTAATATTTTTACCATTAAGTATAATGTTAGTTATCGATTTTCATATTCAATGAGTTCCTTTCTATTCTTAGTTCAAGTGTTAGGTTTTGCTCTAGCAAGCAGCCAAAGATACCATGATATCATGAAAGTTTTGTTTTTGGCGTTCTAAAGGCAAGTGTGTTTTGTTTTTTCCCTTAGCTCTACAATATAGCCCTCAATCCTTGGCTTTTCTCTAAATATGGGGCCCTTCTGGGATTTCAAGGAAACGTCCATTGTGTGGATCACTTGAACTCCAAACTCTGACTTTGCAACCTGAGCAGCTGTTGAAATCTCTGCACAACTCTCTGGCCTCTCAGCTACTTCTTTTTTCTGGGGGATATCGTGATTTATGATAAATACACAGTTGGTCTTTGTGCCCTTTTCTGTCACAGAGCTAAAACCCTTAGAATTTAAGAGAACTTCCGAGTTGGTGAACACGTGGGGATGCTGGGAGAGTGATGTGCTCAAAGTGTTCGGAGAGGGCGCGGAAGTTCCTTGCCCCACTCTTTGCCCTATGCTTCTCTTCCATCTGGCTTTTTCTGAGTTATAGCCTTTTATAATAAACTGGTCATCTAGCACATAAGATGTCTCTTTGGGTTCTCTAATCAATCCCAGGCTGGGGGTCATTGGAACCTCATATCTCTAGCTGCTTGGTTAGAAGTGCTGGTGACAACCTCGATTTTTTGGCAGACATCTGAAGTGGTAATGGGAAGGCTGTCCTGTGGGACTGAGCCTTTAACCTGTGGGATCTGACACTTTCTCCCGATTAGACAGTGTCAGAATTGAGTTGAACTATAGGATGCCCAGCTGGTGTCAGAGAATTGCTTGGTGGTGTGGGGAAAACCCCCGTACATTGCAACTGGTCCCAGTATATTACTCTGCGTAGGTAGGTTGGGAATCTGGCAAGGAATTAAGTGGAATTAAAGAACAGATTTGGGGGCGCCCCTCTCCTTGGTCCTCTCATTTCTTAGAAGTTTCTACGCAATTCCAGGCATCCTGGAGGCCCAAATGTCAACATTTATTTCTTTAATCCAGTAAGTTTGCACTTTCTTTATGAGCTGTATCCTGTGCAAACTGGAAAGTGTTCTCAGAGGATAAGCTGGATAAATGTAGGTTCATTTTGTTTGTTTCCCTTCTTCCAGCGATTGAATTCTTTCCAGTTCCTTTCTGGTTTTTGTTATTTTCCAATGCCTTCAACAGTTGTTTATTTTTCATTATTTCATTCCAAATAAATGTGTTATTAGTAGGAGGCTTCATCTGCTATAAACTGTTCCACTGTTACCAATTATAATTCCCCATATTGGATTTCTTACAATTCCTCAAACACACAACTTTTTTCTGACCTCTGGGACTCCACATATGCTATTCCTTTACTTGAAGCACAATCCCCCTTGCTCTTTGGCTAACTTATTTCTGATTACCCTTTATGCATGTGTTTAAACATCAGTTGCTCAACAAAGTCGTTTCTTTCCATTTCTAACTCACCTAAGTTGGTCCATCTGCTATAATTCCCATAGTACACTAGATCATTTGTGGTCTAAGACTCATCCTGTTTACAGTTATTTGTTTAATACTTCCTTCCTTCTTAGAGTATACACTGCATGAAACCAAAACCATACCCTATACTGTGCCTCACTGATTAGTAAGTACTCAGTAAAAATTTGTATCTTTTTACAATACTGAGGTGTAAAATGTTTTGATTACCTTTTCACAAATATTGAGAAGGTGGTTTATTAAGGTCAATCATAAGAGAATCCGTCAGAATACAGACACATGTACTGGTGTGTCCAATAATTATAACATAATTTCTTTTTGTCCACTTTACCAACATTGCCTATGTGTTCAAACAGTCGCAGCTTTTTGTTTTTTATTATTTTTTAAAAATTTTTAATGTTTACTTATTTTTGAGAGAGACAGAGTGTGCATGGAGGAGGAGCAGAGAGGGAGGGAGATACAGAATCCAAAGCAGGTTCTAGGCTCTGAGCTGTCAGCAAAGAAAGAGCCTAACATAGGGCTCAAACTCACGAACCACAAGATCGTGACCTGAGCCAAAGTCAGATGCTTAACCAGTTGAGCCACCCAGGGACCCCTGACAATAGCACCTTTTTAAAGGGTTTTCAGTGACAATAGCACAAAGCAAATGTTACAAAACTGAATCCAGATAAGTCTTCTGGCAACTTTTACATCATCACCAAGAAATCCACCTGATAACAATAGTGATTTGTCACTAATTTTTTAAAGCTGTAAAATAGTCTTAAAGATGATAACATTAGTGACAAATGTTATCATCTTTAAGACTATTTTACAGCTTTAAAAAAATTCTAAATATAAATATGACCATATTTTTTTCCACTGTCCAGAGCTCTTTTCTTCTCTGTAGCTGAGACACACAGAAATGAGTTATGCATCTAGGGAATTGGAGTAACTCCTTCTAGACAAAAGGGTGACATTGCAATTGGCACTATTACATACAGTGAGTCTTTTCTTTAGAAACTCAAACACATTTAACATGGGGCGCCTGGGTGGCGCAGTCGGTTGGGCGTCCGACTTCAGCCAGGTCACGATCTCGCGGTCCGTGAGTTCGAGCCCCGCGTCGGGCTCTGGGCTGATGGCTCGGAGCCTGGAGCCTGTTTCCGATTCTGTGTCTCCCTCTCTCTGTGGCCCTCCCCCGTTCATGCTCTGTCTCTCTCTGTCCCAAAAATAAATAAACGTTGAAAAAAAAAAAAAGAAAGAAACTCAAACACATTTAACAAATCAGAGTTTGGATATCCTGAAAGGGTACTGGGTACTCCACTAATTTCAATGAGAAGCCGGGGTCTAGCAAAGGGCATGGCAAATCGTTGTTAAACAAACGTTTATTTCATGAGTCAATGAAAATGGCCACAGCAAAAATTGAAAACAAAGGCAATTATACTAAACAAAGTTTATTGATTAACTCATAAACATGACAGTTAAAAATAAAAACACGTATAAACCATATGATTGACTTTAGTTAATAAAACGAGGCTCTCCCTGGGTGCGATCGCCGGCTAACCAGCACAGCTCTTACAGCGTTGAAGGCCGTTCTCGTTGCAAGCAGTGCACTTCAAAGCTTTGAAAGAGTCTGTAAAGCAGTTTCGAAACACTGACATCTTGCTCCCATGGCACACGGAGCACGGAAGAAAGCCAAAGCCTCCACAGGAGGGACACTCCTGTGGATGCTGCACTCTCTGTAGAGGGCGGCAGGGGGACAAGAGAGGACAGAAAAGGCGTTAGCATGAACAACTCAACCTGCCTTCCTGTCTGCCTGCATTGTGGATGGTCGTAAAACAATGCTGGCTGTGGACTTGAAATCACCTACCACGTATGCAGAGACGCAGGGGGAAAGCTAGCTGAAGTTTTCTTTAATACCCCGTTGATGGCCACCAATAGCATAACCTTGTTTTGTGAAGACTGGTACATTTTAGGTTAAAGGGTCCAGATCTCAGGAGATCTATCACACGAAAACATTTGGTTTGTTTACAAACCAAACAATTCAGGAAATGGTTATTTTCATTAGAGGGAAGTACTGTAACTTTCCCTTGAGTACCTCTTAACAGTTTAATACCTTTGTTTATAGAACAGTATCACTAATAGTGAGTCTGGAAAATCAAAACACTAAAAGCTGAGTGTGAAACAGCCACTATCAACTGAAGATTTATCGTTACATTGCACATTTGAATAATGCTTTGTTTTTTTAAAAGCACTTTCAAATGCATTATTGTATAGAATCGTCCCTCATGCCATCCTTTACACATACAGACACCTTCGACTGTAAAGCAGATATTCAGGCATCTTTATCCTTATTTTATATTTAAGGAAATAGGCATAGAAATCTTAAGGTATTTATCCAAGTCCATAAAATGCCCCACAATGGCTATCTGCCTTTCTACCTCAAGTAAAGATAAAATACTCTCCTACTAAAATGAAAGTAACCATGCATTGTATTAAGGATAATATTTTGAAAATTATTCACACACATTTCTATTTCCCTCTTTGAGCACATATCCTTTGCCAGAGTTCACTAGTGGTATCCATCAGCAGTGGGGAGATTAGGAGCCATTACAGAATGAAGACGAGGTGAAAAGTGAATTAATACCAAGCTTCTGACTTGCAAAATAGGAGTTTGCAGCAATATTTGAAAGCTTGGCTTTGGGAAGAGAATAATTGCTAAAATAAAACTGGGAAATGTGAATCAATACACACACACACACACACAGGCAGAAACACACTCAAACGTGGTTTATATACACAGACATATGGCTGTTCGCTGGAGATTCACAACTGCACGTACTAAAGTCTCCAAAGCAGCCAAATGAAAAGGAACCTGATTAACTGGGTTTAACCCACCGTTTCCCCAGCACTTACAGCTATGATAACTCTTTTCTCAGGAAACAACCATAATTCTCTCACAATTAGTACTTTATGGAATGTGCTTCGGGAAATAAACATTAAGGACATGATTGCTTCAAAATTTATGTCCCCACTTTTCAGATATGCACTTTTTGTATATAGCAAAGTTCACCTGCAATTATAGTTTGACTTAGCTATTATGTCAAGATGGCAAAATCCACATAATACCTCATTTTTAGCGGCACAGAATTACTTGATAGAAAGTAGTAGTTGGCAAACCGGATGACACAAAGAGGGAACTTTATCAAGACTACAGGTTCAAAACTCTTCCAAAAAGTTAGATTGAGTGTGTGTAGCAATTAGTTACTTTGTAGGCGGGTTTTTGTCATTTCTTTGTGCAAGTATTGACCAAAACATGGTATAGTGAATTTACAATTTTACATAATATTAAAATGTCTTTAGAAAATAAATTGAATAAAACCAAACCCAGTGATGGAAAAAGAGTGTAGTTTAAAAGCAAATTATAAGGAAAAAAATGTAATAAAAGCAAATTATAATATAATTAGTAAATAATGGTGTTCTTATCAAATTTAAAAACTATGATAAAATAGATAGATTCTTGACATTCACGAGAGCTGTGCCAGAAGTTTATATTAAAAATACATAATGACTTGTGGGTCACCTGGGTGGTTCAGTCAGTTAAGCATCCAACTCTTGATTTCAGCTCAGGTCATACCCTCATGGTTGTGAGATCAAGCCCCGTGTCAGGCTCTGTGCTGGGTATAAAGCCTGCTTAAGATTCTCTCTCTCCTTCTCTCTCTGCCCCTCCCTCCCATTTATGTACACAGGTGCTCTTTCTCTTTCTCAAAAAAATTATATACACACACACACACACACACACACACGCACACACACACACACACATACAATGACCTACTGATCAGAACAGATATTGGGCTGGCCTAGGTCCTGGAGAAAGGACCTTTAGGGCCCCTGACTCTGGGATTTCACCCATTAGTGCTAGATTATAACTAGATCTGGGTTTCAAGTAGAATAGTATCATCAAATTTTGCAATTAAAAATACAAGATGCCTGGTTAATTTGAATTTCAGAGCAACTACAAATTTTCGTATAGGTATATCCCCAACATTGCATGAGACATACAAAAACTAAAAATTATTTCTCATTTATCTGAGAATTAGATGTAAGTGGGCAGTTCATATTTAGTATGGCATCCCTCATAGAGAAGTTGCTGACAGGGAAGGTATGAAATGCTCAGTTGTCTTGGGAAAGCAGCTGATGTCTTGGAGCATAGGGTTGGAAAGATTCTGAAGGCATTTCCATTCTCAGTAAAAATTAGCTGCTTCAGCCATAAACTGAGGAGAGGAAAAGAATGGCATACATATTATATAGCATCTATACCCAACTCTCACACGTGCCTGATTTCACAAACGAAGAAACAAAAACTCTTAATGACTATAAGAAATGTTTAGGTCACAGGGGAATTAGAAAATTGGAACTTGAAGAACTTTCTTCAAGAGCAAATCTCTTTGGGTGAGTACCTAGCAGTGCAATTGCGGGATCATAGGGTAGTTCTATTTTTAAGTTTTTGAGGAACCTCCAGACTGTTTTCCAAAGTGGCTGCACCAGTTTGCATTCCCACCTACTAGATATTTACCCAAAGAAAAGAAAAATACTAATTCAAAGCGATACAGACACCCCAGTGTTTATAGCAGCATTATCTACAATAACCAAACTATAGAAACAGCCCAAGTGTCCTTCAACTGATGAATGGATAAAGATGTGGTAAATATACGTACAGTGGACTATTACTCAGCCATCAAAAAGAATGAAATCTTGTCATTTGCAATGACATGGATGGAGCTAGAGGGTATTAGGCTAAGCAAAATAAGTCAGTCAGAGAATGAAAAATGCCACATGATTTCACTCATATGTGGAATTTAAGAAATAAAACAATTGAGCAAAGGGGAAAAAAAAGAAGAGGGAGGCAAACCAAGAAACAGACTCTTAATAGTAGAGAACAAACTGATGATTACTAGAGGGGAGGTGGGTGAGGGGAAGGCTTAAACAGGTGATGGGGATTAAGGAGAGCACTCCTTGTGAGGAGCACCGGCTGTTGTTATGGAAGTGTTGAATCACTATATTGTACACATGAAACTTATACTACACTGTATGCTAACTGGAATTCAAATAAAAACTTTTAACAAAAGAGCAAATCTCATGGTCCTTTCTCTTTAGTAGTAGTTTTTCACCTTTATTTACATCCATAATAGTCTCAAATAACATATTACATGGGATCCTCAAACATAAAAGAGTTGAATGATAAATGCTGTGACCGAGGCATAAGTGGGGGTGGCTCTGAGCGGGTCTTGAGCTCTCACTGTTCCATTAGCCTCCAGGTATCTCATTCCCGATACACCATCCAGTACAATCTACTCCATTGGTTCTTCTAATAAAAATAAATAATTCAGTCATCCCTAGCTATCTCCTTCAGAGAGCACTTTTGTTATAATGTTACAGTTTTGTTAGTCTGCGGTTCCAATTTAAAGAGTTCCAACAACGAGAAAAAACTGGCTTGTATTAAATGTATCAGATGCAGGTAAGTAGATGGTTGTGCCCCCAGTACAGGTGTTAAAGGGGCTAGAAAATTGCCCCAAACATGGACAACGTTCTAGGAAGGAGGAAGGAAGAACTGAGGTTAACAACAGTCATTATTAAAAGCAACAAAACAGACTTCCACTTTCAATGAAGAAGTCCACTGCAGAAACACCGAATTTCAAGCAACTAGCTCTTTAGTGCCCAGTTGCCCAGCAAAGTGAGAAACCATGCAGCCCTGGGTGAGAACAGCACACAGAGCACTGAGTTCACAGAATGGCCCTCCTTCGAATAGTGGTTTGGGTGGAAGCACGTCCCTTTGGGGTGGAATTCAAGAAAAAAAAAAAGGAGTGAGAAATCATCCTCTCTTTTTACCTCTTTCTGTTCTCATACACTTGGCGAGAGACTTTAAAAAAAGACTCAGAGGGTGAGACACTGTCTCAGAGGGTGAGACATTTATTCATTCATTCCACAAATATTGAATGTCTACTTGCCAGGCACTGTGGAAGGCACTGGGGATAAAGCAGTGAGGCCAGACACATCCCTGTTCACTTCATAGTAGCCCTCAGCCCTTCCCTTAGCTTTGAATGGGTCCACGCCATACTGTGGTCATCGGAATTAAAACACACAAGAACTCCAGAGTCTCTCACAAAGGATCGACAGGATGAGGATGAAAGGGTAGAGCTCATGAATGATTGTCAAATGGATTTCCTTTGTAGCACAAACTCAAATTCAGAAATATAAAGAGATTTTCCTATTATCTAAAATAGAAGGAGGATGCTAATATCAAGGGCTTTCACTATCTTCCTGTAGATTAGGAAATGGATGCACTTATTATTTTTAACCTCAGATTTACCTATTCCTGTTCTAGTAGAACTTGAAAGTCTCTTAAGTATTCCACTAAAGAGGAAGTAATTTACCTGATTTTCTGTAACCATAAATCTCGTCATCCAGATTGTCTATGAAGCAAATCTATCCATATAACAAATTGTCAAAGAGGGCACACTTTGCATATAATCATCTCTGGATGATTCACCTCTGTCTATGTATTTTGTTTTAAACTACATTCAACAATTTAATTCAGAAAATGCTTAAGTGCCTGCTAAACACCTCTGTCTGATCAAGCTGCTAATAAACACAATCTTTGCTGATGATCAGAGTTCCCAGCATCCGTAATTTGCAGCCTTGAGAAAGAAGCCCCTGAACTAACTGTCGACACAGAGGAAAGTTGTGGCTTATAATCTTAAATTCATTAGCCTAAATATAGGAGTCTGATTTTTGAACCCAGTGTGCTGGACTGCCATAAACCTACTTAAAAAGATGTTCAGATTTCAGAGAGAGGCAGGCAGAGTACATGGCCTGATTTCCCAGGTGAGTCAGTGGTCTCTGATGCTTCTATGAATATGCCGTGGCCACCGCACCAACCCCCCGCCCGCACTGGGAGGGTCACCATCCAGAACTGTGCTTCTCCAGGGAGGGTTAAGACAGTGTCTGATAGCATCAACGTCCTGCAAAAATAGGCTGTGCCATTCTAGCATCCTCCGTGTGTAGCTGAAAACCTTGTGTTCTTCGCGAACAATGAATAAGTAATCACCAGCCCTCAGGGGAGAGTCAGATTTTACAAGAAAAAAAGGACACGAAATGGGCATATGTTGGCAATCTCATTAGAAATGACAAGAATGTTTGTTCATAACTTTAAAAAAAAATAGCAAGGCAAGAGCTTACTTGGAGCTTCTCTACCATCTGCAATCTTTAATTCAGTATCTGCCATAACCAGGTGTTTGCTAATACATCTCAAGGCTCCCCGGGCTTCCTCTGTGTGAACACCAGCAGGATCAGCTATCCATCATGGTTATTGTTTTAGGGGAATCGTAGACACTTCTTTGCTTCTAATCTCCAGCTTGTTTATTAATATAAATAAATAAATAAATAAATAAATAAATATTACTAAAATGGTGTTTTCATTTCATCCTTTCACTCAAGCATTATCCTACACAAAATAATTATTTTTCTCTTCCTTTTCATCAGCTCACTGCTCTGCCTTTTCAAAAAAGGAACCTTGGATGAAAGAGGATTCATTCATCTTTTCACTTAACAAATATTTATTGTCTGTTATTTGCCAATCCCTGTTCTAGGCACTAAAGGTACAGAATAGAACAAAAGAGACAAGGATCTTGTGTCCACATGGAGCTCACACTATATTAGCTCACACTATATATTAGGAGCTCACACTATATATATCAGGAGCTCACACTATATACCCTGCAAATTCTGTCTCAGGAACAGAATCCTCCCAGGTGCACCTAGCTCCACTGAACCCAAGTATCCACACTAGCTATTGTTATATTTCACTTGCTTCTGCTGGCTTTAGCCATATTCTCATGTTTAAATCTACTGACAATTTTCATCAATGAATCAGGCCCACTTGACTTCCCAGAGCAATGTTCACTTGGGCTGGCTGTATGCTAAGATGCTTCGACTTGGAAATTTGAAATTATTTGTTGACTCCATTTCTGATGGCCCAACCATAACTGCTACCTCTCTTTCTTCACCATCATTTGGAATAACTGTTAAAAACTGGGACCTGAATTATGAGGACCAGGATAGTCATCATCTACCATGTAGTACGAACTAACAGTAAACTAGAACTTGGCAAGATCTGTCTGGTTTCTCTCTAAAGTTATCACCAATTTACCCATCTTTCAGGATGGCCTCCCCTCTAGTTTCAGAGTCCAGTGTTAAAGCCTAATCTGTTCCCTGGACCTCATACTCTGTCTACCTCACAGCCAACTTCTCACTTGAGCTTTGGGTCCTACCACATATGGTCAGATTTCCCAGACAACTACATGCCACTTAATTTGAGAGTCATGGAAGCATAGATTCATGCTTACGACCATGGGTTTTGAAGTCAGGGTGATTATAATCATGAATCAAACACTGTCTGTAAGGTCTTCAGAAAGTGATTTAATCTCTGTGCCTCCATTTCCTGGTTAGTAAAAAGGGGGTAATAATAGAAACTGACCTGCAGAGTTGTTGTGACGTTTCAATGACTTAATACATACAAAACATCAAGAATGTTACTTGCTACATAGTAAAGACTCCAATGTTTCCAACCTCACGAATATTTAACTCCTACTCCACTGCCAAAAGTCAACTTGAAGAATGGGATGGGTTTAGACTGGAATTTTGCATCCCTTATCCACTTTTCCTGGCTCTTCCAACTGCCTCTCTTGAGGGTCAATATCTTTACCTAGGCTAGTGTGCCTTAAGCCCTAGCTCCTCTCACAGGCAAATTAGGGCTTTCTTTGGATGGCTACAATTTCTCTACCAGTTTTGTTACATGGGAAAAGCAGCCCAACAGAGTTATAACACCTTACAGCTCCTACAACAGCAGAAGTCAGTACCATACAATTCTTTTCAACATCATGAATAGTCTTAAATGTCTGCACCTTATTTATGCCATCTGTAGAATGGAGACAGATTTGATGAAGAGAAAAAAATCTTCTTTCCAAAATTCTTTGAGCTGAGAGACAGAGGTTATGTTATATAGCATGATGGTGTTCACCAAGTTGCAGAATTAAGGGATTGTAGACTCAAAGAATAAAAGTCCATGAAGAGCTAAGCCGATCATCAATCTTTAAAAAGAGTAATGAGAGAGATTTACCCTATATGACTCTAAAAGATGCTGTTAAGCCACAGAAATAAAAACAGGATGATATTGCTACAATAAGACTGGCAAAGGAACTCAGTAGAGAGTCAAACCAAGACCCAAGTACACATGGGGATTTATTATGATATAAAATTGGCACAACAGAGCAATAAAAAAAAATAGTAGATTATTTAGTAGCTGGTTTGGGGAAGCTATCTCATCATAAATAAGAAAATGCAAGTGCATTCTGTATGAAGTAAAGACCTAGGTATGAAAAATTATAAAGTTAATAGAAGGGAATGCAGGATAATATCTATGTAACGTTAAGATAAAAGACTACTTCGTTATGAGGAAGCATGATCAATTTGATTATATCAGAGGATTTCTGTTGGGTGACAGACATCATGAAAGAAACTGAAAAAAGGAAAGGAAACATTGACAATGACTAAAACAAAGAAAACATATATTTAGAATGTAGAAGATTCTTCCAAAACTCAACCAAGGAAGAAAAAAAAAAGACAATTCCAAGACTTTTACAGGGAAGGTATAAGAATACACAGTTTACACAAGAAATTTAAAATGTTTTTAATGTTTATTTATATTTGAGAAAGAGAGAGAAAGAGAAAGAGAGAGTGCAAGGTGGGGGAGGGGCAGAGAGAGGGAGACAGAATCTGAAGCAGGCTCCAGGCTCTGAGCTGTCAATATGGACCCCAACATGGGGCTGGAACTCATGAATTGGGAGATCATGACCTGAGCTGAAGTCAGACGCTTAACTGACTGAACCACCCAGGTGCCCCAAGAAATTTAAAATTTAACAAGCATACAATGGGACACTCAAACTCAGTGGTAATCAGAAAAATGTAAATTAAAACAATAAGGCAATATATCTTCACACCTACTACCCTAGCAAAAACTAGAAAACAGTAAATTAGAGAACAATGTAAAATATTGTCAAGAATCGTGGGGAGGAAGAACGTGGGAACACCTAAAAACGTCTTTCCCTACAACAGGGAGTATTTGAAAGGTGCAACCAGTCCAGAGAGCCATCTACTTGGAAAATTAAGTGTATGCTTAAGCAATTTCTACTCCCAGAGAAATCCATAAGGAACATGTTCAAGGTTGTTCCTGGAAGCAGTGTTTGAGGAGGGTACTGAATGACATCTGGGTATCCATCAATGGAAAAGCAGGTAGATAAAAAATAGTGGGTAGGCACCACAGAGCTGCACTGTCCAAAACAGGAGCCACTAGCCACATTTGTCTATTTAAATTTAATTTTAAATCAAATAAAATTAAATAAAATTAAAATTTCAGTTTCTCAGTCACACTAGCCATATTACTTGCTATAACAGCGACTATAAAGTGCTCGATAGCCACATACAGCCCATGGTTACCACTTTGGACAATACAGATATGTTTCCATCATGGAGTAGTTAGAAGAAATGTATTAAATGTTCACATAGCAACATACATGGTCCTTAAAAACATAGTGCCTAGTGAAGACAATTTGCAACAAAATAAAAAATATTTGTGTAAAATATTACACAACAAAAATGCAATGCTGTATTACATAACAGCATGACACAAATTAAAAATGTATGCAGAGGGGCGCCTGGGTGGCGCAGTCGGTTAAGCGTCCGACTTCAGCCAGGTCACGATCTCGAGGTCCGTGAGTTCGAGCCCCGCGTCAGGCTCTGGGCTGACGGCTCAGAGCCTGGAGCCTGTTTCCGATTCTGTGTCTCCCTCTCTCTCTGCCCCTCCCCCATTCATGCTCTGTCTCTCTCTGTCCCAAAAATAAATAAACATTGAAAAAAAAAATTAAAAAAAAAATGTATGCAGAAAACAATAATGCACATTAACCAAGTTAAATCATTTAAATAAAAGATATGCATTAACCTAAACTCATGGTTTCAGGGGGTTGGAGTCGAGTATAGGGACAAAAAGAAAAAAAGAAGTCCATCCACACAGATTTTCAAGCTGAGAGGAGTTGCTGACTATATAGTCCATGCCCTCACTGTGTTTGTCCTTCTGGAAGAAATCACAACAGGGGGGCGCCTGGTTGGCTCAGTCGGTTGAGCCTCCGACTTCGGCTCAGGTCATGATCTCATGGTTCGTGAGTTCAAGCCCCGCGTCGGGCTCTGTGCTGACAGCTCGGAGCCTGGAGCCTGCTTCAGATTCTGTGTCTCCCTCTCTCTTCCCCGCTCATGCTCTATCTCTCAAAGATGAATAAACGTTAAAAAACATTAAAAAAAAAAAAAAAGAAATCACAATAGGAATGAAACATGATTCCTAAAACCAAGGAGCCCTTGGTTCGTTTGGGACACCCATCAAATACCCAAGGAAAGGTGATAGACAAGTCAAAGGATTGTGGTAAGCACCCAACAGGAAGAGGGTTATAAAAATTCCAAGGTGCGAGAGACCAGGAATGATCTGGGGAAGAAAGGATACTGTAAGATGGGCCTTGAAGATGGTGTAAGTAAATGAGGACCTGGAATAAGAGCATTCTAGGCAGACAAAACAGCTTGCACAAAGAAATGGTAGGAAGAAGCCACAGAGACTTGTCTCTTGCAACTAAAGAACAAAAAGTGGTAGAGAATCAGAGGTGAGGTCAGTGGAGGAGACTAGACCAAGAAGAGCTGGCAGGGCTTATAGATACTGGGTGCCTATATTGCCTAATTCACCTGGGAATGTCCTGGTTCATGTGTGCTGTCCCAGAGAAATCATTAACACACCCTCTTTACTCTCAAAGTGTCCCAGTTTGGGCCAGAAAAGATATGACCTTCCTACCTATGGAGAGAAACAGGCTGATAATATAGTTTAGCAGAGGACTTTCTGGTTCCATATTGATTTGATACATTACATATTTGAACATGCATTTCTCTGATGCTACGATTGTAAGTATTGGAACAAAATTAAAGTGTGCACTTTAGGAGAAATAATTTTTCTGAAATCTTTAGAAATGATAAGCTGGTCCGTGGGAAAGATAATTTAAATGAAAAATTGTAAACGTGCTTCAAGACAATTGCCTGATTCTGAAACACCTCATCAACAGCTCTATTACAGAGAATTAGGCTCTAATAAAGCTGACTGGGATTCTCACCTAATACTATGAGGTAGGGAGAAGCTAACACTAAAGTCACTCTAGCTGGAGCAAACCTAATGGCAGGTGATACCAAATGAAAACTGCCACACGTATCCCATTACGTATTTGTAAGAACATGGGGAGAAAAATTCAATTAGGAAAACTCAATTACAATCAGAATGTGTTTTAACATTTTGATTACTAAAAATAAGTTGCTAAAAGCACAATTACCTCAATTTTGGTTAAGAGGTCTTGCAGTTCTCCTGATTCATTCATTGACAAAATTTTCTCAGCACCCTATTAACAAGAAAGGGTGGGGTGGGGGAAGAAAATCCATTTTGTTAGTATTGGAGAAAACAAAGTTCTAGCCAGGAGAGCTTAACCCACAAGATACTGAACACCATTCTTCCCTCATAAGTAAATTTACAACCAGGAGGCCAAAGAAGGGAGGAAATTTCTTTTTTCCTCCATATATTCTCCCATTTAGTAAGGCTTAGTGGGAGCAAGAGGACGACTGCCAGCAGAAGGTGAGAGCTGGGAATCCCACAAATGTCAGATTATGTCCAGATATGGAAGGTTCCAGCACACCCTTCAGAGTTGTTCAGAGAGCCTGAAGGCAGCTCTGCCATCTGGGAAAGGAAACCATTGAGCAAACTCCCAGCCTGGGCTGTCTCCACCCTATTCCCAGTGGTGTTGACATGACCCTCCCTTCACGTGTAGAGATAGTGGCAGCTAATAATACTAATAAAATTAATAACCACTGACACTAATTAAGCACACATTATGAGCTGGGCACCCAACATCATCTAATTTGAAGTGGTAGGCTCTATTAATAGCACAAAGTGAGCCTCAGTGAGATTAAATAACAATGCCAAGGCCACCCCGAAAGGAAGCAGAATGGGAATCTGTACACAAGCAGGGAACTCACTCCAGAGCCATTGTTTTTAACTTGTAAAACTTTCCCATGAAAATGAGAATGGGGGCAATGTATGCACTTTCCAAACAAATCATAGTGTTTCTTCTAACTACCTGATTTTCCTTTCTTTCCAGCCTCTTCTTACATTCTCCTGCTCGATTTTCCTTTCCTCGATAAGGAAGGAAATTATTTCTGATCAAAGGCAGAGACCATGTGTGCCTTGTTCACAACATCTCCCTGGCACGGAATAACAGTTGTTGGCACAGAATAGGTGTTGAATCAGTTTTTGATTGATCAACCAAACGGGGAGAAATAGCACCACACAATAAATACTTCTTGGATTCCTATTTGTGCTGGGCAGGATGGAAAACAAAAACTCACTTAAGATATTTAAAACGTCCTGGTTCATAAGGAGGTCACTATAGACTTTTATGTAAACGTACAACAAAGTAAACCACAATGCAGAATGGGAAATAGGTGTTGGAACCAGGCTCTGGGGCCACAGCAGTCTCTGGCCAGAGACGGGCTCAGCCATTTGCTCCAGGAAAGATTCCTAGTCTTGGACCTAAAGCTACTTTCTTGAACTGGAAAGTCATTAAGCCTGACTTTACATCATTGAGTGGAAAAAACAGCAGCCCAGCTAATCTGTTCTAGGATGTAATCGACTCCAGCCTGTGGAGTATTCTTGGCAACAGACTCTAGAGCTAAGGGGCAAAGGGATAAACAGGTTTATACAAGCTATCATCAACATGCCAATCCGGTGAAAATGAAAGCTGGTCAGTTTCCAAGGTCTGTGGGAGGATACCCATCGCTCACTGGGTCCTGAGTGCTAGCGGGCCAGGCTTTACTACAGAACAGATTACCTCATCCACCACCTTTGTTCATGGCTCAATGGAGTGTGTGATGTCCCTGGCAGGCTTCCAAATAGGGGCTAGCTGTCCCATCTGTCTGGACTACTTGAAAGACCCAGTGTGGACATAACTTCTGTCTCTCTTGAGTCAGTCTGTCCTGGAAGGATCTAAATGAGACTTTACCCTGTCCATTTTGCCATTATTGTTCTCCAGGAAGGAAATTCATAAGCAATCCCCAGCTGGGCAATTTGATGGAAATCGCTAAGCTACTATAAATAAGAAGAAGCCAGAGGAAGAAGAAGGAAGAGAAGCTCGTATGTGAAAAGCATAATTAAGTGTTGGCCTTCTTCTGTCAGAAGGACTGGAAAGTTTTGTCCACAGTGTAGTTTCTCCACTGATCACTGGAATCACTGCATTTGACCCAGAGAGAAGGCTGTTCCCCATCACAGGAAAAGATTGGAGAATTGCACTGAACCAGGGAAGGAGAGAGTGGAACAGGTAGAAAAGGGGATAACTGTGCAAACCAGAAAATCATTGGAACTGAAGAAGAAATAGAGTCTGAGTTCGAGCAACTTATGTGGTTTCTCAAAAATGAGCAAGAGACTGTTCTTTGGCAATGACAAGATGAGGAAATGGATATTTTAATGAAACGAAATGAAAACCTAACATTTTAAAAGCATCTTTCCACATTAAAACATCTATTAAAGGAGACAGAGGGAAGATATGCAAGGTGAAAACTGGAATTACTGACAGATGTTAAAACTATCTACCATAGATATAAAACCTTAAAGTCCCCTGAACCATTTTCATGGCAATTAAAGGAATATGGCAAGAAGGAGGTGGAGGTGGAGAAGGAGGTGGAGGTGGAGGTGGAGGAGGAGGAGGAGGAGGAGGAGGAGAAGGAGAAGAAGAAGAAGAAGAAGGGGAGGAGGAGGAGGAGGAAGAAGAAGAAAAATAAGGAGGGGGCGGGGAGGGGAGAGGGAGGGGGAGGAAGAAAAGAAGTGTCAAATGGGTGATGCAGAAAAGGGCAACTAGGAAATCATAACATGGGGGAAACGGATCTGCTTATTGACGGCAGAGAAGGCTTTCTGAGCTTGGCAGAATTTGATCTGGACCTTGAAGCTTAGGGGAGGTTTCTAAGATGAGGTAGGCAATTTTTGTAGTGATGTATAGGAGCCTTTAGTTCTGGGTTTTATTTTACTTCAGTTTATCTCATAAAATTCATGTCACCTTAATCACCATCAGAAATGTCAACTTGATATATTAAAAAGCACTAGGAATTAACACACAGGGCTACAGAGGATATATGTAACTGTACAAGGCAGGTTATATTCTTTAGTTTGTGGGTGGTTTGGCCAGGAGGACAGAAGAGACATACCTAAAGCAAGACCCAAAGTGATGGAAGCACCAAACAAAACATTAAACTCTAAAATGTAGGAATAACTGGTAATATTTTACTTTTGCTGCATTCTATTTCTTTTAAGAGTCAGCCACGCTAAAATGGGAAAAGCCCCTGGGGACTCTGGTCCACCAACTAAAGCAGCAAGGGAATAGATCATTTTTCTACAATGAAAGAAAATGCACCACATGACCCCAAGCAAAACGAATGCACCAGAGAAGCTATCAGGCATCTGCTTTCCAGCTCTTTTCTTCTCTCAGCTGTCCGCGTTCCTTAGCCAGTTGTTTAGAATCCGATGCAGAGACCAGGAAAGGCCTTTCTCATTACCCATCAATACATGAAATTTGCCCTGCCTCAGCCAAATAATTCCAGCATCATCAACACGACAAGAGTAGATTCTACGTTTCAATAGAAACACAGGCTTTGCTCACATTAAGCAACGTACCCAAACTCTGTTCAAGACACACCTGGGGTCTGGTGCACAGGTGGCATACCAAGTGCCGAAGGTGGAGAAAATTCTCTGGAACAGAGACCTGAGCGCTGAGTACTTGCTCCCTCTCTCAACTGCTGCTACTCAATATAGCATCCACCCACAACTCCACCTGGCCCGCCCCCAGATCATTTCCTTGGAAGGAGCCCTCTGTTCTTTTGCCAAGTACTGAACAGAAACAAGAGTCAAAATCCCCTGCTTCCCCACTGGGTTCCAAGTCCCCAACCTCCACCTGACCTGTCCTTGCTGAACTGAAGTGCAAGATTTTACAGGGCAGGACAAGGAAATCTCTGCCCTCTCTGCTCCTAAGCAGCAGCAGCAGCAGCTGAGGCAGGATAGGGATCTCAGCCTTGCTGGCAAGTGTCAGGGAAAACGAGGTTCCTCCCATCCTGAGGCTTGGATAGCGCTCAACCTGCCCTGCGCTGCTCTGCATTCACCCAGTCCAAAGCTCTCATTCCCTGCAGCTTTCCACCACAGACATTCTAATTATTACTTGGTCTATAAAGACACTTGCGTGCCCAAAGAAGAGAGCGTATTTTTTTAAATTATTTTTTTAATGTTTATTTACTTTTGAGTCAGAGAAAGTGTGAAGCGGCAGAGAGGCAGAGAGAGAAGGAGACAGAATCTGAAGCAGGCTCCAGGCTACCAGCTGTCAGCACAGAACCCGTTGTGGGGCTCGAACCCACGAACAGCGAACAGCGAGATCATGACCTGAGCGAAAATCACACACTTACCCGACTGAGCCACCCAAGCACTCTGAGAGCGTATTTTTTTTTAAGTATTAACATTCTTAGGGGGTAATCTTTTCCCGCTTGGTATTTGGTTAAGAGTATCACATGAGTTTGTTAACTTTTACAATGTAAGTCTATTATTCAGTTCCATGCAAGTAGAAATTAATCTTTCTATTATTGGCATAGTTTGCCAAGACTTCCAGGATACCTATGGAAATATTTCTAATGCATTTTTCAATTGATTCAGAATCTTTTTTTCTGAAAATTAATTTAATCCTGAAATTAATGATACTAGTAATATGCTAGGTGCTTTACAGACATTGGCTTTTTTAATCATCAGTGCAAGATAAGCATTATTATCTCTCTTTTTTTTTTTTTTTTAAAGAAGAAACTGAAGTTTGAAGAGAATAAGGAACATGCCCAGCACCTTTTAGTTAGTCAATACAAAGCCTGTCCAGATCTTGAACTCGGGTCATATTGTCTCAAAACATACATTCTTTCCATTGTTCCATGCATGCTGCCTGCTCACTGATATAATTTATTAGTGAAAAAATGGTACAGATAGCTCCCAGTCTGAGTAACATGACAGTCTGTGTTGGGATTCACTGTTGACATGGGTCCCAAAAAAGCCAAGTGAATGAAAGCCTTCACTGCAATGACTCCAAACTGGATGAATGTGTCAGAGAAGCTAAGGAACATCTCTATTGTTTTTTTACTTCAGTGTCAGGTATTTTTGGTTATTTCAAATACATTGCATATTCCAGAAAAGGACTTAGTTCATTATAAACTCCAATATATGAAATTAGCTCTATTCTCAAATTCTTTCCCCCTTAAAATTCTGAGCAGTGAGCTGTGACATGTGAACAAGTCACTTTACTTTATATGTAACAAACTTCCCAGAGATCAGACAGTCTACATAATCTTTTGCCACATGAATCACCAAAAAAGAGACCCACACCTTCAGGCAACAAGAACAGGTTTAGAAAAGACATCAGCCCCTGCTGGTTAGGGCTGCTGGACACTCACCCACCATTTGTGATCCATGAATGTACACAAGTGGCCACCATACTCATTTGTACTCATGTCCATTCATTTATTTCCACATTCAACACAATTCTGAGTCTCCATTATGGGTTAGGCATTGTGCTAAGTGTTTGAGATATAAACAATAAGCAAAAAAAAAAAAAAAAAAAGACTCCCTGTTCCTGAGAGAATGTAAAATCTTTTGGAGTAGACAGATGTTAAACAAAAGGTCATACAAATAAATGTAAATTATAACCGTCATAAATACTACAAAAGAGTTGTTGGTACAAGATGTTGTGAAAGTGTATCTAATAAGGTGCAATTAACTTAATCAACAAGATTAGGGAAAACTCCATCAAGTAATGATTAAGTTGTTATCTTTATGATCGATAGTAGGTAACTGAGCACATAGATAGAATGAAGGAAGGAAATTAATTAGAGCAATAAGGTTACCAAATATCATATGTACATGATCCTTCGTGGTCACCATTTTCTTTCATTCAAAATAAGAAAAACTATGTTCAATGAACCTGCCTATCAGATTCTGCATAGTGTTTTGGACTGGTGCCCTGGAGGAAACATAGGTAAGATACCAGGCCACAGGGTCAGTGATCTATTTTACCAATAAGATGAGGAAAAGTTTAGATTGGTATAAGCCAGCTTGGATTCACCACACTCTTCTAGATCTCTGTGAAGAGTTGTTAGGCCAAGGGTTTCCTTGCCCATCATCAAAAAAACGAAATAAACAAATACAGACATTTAAGTATTTTTTCTCAAGAATTACTTAAAATCACACATACAGGCGTTAGCTGCCTTCAGGCTGATATACCTCCACGCTAATACCCAGGCTCTGAGATTCCACATAGGACACAAATGTTTGGAAACTATTGACCTGAAATTTTTGAGAGGTCCAGAAGAACTAAAAATAATGTTCTCATTAACCAAAACCAAACAGAATATTTTTTAATTTATTTTTATTTTTTTAATTTACCTGCAAGTTAGCATATAGTACAACAATGATTTCAGGAGTAGATTCCCTAATGCCCCTTACGCATTCAGCTCCTCCCCCTTCTTACAACCCCTCCAGTAACCCTCAGTTTGTTCTCCATATTTATGAGTCTCTTCTGTTTTGTCCCCCTCCCTGTTTTTATATTATTTTTGCTTCCCTTCCCTTGTGTTCATCTGTTCTGTGTCTTAAAGTTCTCATATGAGTGAAGTCATATATTTGTCTTTCTCTGACTAATTTTGCTTAGCATAACACACTCTAGTTCCATCCACGTTGTTGCAAATGGTAAGATTTCATTCTTTTGATTGCCGAGTAATACTCCATTGTATATTTATACCACATCTTCTTTATCCACTCATCCATTGATGGACATTTGGGCTCTTTCCATGCTTTGGCTATTGTTGATAGTGCTGCTATAAACACTGGGGTGCATATGCCCCTTCAAAACAGCACGCCTGTATCCCTTGGATAAATACCTAGTAGTACAATTGCTGGGTCGTAGGGTAGTTCTGTTTTTAATTTTTTGACGAACCTCCATACTGTTTTCCAGAGTGGCTGCACCAGTTTGCATTCCCACCAGCAGTGCAAAAGAGATCCTCTTTCTCCGCATCCTCACCAACATTTGCTCTTGCCTGAGTTATTAATGTTAGCCATTCTGACAGGTGTGACGTGGTATCTCACTGTGGTTCTGATTTGTATTTCCCTGATGATGAGTGATGTTGAGCATTTTTTCATGTGTTGGTTGGCCATCTGGATGTCTTCTTTGGAGAAGTGCCTATTCATGTATTTTGCCCATTTCTTCACTGGATTATTTGTTTTTTGGGTGTGGAGTTTGATACATTCTTTATAGATTTTGGATACTAACCCTTTATCTGATATGTCATTTGCAAATATCTTCTCCCATTCCATCGGTTGCCTTTTAGCTTTGCTGATTGTTTCCTTCGCTGTGCAAAAGCTTTTTATTTTGATGAGGTCCCAATAGTTCATTTTTGCTTTTGTTTCCTTTGCTTCTGGAGATGTGTTGAGTAAGAAGTTGCTGCAGCCAAGATCAAAGAGGTTTTTGCCTGCTTTCTCCTTCAGGATTTTGATGGCTTCCCGTCTTACATTTAGGTCTTTCATCCATTTTGAGTTCATTTTTGTGTATGGTGTAAGAAAGTGGTCCAGGTTCATTTTTCGCTGTCCAGTTTTCCCAGCACCACTTGCTAAAGAGACTGTCTTTATTCAATTGGATATTCTTTTCTGCTTTGTCAAAGATTAGTTGGCCATACGTTTGTGGGTCCATTTCCAGGTTCTCTATTCTGTTCCATTGATCTGAGTGTCTGTTTTTGTGCCAAATCAGAAATTTTAATGTATATATACATATATGCATATTGTGTGTATGCATATATGTTATATATTACTTAATTTTTACTTTTATTTGCATTTATTCATATACCACTTCATCTTACTAAGAAAGTTGCCTGCAATAAAAGATACATATAATGATAAAATAAAATAAAATTTGAATAAAAATTCAGGACAAAAGAAATGTCCTAAATACATTTCAAAATGATAGCTATTATTGAGACTTAAATTTATTCTAAGGCAGCTCCTCAATTCAAACAAAGTTTGTTTTAGTGTAGTACTCTAACAATGCAATGTTTTACATAACACTTTAGATGGTCTTGCTATTATAATAAATAATACCCCTGCTTTTTCATTAACCATAAAAATATAGTCTCTAAATAAATGCCATCACAGAAGTGGCTCTTGACTCAAATAGTACAAGTTTTTTTTATCCCTCCTGCTGGCTTAAATCAGGCTCCTTTTCCCTTTTGCTTAACCACTTCCCTGTGATTTATTTCTCTCTATTTAACTGCACACCCTACATTGCTTGTTGGAGTACCTTCTAGTGACTGGGATGCAACCCAGACTCCTCAGCATGGTTGACACAAACCTCCACTATTGGCTGCACCAACCCTTCCAGCCCTGTCCTTTAATGCTATGTACTCCTAATACTCTGAATTTCTCTCCTTCTCCTGGACATACCAGGTCCTTCCATGAGATAATATGCCTTTGCACATGCTCTGTACCTTTGCCCCAAATTTATTCTATCCTTCGCAGCCTCTCCCAGAAAACTTCTAGACATCCCTCCAAACCCAAATGAAATGTTACCTTATTGATGAAGTTTCTTTGATTTTCCCAGGCAAATATCAGTATTCCTTCCTCTGTGCTCTGAGACCACTTTGTGCCCCCCTGCACTGTGAGCCCAGTGGTGATTAAAGCAACTGGGACTTCTTCAAGGACCCAGCGCTTTGCATGGTGCCCCATAGACACTCAATAAGTATTTGCCATATTAACATCTTCAGCCATTTTGTAGTAAATACATTAGTATATACTAAATGTAGTAAGTGTAGTAAAAAATGTAGTAAAAAAAAAAAGAAAAGCATTACATTCCAAATGGCTGTTTCCCACAATGACTTCTGATTTAAAAAGGAAAGATAGGGGCACCTGGGTGACTCAGTTAAGTGTCTGACTTCGGCTCAGATCACGATCTTCACAGTTTGTGAGTTCGAGCCTCACATCGGGCTCTGTGCTGACAGCTCAGAGCCTGGAGCTTGCTTCAGATTCCATGTCTCCCTCTCTCTCTGCCCCTCCCCGCTTGCACTCACTCTCTCTCTGTCTCTTTCTCTTTCTCAAATAAATAAATAAACATTAAAAAAAAAAAAAGGAAAAATAAGCAAAGGCATAAATCAAAAGGCACCTTGGTGAAGGTAAATCTGCAAGCTGATGTGATTTGATGATGGACTGCCAAACACCTACAGGAGAGAGGGGTATGGAGACTGTGTGACTGCTTCCCCCTAACCATCACTTCCTTTAGCTGGGCACAGGACAGGAAATGAAGAGCAAACCATTGGAGGCTGCACTCTCATGACGACTGGTAGGCTGGGCTGTCTGGTGCCAGCTACTAAAGGATTTTTCTGCTGTGTAATCAGGAGAGCAGATGGCAGGGCTGGCATTCAAGGACCTCAACCAACACCTAGCATGACGCCTGCCAAAGGACGTGCTCAGTAAATGTTTGTTTCTGTGGCTGCCAGACCCACCAGAACGGGAGGTTACGTCAACCCTGGAGACAGGCCACCCGAGCCCTGCTGACAACGGCAGACTTTACTTCAGGAATCGGCTTGGGATCATCTCCAGTACGTGAACCAACTCCATGGAGACCCTGGAGTTCTACACCAAACAGTTAGGCCTGGAAGATGTTCAAAGCAGGTGTGGTGATATCCCTCCAGTGTCTTAAAAAAGACACAGTAAAATCTCCTCAGAAAATCTCATTCTAAAGAGCATGGTTTTCCTGTGTCCCTGGCAGGAAGAATTAACTGCAAAATTAAACTAGTTGACTTGTTTTGTGTAATTATATAATACAGACTTTTGGATGTTGAAAAACGCCTGCCAAAGGCAGTGATTTAGGTTTTCTGTAATTAATGTTGAGCTACTTTTTTCAGTCTAGCTACAACGAACACTTTTCTCATGGAAGCCAATCTTGATCTTTATAATAAAGCCATATCATCAAAGTAGATGATCATGGGGATATATTATTCTCTTTTCTATGGCAGAAAACCATCTCTCTTGTTCTTTTATTTATTTTTTCTGGTTCCTTTAAAATTAATATTGAATCACATAAAAGTGACATCAAGTCCCTAGGGTTTTTTTTTTTTTTAATTTTTTTTAACGTTTATTTATTATTGAGAGACAAAGAGACACAGAGCGAAAGCAGGCCAGGGGTAGAGAGAAGGGGAGACACAGAATCTGAAACAGGCTCCAGGCTCTGAGCTGTCAGCACAGAGCCCGACGCGGGGCTCAAACTCAGGAACCAGGAGATCATGACCTGAGCCGAAGTCGGTCGCCCAACCAACTGAGTCACCCAGGCGCCCCAAAGTCACTACTAGGTTTAAAAAAAAAGATAATATTGGGGGATCGAGCTAGAAGCCGGAAAACAGTTTTACTTAATAGATTTAAGACTGTTGTCTACTACGTCACATAATTCCCTGCATAAACTGATTTTTAGAATGCAGTGATTAAGTTCACCAAAGTTTTTTTTTCATTCAGCTATAACTGACATATAACATGTTACTAGTTTAAGGTACATAACATAATGATTCAATATTTGTATATATTGCAAAATGATCCCCACAATAAGTCTAGTTAACATCCATCACAGCACATAGTTACAAATTTTTTTCTAGCAATGACAACTTTTAAGATCTACTCTCAGAAGCTCTCAAATATACAATGCAGTATTGTGAGCTGTAGTCACAATGCTGTACAATACGTCACCAGTATTTATTTATTTTATAACTGGAAGTTTGTACCTTTTGACCCCCTTCACCTATTTTGCATCCCTGTCCCGTGCCCCCACATTTGGCAACCATCAATCTGTTTTTTGTATTTATGAACTCAGGATTTTTTTTCCTTGAGATTCCACATATAAGTAAGATCATACAGTATTTGTCTTTGTTTGTCTGACTTCACTTATTAGCATGAGGCCTTCAAGGTCCATCCATATTGTCAAAAATGACAAGATTTCATTCTTTCTTATGGCTGAATAATATATATATTGTGTATATGTGTGTATACGTGTGGATGTGTGTATATTGTGTATATGTGTGTATATGTGTATATATATTGTGTATATAGTGCATATATGTATATTACATATATATGTATATCATAATTTCTTTATTCATTCATCCATTGATAAACACCAAGGTTGTTTCCGTCTCTAGGGAATTGAAAACATTGCTGCAGTGAACACAGGGGTGCATATACCTTTTCGAGTTAGTGCTTTTGTTTTCTTTAGATAAATACCCAGAAGCGAAATTGATGACTCATATGGTAGTTCAATTTTTTTAGGAACCTCCGTGCTGTCTTCCACAGTGGCTGCACCAATTTACTTTCCCACCAACAGTGCACAAGGGTTCCGTTATACCCACATCCTCCATTACATTTGTTATTTCTTGTCTTTGATCATAGCCATTCTAACCAGTGTGAAGTGATACTTCACTGTGGTTTTCATTTGCACTTCCTTGATAATTAGTAATATTGAGCACCTTCTCATGTGTCTGTTGGTTATCTATATGTCTTCTTTGGAAAAAAAAGTGTATTCAGATCATCTGCCCATTTTTTACTTGGATTGTTTGTCTTTTTGCTATTTAGTTGTATGAGTTCTTTATATTTTGGGATATTAATCCTTTATCAGATATGTGATTTGCAAATATTTTCTCTCATTTGGTAGTCTGCCTTTTCATTTTGTTAATGATTTCCTTTGCTGTACAGAAGCTTTTTGGTTGATATAGTCCCACTTATATATTTTTACAACCAAAGGTTTTCTTTTTTATTTTTTTAATGTTTATTTATTTATTTTGAGGGAGAGAAAAGAGCACAAGTGGGGCAGGGGCAGAGAGAGAGAGAGAGAGAGAGAGAGAGAGAGAGAGAGAGAATCCCAAGCAGGCACTGTGCTTGAACTCATGAATTGTGAGTTCATTGGAACTCACAAATCGTGGAACTTGAACTCACGAATCGTGAGATCATTGCCTGAGCCAAAATCAAAAGTTGGATGCTTAACCAATGGAGCCACCCAGGCACCCCAGCCAAAGGTTTTCTGAATACAATTCCAGATTAAATCCTAGTGCCCCCATTTACAAATTAATTTAACTTGGACAAATAATGTAAATAAAGACTCAGCTTCCTGGGGAGCCTGTGTGGCTCAGTTGTTCAAGCATCTGACTTCAGCTCAGGTCATGATCTCATGGTTTGTGAGTTCGAGCCCCACGTCAGGCTCTGTGCTGACAGCTCAGAGCCTGGAGCCTGCTTTGGATTCTGTGTCTCCCTCTCTTTCTGCCCCTCCCCAGCTCATGCTCTCTCTCTCTCCCAAAAATAAACATTTAAAAAAATTTTAAAAAAAAGACTCAGTTTCCTTATTTGTAAATTGGGTATAATTATGTTTATAATGTTGTTGTAGAGATTACATGAGATATATAAGTCTACAACACTGTATGGCATATATTAGGAATTCAATAAATAGTAGTTGTTTATTTATTATTGTTGTTGATGTTGAACTCTGAGAAAATTTGTAATTTAGGATCAATTTTGAGCATACAAACATTTCCTGTCTAGAGTCAATAAATAATTTTTAGAAAAGGAGGTCAATAAGAGTATTATATTGCTTTCAGATGATGCCACCATAAAGTAAAGAGAATGTAATAAAAAGGGAGGTAGAGGATCATACAAAATATTGGGATTAAAATCTCAATTTTGTGATTAAAAAAGAAAGGTGGTATGAAATTTGAGGACTTTCTAGCTACATTGTAGACATGCTAAAATACTATGAGAGATTTAACTAGCTTTCAGCCAAGATTCTTCGGAAAGTCAGAAACTGAGGACAGTTAGTGAACAATATTACTGAAGACGAGTCGATTATTTTTCTTGGGTAACACAGAATTTAATCACTCAGCAGGAAAAATATATGAGGAAGATTCATGTGGTGAGGGTAGTTGAGAAATATAATTAGTTGATCCAAATATCAATAATTCCATTAATAGGAGGGAGATCCTACTTAAATAGGCCTAAATCCCAAATGGGATCCAAGGATGTTTAGACATGGACAGGCTATGGAAGAATCATCACTGCAGCTTAGATGTTCAATAAAAATTACCTTATCATTAGTATTATGATCTTAGTAAAATTATCACTCCTACCTAGTTGCTACTAGAAAGACTTTTCTATAGTGTACTGAAGTTCATGGTCATGAAATGAAGCAGATGACCCATTTTTATAAGGTACTATAATGTTAAAGAGTCATCAGTTGTCTAATAATTGTTGTTTTTTAAACTCATGAGAATAACCCAATGCATCTTCCAAGATCCCAGCAGGAAACTTGGATGCCCTAAGACTTTAATTGAGGAGCATTTAATGAAAGGATAATCTACAGAAGTGTGGACAACAGTAAATAAACCAATGGGCTTGGTGAATCACCAGGGGGGTGGGCAACAATGACGGTGTAACTACCCATAAGTCTAACAATCTTGAGGAAGGCATTGTATGCAGTAGCTGTGGGAACTCAGCAACTGCCCAAACTGCACCTCAGTGTGATGGGAGCAGGGAACGTAAATACCTCTGTCCCACCTCACTCAGATCTCCCCCTTAGCCTCCTTGTGACTGAAGTCAGAAGGCGAAAGCACCTGCTTGGAGGAATCTGTAAAGTTTGCCTTTCTGTGGCTCAGAACAGTGAAGGGGAGAGAATGGATCTGGAAGGGAAAACAGAAAAAAGGGAAAACAGCCCAGCAGCCATGAATCACATGATTCCTTTCATTCTATTGGAAACGATCCCAGTTTGAGTCCATTTATTATGTGTCTTCAGAACAAGAGAATAAGAATGACGAGAACCTTTCTGTAATCCTACGGCGAAAGGAAGTGAATCGCATGAGTAACCAGATATGTTGGAAAGGCTGAACCATTGGAGTTAAAATTGTGGGTTCAGCCATATATTAAATCCTATCTCTGCTACTTAATCGGGTGTGCAGCTTGGGCAAGTTACTTACGTCCTCAAAACCTCAGTTTTCTCAGCTACAAACTAAAGAGAAAAATATCACTATCAGGTACAATTGTAAGAAATAAGTGAGATAATGTATATTATGTACTTAGCATAGTGCCAGGTACATATAGACCATTAGTAATGAAAATAATATTTGTTTATTTTTGTTGTTTTCAGAAGATTAGTAATGGACTTTCCATTGAGAGATCCATTTTGAAGGACTCATTGTCAAGTGTTTCTTTTTTAAATCAACTGCTGTGACCTCCTTACAGTGGGACTATTCTCCTTCTATTGGTAGTGTGGAGAGAATATTAATTACCTCTACTTCATTGTCACTGTCCACTCTTCATTGTCCTTTTCATTCCAAAAATCCTTTGAAATTGATTTAGGCATAGCTTTTGTGAAAGAGTATTTTTCCCAGCCTCCTGTGTAGTTAGATGTAGCCGTGTGCCTAAGACCTTCCAGTGAGATGTGAGCAGAAGTAATGCATACAGCTTCCAGGCCAGACTCTTAAAAGCAAACGGGTCATCCTACTCTTATTCTTTTTATCTTTTAACAAGGTGGAAAAAAATGTGATGTGTTAAGCCATTTTTAACCATGCAGTAAGGACTTACCCTGAATGGAGACGCAGTAAGACAAAAATGACTCATGGAGCCGAGATCATCTATATCCTTAGATCACTACCAGCTCAGACTTACTTGAGAAACAAATAAATATCTACCTTATTTGAACAAATAACCTACGATTTATAAACAGATATAGATATACATACATATGGATGGATGGATGGATGGATGGATGGATGGACCAACAGATTTAGGTAGAGATATAGAGACAAAGACAGAGACAGATAGAGAAGATAGAGATAGGATAAGGATGACATTATAGAAGTGAGTTGGAGGCCAGCACAAACTTCTGGGTACTGTCCAGAATTTAAGAATTTTTTTTTTAGCTATAAGATTTAGGAAAAGAAGTGAAACAGGATGGCAATAATAGCCTTGTCCAGAGAGATTTCTTGTAGATATTTTTAGGTTCTTTCTCCATTCCTTTCAGAACTCTCCCTGCCAGAAGTGTCTTCTATTTGGAGAAGGACACCAAGGAACTAATTGTGTAGGCAGGTCAGGAAGGATGACTAAAATTCGGGTCTCTAAATCTGGACTGAGAACAAAGCCTGGTATTCCTTTGTCATCTCCCTTTGTCTTGGCCTCTACAGCCTCCAAAAAAAGCAAGTTTGGGATTTTCTCGAAGTTATAAGGCTCTCATGATTCATTTCTTGAGGAACTTGGCTGTTGCAGTGGTAGCACAATGCCAGGAGGACAGTTCTTAAAGGGTATGGGAGGAGGGGGGTTGAGCAAGGGCCTTAAGTGAAGCTTCTAATAGTTTATTGAGCACCCAGAATTAAACATGTGTTTTACAGCATTACCCACTTAATGTTTACTGCATCCCTACAAGTCCTCTTTTAAAAGCCTCAGTTTTAAAATAGGGAAACTGAGACTCAAAGAGATTATAAAAGTACAAGTGTTACAAGAGTACTTGTTCAAGAGCATCACACAGCTAATACTTGGCAGAGTCAAGGTTCAAATCTAGATCTACCTGGTTCAAAAGATTATGCTTTTCTTCACTGAACTTCACTTTTTCCATATATATATTTACAAATAATATCTACCTCTAAGGGTTACTATGAGAATAAAGCATGATATTAACACATGTTAAGCCACAGTTTAATATAGAACATAATAAGTGCACCAGGGGCACCTGGGTGGCTCAGTCAGTTGAGTGTCGCACTCTTGATTTTGGCTCAGGTCATGATTCCAGGGTCGTGGAATCGAGCCCCACATTGGGCTCTGCACTGAGCATGGAGCCTGCTTAAGATTCTCTCTCCCTCTGACTCTCTCCCCTGCTCACGCTCTCTTGCTCTCTCTCTCTAAATTTTTTTTTAAAATAATGCCCATTACTACTATTATTGCTATAACTTTTGTACTATACTCATACACCATGATATTAATATATCACAAGTTTTACCTAATGTTCAGTGATGGTAGATGACAAAGACCATAGATTTTAGATCTTGTCAATTTCTTGGGTCCTAGAGACTGCTTCAGCATTTCATTTAAGCCATCAATGTAGGCAAACTTCTGCCTTAAAGTCCTGACCTGTGTCAGGTCTCCTATTTGCCTTCCTGAAGCACAGAAGTAAATGGTTGGAAATCGAGGCAATCTGTCAGAGGGCATAGGCGGGTGTGTTTCAGAGTATCCAGAGAGTAAATATGAGCCCTCTTACTTAGAAGACAGGCTAATGCAAAAGTTATCCATAAAATGACCATTTATCTCACTCAACCATTTAATAAGGTAAAGTAAAGTCATAGATAATAAAGAATATACTAATACTAAAAAGATGAAATAAAGTAAGAGAAATGAAAGCATACTTGAAGCAGTAAAATGTCAAATAAAAAAGCGGATTCCAAGATAAAAAGAAGTGTAATATAATCAATGAAAACTAGAGAAAATGAAGCAAATAAAAACTAGGAAAAAGATATTAGTGAAATAAAATAGTATAACCAAGGACACAGCAGACTAAGATAATTAAGATAAAGAGAGTCCCAGAAACATTTTAAAAATAAAATGGGAAAAAATATTTGAAGATAGGAAATTAACCAGTGAAGATATTACGAGGTATGATAATAAAAGCCAAAGAGTTTTATTAGAACGTATAAATGAGGCAGCCTCTGAGACCAGAAGCATAAACCCTCGTATGGCAACTACCAGGCTTTCAAAGCCAAAGCACCTAGTTACTAAACTATAAAAGGTACCACCAAGTAGCCAGGTCCTCTAATCAGCATCATAGCCATCAGTCGATCTTGCCTCCTCGGTTTTTATCACCTCACATCCAACCCATCGGGAAATCCTGTGGATTCACCTGCAACGTTCAGTTTGAATCGGCCCATTTCTCATCACCTCTACTGCAATTCCCTGCTTTTATTCCTGCATGCCTCCAATTCTCTTCTCCATGGTGGCCAGAATAATATTTTACAAATTCAGAAGGGTCGCTTCACTTGCTTTCTCCTGATTCAAAGCAGCAAGCACCTTTGCTTTCCATTTATATCAGAAGCCAGATCTCTTACTGTGACATATAGGACTCTGTGCACCATGGTCCTAATTCTCTAGCCCACCCTGTGGGTTAGACTCACCTCTGTCTCAAGCTCACAAACTTCCCATTGGGCTTTCTTTCCATGTTCTTTTACTCTTAGAACATGCCAGCTTGTTCCTGCCTTAGAGTGTTGGCATGTACTTAAATGTACCAAATCTCTACAACCAGAATGCACAACTCCCAGGATCTCTTTATAATGGCCTTATCGTCATGCTCCAAGTCTTAGCTTTAAGTCCCAGATCCTCAGACAAACCTTTCTCAGATCACCCAAATTAATTAAACCTTTTTCTAATTACTCTGAATCCCAGATCCTATTAACTTCCTAGCAGTTTACAATCTATAATTTAGTACATATTTATTTACCTGCTCATCTCCTCTAGGAGAATGTAAGCTCCATAGAAGTAGAGACAATAAGCTATTTAATTCAACACTGTGTATAACTGGGATCTGGCGTCAGGCTGGACTCCTATTCGTTTCTTATAAATATTTGCTGAATGAAACACCACAGAGCAGACTTCCTTTCCAAGGCTTTGGACTCCCTAGTGGACAAGAATCCTCATGATTCAGAACCAAGGAACAGAAAGCAGGATGTTTAGTGTACATGCCCTTCACCCACACCTGGCATCTCATTTGCCCATGAGTGCTGCCCACCTTGGATATTAGTGTCAGGATAACTGGGTACAACAAGATTGAATTCTGTGGCCATCTCCTTGATGGGTATAGTTTGCAATCTGGTCACAGTCTCTTGTCCTACAGTGACTCTTTGTTCTTGAACAAAATAAGGTTGAACGGCACGGCATTGTCATCATTGCCAAAAATGAGCAAACATCAGCAATTTGTTATGGTTCAACTTAATACATATGCGCCAGCCCACAAAAAAGCATAGAATTAAAGCTAAAGAATGTGTTACAAACAAGAAAATGCATCCAACCAGTCTCTCAAAGGCTACCATGACATATGGGCATATTTTTTAAATTAAAGATGCCGGCAAACACCCAGAAACTAAATTCTGTTCAATACAGGTTTTGCCTATATCAGACCACAAGTATCAATAACCTTTTCTATGAGACCAAAATCAACTATCAGCTCTTTACCCCTGACATTTCTGATCAGGATAAAAGAGGACAGGAAAAAGAAGAAGGAAAAAAGAAAAATCATAGCACTGGTTCACTTAGCTCAGCATTCAGGAACAAATCAACTAAAATATAAGATGGATATCACATGCATGCCCAATAATCACAAGCAAGGCATTTGGAAGCCCCCAGTAAGGTACACACACTGCTAAGGACGTATACTCTGAAGAGTACAAACAAATAGTTTTCCCCTGCAGAGAAACTCCACGTAAATCCAGACACCATTTCTCACAGTGCAGAATAAATAACTGTCACTGGCTCCGGAATTCAGTGTTTTACATCGGATACTTTCCAAGAGTCAAAAACTCAACTGAGAGAGCAAGCATGAGCCTCTGCAAAGTTGAGCATCAAACCCCATGCCGAGCTATCATCCAGGGAGGCATGATGGGCTTTTGCCCCTGCTCAAGGTGAATTCAAAACCTAACTAACTAAATTAGACAACCATATTTAAGGCAAGCAAAGAAATGACGCAGAGACTCACTGGAAGCATATTTTACTTCAAACACACTCAATTGAAGATCAAGGAAAGAAAACCTGGCCGTAGTACAAAGCCATCCAACAATCTCTGAGGAAGAGGTAAGAGTTGGATGGAAGAAGGAGGAAAATGCCTGTAGCTACACATGTTATCCCTGGTGTATGGCTGAAAAATCCATGAACTGGTAATACGGTCTTAGCCTCCTCCCACCATGTGGTTTGATACTAACACAACCAGTGCAGGCTTATATATCATCACAAATAACAAACGGGACATTAAGGTGAAATTAAACTCCAGCAACCCTCTGATATCCAATGGAGTAGGCTTGTTGTCTGCTTGCTGATGCTTACACATTGTCGAGCCAACCATAGGCTTTTCTGAGGTATTAATAAATGAAAGCTTTCTTTTGTTTGTTTTAACTCAGTGAATGATGAACTTTATAGGAGTTTTTTTGTTTTGTTTTGTTTTTTGTTTTGTTTTTTAATTCTCACTGTTGCCTCAAGCAAGATACCTTTAAGGGAAAAAGCTGTGGCAAGGATATGCCGTGTTTGGGGGCCGCTTGAGGGAAAAGGTAAGCCTGAGGATGGAAGGAGTAGAAACAAGAGGTGGCCAAGGAGCATGGCCTCGCCGTTCTGTAGGAGATAGACACAGATTCTTTGTGTTTGCTTTGAGAGAAAGAGGACAGAGGACTGAGAGAGTGGCGGGGTGAGGGGAGGGAGTGCAGCGATAAACGGGGGCAATCCGAGACTATGTGGTGAGGCACCTGAAGGGCCCTGCAGCCAAAACAACTTTGAAGACGCTCCTGTTTAATTGGAAGTTGTCTCTGTCAAAGCATGTTTGTTTAGCGCGAAGCAAGTCTTGGGTAAATTCTGCTCTGAGTCTTGAGTAAATTCTGCTCCCGCTTGTTTTGTGGGTATCGTGTACAGAGAAGCCAGCAAAAGACTAAATTTCATGTCAAGGCTGAGTATGCCACAGGAGAGAAACTGCACAAAGAAGAAATGCATCCGCAGCAGAAGTGATCTCAAGAATGCTAATCTCTCTCTGGGGCACCTGGGTGGCTCGGTTGGTTAAGCGTCAGACTTCGGCTCAGGTCATGATCTCACAGTTTGTGAGTTCGAGCCCCGCATTGGGCTCTGTGCTGACAGCTCGCAGGCTGGAGCCTGCTTCAGATTCTGTGTCTCCTTCTCTCGTTGCCCTTCCCCCACTTGTGCTCTGTCTCTATCAAAAATAAATAAATGTAAAAAAATTAAAAAAAAAAAAAGAATGCTAATCTCTCTACCCTCATTCCCCTTTCACCCTCCAGAATTCATGAAAATCACAGTGAGGATGTTGGACATGCATCAGGAATGAAGTTTTACACTTTAATTGAATGTCACCCAAATCCTAAGCGGTCAGGAGACCCAGGTGTCATGTGAGTTGTGCTTCGGTTAAGACCTTTGTTTGAAATTGTTAATTTTAAAATACTTTTTGATGTCCCAGAAGGACTAAATGTAGGCACTAAATACCAGATCAACAACACGAGTTGTATTTCAAAGTCAAGAGAGCCAAAGCTGTTAATTTGTTAATCAGTTTGTTTTTTTTTTTTTAAGTCAGTTCTCAAAATTTATCTGTGACAGGGACGCCTGGGTGGCTCAGTCCTTTAAGTGTCCGACTCTGATTTCAACTCAGGTCATGATCTCACAGTTTGTGAGTTGGAGCCCTGTGTCAGGCTCTGCACTGACTGTGCGGAGCCTGCTTGGGATTCTCTCTTTCTCTTTCTCTCTCTCTCTCTGCCCCTCCCCTGCTCATGATCTCTCTCTCTCTCTCTCTGTCTCAAAAGAAATAAACTTAAAAAAAAACTATCCGTGACAGATAAAACTGAGCAATGACCAAAGTCAAGAAGCAAGATGAAAAAAGTAAAAAAATTCTTGTTTAAATTTCTGTCTTCAGAGGTCATTATTCCCTGAAACAAACCCTCTGCATTATGAAGTAGTCAGGACATGCCTCCCATTTGCAGATGAGGTGATTCTCTTCTGGGAAATGCAATCATCATGAAATTCAAGTAGGCCTGCCCGAATGCAGACCCTGCTGTATTTGCTTTGTTTTATTTTTTCAATGAAAAGACACAGAGTTTTTTTCCCTTATAAAACTTGGCCACTTGGATGACTTTTATTCAATCATTTATATTTCTTTTTTTTAATAATTTTTAATTTATTTTTGAGAGAGAGAGTGAGAGAGCACAAATAGGGGAGGAACTGAGAGAGAAGGAGACACAGAATTCAAAGCAGGCTCCAGGCTCTGAGCTGTCAGCACAGAGCCCGACGTGGGGCCCGAACCCACGAACTGTGAGATCATGACCTGAGCTGAAGTCGGAAGCTTAACCGACTGAGACACCCAGGCACCCTGCAATCATCTGTATTTCCATAATTTATTGTTAACTTCACCAAATATTTGAAGTTTCTCATAGATGGCAGAAAAGGAAAATAGCATATAGGTAATCCAAATTTCAACTTCCAGTGATCTATTTAAAGACATTATCTACCCAAAAGGTATCATTCCTATGAGTAATAATCTCCTATTAACATAGAATATTTTATACATCTATCAGTTAAGATAACCATAAGTGACACACAGTTTGTACGCCATTCATTTGCTCAATAAATTGTCAAAATGGTTACAGACTCAACATAAGAGCCTGAATTAATGCGGTAGGAATTAAGGAAAAGGAACAGAAAGAAACAATATTCAGGAGGTAGAATCCGGAGTTCCTGTAGGTCAAAGGATCGTAGCCAAGGGTGACCATCCCATTGTGAGTGATAAGAGACAAAGAGGAATACACACGCATATTGTAAGATACTCATCTTTGATTAATGCCTATTTTGTTAGTATGAAAGATTAACTTATAAAATGTATAGTATCTACTGGAGTTTACATTTTTATACAGTCAGGATGCTATTTTAGCATCTTTTATAATTGCAGTTTTGAGGGTATGTAACAGTCATCTTCAAAACACTGCAATTAAGAATGACAGCTCTCCACAATAAATCTAAACTTGGAGGATTTATGGGTTTTGCTATGTAAATTTGCAAAGCGATGAATACTTGACAATTTTTAAAGCAAAAGTAAAAACTGGTCACAGGCAAATCTTTTATGATACTAGAATTAAAAAAATATACCTTCCAAATACATAGATTATTAGTCAAGATTTTTTCATTGTGCAAACCAAAGGGTTCACATAACAAAAAGTAGAAGCTGAAAAAAACGACGATGATTTATTCCCCAAGTCACTTTAGGTCAAAGTTAAAGATGACTTATTAGGGTCATAAAATAGCAGTGGATGTAGTAAATTTATGTCTTTGCTTTGTTCCCTGTCATATTGTAACCAAAGCTATTTCTACCCTGCCATAATGTGTATTTTTAATCAGACAGTATTAGCCACAGCAGAGCAAACCACAAGTCACAAGGACAGATGACTGTAACTCTATTTATGTTAGAGATAGATTTCTGTGACATTGCATATAAGCAGGATTTATAAATCAGATTAAATTTCCACTTCACTCCCATAATAATTTTGTTTCTAATGATATCAGTTTGACCCTAAATTTCATCTTTAAAAACCTACTTGGAGAAAATATATAATTTTTTTCTGCAGGTTTCTAAAGTAACCACAATAGTCTCAAAAAATGATATCTACTCTTTATTGATTAAATGCTGCCCGTGATGAAGTAGGGTAATGAAATCTGAAAGCTTTAGGATGTTTATATCTGAGTGTTCTCTGGTAAGAGTAAACAGCAGTAGGAAAGCTGGTTTTGCCTGAACAATTATACCATAGTTTTGCTTTAAACACCTTCTAAGCCCTCAGACTCCATGAGACCTTGTCTTGAGCTGGCTGAGTGGGCCCTTCAATTCTTCAAAGGTAAAATTCTGTTTATTTTGCACACTGCCTTAGAAGGGAAGAACCATTAAAAATCTACAATGTCATTCCCTAATTTGCCAATTCATTGTATTGACTTAAAGTGTGGCACACATATACGTAATGTACTTTTTATTTAATGTAGCAGAAGCACTGGAATTTTAGTAACATTTGCCCCACATGTGCTTTCCCAAACACTGCCAATTCGGCTGTATAGGATTGCAGATACAAGTTTCTTATAGCCTGGATGTGGTAAACTAGTGACTCCTAGTGGTTGGCACATAGATGTGCAAATCATCTCTTCCCAGCAAAATCCAAACGAAGAGGGAAAATGATACATACCGCTTCATTCCCTTCCAAAACAAACAAAAAACCAAAAAACAGTTACTGCTACCAGAAATATTCTTAAATAGACCGCTTCCACACGTGCAAAGAAAATACCTGTATAAATAAACATTTTAAAAAACTCTTACTGATAAAAACCACGCTGGAAATTGTCCAAAGCAGGAAAACTAAAGTTTATTGATGAATATTGCTGAAATACAACGATAGCTTAATATCCCCATATCTGGGATTTTGTCCCCAAAACACAATTCAACAGGAACAAAAATCTATATCCAACATTCTCTATAAAGCAAACCACAAAACTGGAAAGATTAATTTCCAAGAAGAGTGAAAGATTTTAACAAATTCAAATATGTCACCATGATGATATATAATAAAGTCATTCTCAAGTTTAATTATAAGTTCTAGGGGAAAAGTGAATGCTGTTTTTCATAAATACTAGGCTTAAAAAGCAGAGAAAAATAGTTCATTCGTTGTGAAATGTCACCATAAAATATATATAACCATGTGTATACATATATACATACATACATACTGGAAGGGAATATAGAAAAATGAACATGATTGTATGAAGGCAGTAATACTATGTATTTTTCTTATTAAAGACAATTTCTTTTTTCCTAGAGTAGTTTTAGGTTCACAGCAAAACTGGGATAAAAGTACAGAGATTTCCCATATATTCCCTGTTCTCCCATTATCAACATCCCCCACCAGAGTGGCCCATGGTTACAACTGATGAACCTAAACTGACATCATTATCATTGAAGTCCACGGTTTATATGAGGGTTGACACTCAGTATTGTACACTCTAGGGGATTGGACAAATGTATAATGACATATATCCATCATTATAGTATCATACAGAGTATTTTCCCTAAAAATCCTGTGTATTGTATATTTTTAATGTTTAAATGTTTATTTATTTACTTTTGAGAGGGAGACAGAGAGAAACACACACACACACATAGAGCACAAATTGAGGAGGGGGCAGAGAGAGAAGGAGACACAGAATCTGAAACACTCCAGGCTCTGAGCTGTCAGCACAGAGACGGACGTGGGGCTCGAATCCAAACTGTGAGGTCATGCCCTGAGCCCAAGTCGGAGGCTCAACTGACTGAGCCACCCAGGCGCCCCTATTTTTAATGTTTAAAATGCCTTTTGTTTTCCCAATAAAAAACGTTCAAGAAAATATCTAAATTGCAAATTTATTTCAAAGTAACACATACAAATAAGCTAACAATGAACTTCTCAAAATTCCGACCTAATCAACTGTTCCTCTCTAGCACCTACTCACCCTTACAGCCTACCCCCATACTTCCTCAGGAAAGTCTTCCCTAGCACCCTTATCTGGGTAAAAGTACTCTATTAGATGTTCTTAAAGACCCCATTCTTTTCTTGCAGAACATATCGCTCACTTTGTGATTATTAGGATGACTGCTAGAGTTTGTGTCTTTCACTAGATCGTAAGAGAAAAACTGTACATGGGAAGCACTCAATACAATTTGTGGGATAAACTGAAGGGCAGCACGTACTCAGCGGGGTATTCAACATGCACAATTTCCTGCCCCCACTTCAGAAGCAGCTGGAGTCCAGCCAAGGCACAGGTGTGATCCTTCATTCACTTTGCAATTTTCCCCAATCCACATAAGAATTTTGATGATCTTAGAATTACCTAGTATACTGGGGCAGAGTTAATCGGATTCTCTGTCTCTTTATTTCCTCCTAGCAACTTCTCATATCATGTAGAATGAGACACACTGAAAGACTGAAAAATTTTCATTTGGGCTGCCTGTTTTGTCTCCTGAAGCTGTTTCTCTTCCATACCCTCCTACACAATGACTTCAGCCCCTAACCCGTCCTCTCCCTCCTTCCTGATACCGTCCATACTGACGAGCAGTTGTTGCCAATCTCCAAAAAAACAATGGTCACTCTTTCAAGAACCAGTTTTAGCCAATTATTCCTTAAACTTGGTGAATTTCCACTCACCTATGCGTGATACAGTCCTCTAAAACATTTTCTCTCCTTTTTTTTTTTTTTTTAAGTTTATTTTGAGAGAGACAGAGACCGCTCAAGTGGGGGAGGGACACAGAGAGAGGGAGAGAGAGAGAATCCCAAGCAGGCTCTGTGCTGCCAGTGCAGAGCCCGACGTGGGGCTTGAACCCACCAAACTGTGAGATCATGACCTGAGCTGAAACCAGGAGCCAGACGTTTGCGAACTAAACCACCTGGGTGCCCTTCCTCTTCTTTTCCCTAGTAACTTAGCTCCTGCCAAGCATTCTTGTGGTGGGCATTATCAAATAAAGGCTATGCTCACAGAGCTCTGGTCCATTTTCTTCCACACTTGCTTATTTACGAAAGAGAGAAGAGACACGTTTGTTTCACTCCTCAGAATATACACAGCATCCGACACAGCCTACGTGGAGCCTAACAATATTTTTTAGCTGAAATTAAGTCATTGAAAACTAGGGCTCACTGTTCTGAAATTGGCACGAGAGGCTAAAAGCAAAAGTCTGCACCCTCACTACATTCTCCCACTTTTCCAGCTCAAGGTAGCAATGCATCAAGGAATTAATAACCCAGAGTCCAGGAGAAGCAGGAAGGAGACAGATAATGAAGATGAAGGGGGTGTTCCTGAGATGTTACGGAAGCGAATTGCTTCCATCTGGCCAGGAGCACATTTTCAGCTGTTCCTCTAATTTCATGTATGTTTTGCCTATGAGACAGAAAACACACTTTAACTGAAAGTAAGGAAGAAATGAAGGTAGGAAAGAAAGCAATCCTATCACGAATTAAAGCGGCATTTGCCATTTTCAAAGTTGAAGTAAAGTATAGTACGTGTAATGGGGGCTAAGAAAGGAGAAGAGAAAAAAAAAGAGTTTTTAAGAAAAACTATGCTTTCATTATCTTTTCTCCCCAAATTGGAAATGTAAGAAGGAAATGCAAGACATTTTAAAAATTGATAAACCAAAAGAACTACAGAAATGTTAACATTGTTATAAAAATAGTTTAAGGGGGCGCCTGGGTGGCGCAGTCGGTTAAGCGTCCGACTTCAGCCAGGTCACGATCTCGCGGTCCGTGAGTTCGAGCCCCGCGTCGGGCTCTGGGCTGATGGCTCAGAGCCTGGAGCCTGTTTCCGATTCTGTGTCTCCCTCTCTCTCTGCCCCTCGCTCATTCATGCTCTGTCTCTCTCTGTCCCAAAAATAAATAAACGTTGAAAAAAAAAATTTTAAAAAAAAAATAAAAATAAAAATAGTTTAAAATCTTTTTAAGAAGGGAATTTAATTATATTTTATATTTAAATAATTGTACTAAAACATGTGAACTTTACCCCGACTCACAACCAGCTCGCTTTAACATTCTGCAGGTACTGTTAGCCATGAGCAGTGCAAAGGCATTTTGGACGTTATGTGCCTGAATCAAGCTACCAAACATTACGGGCTTCTGGGTCCCGATATGAAAACGAGGACAAGAGTTTTTAGGTCACTGAGGAAAGAGCATGATCCACTATGAATGTATATAATATAATGTGAACAAATCTTATTTTCAAGTCTTTTCCACACTAATATTGGAGTTCTAAGCAGGGAAATTGTGACCAGAGAGAAAAATGAAAATTATGCATCTAATAATAAGGTGCTGGCAATCTTCAAAGGCAGAAAAAAAAGGCAGGCTGCATAATTAATCTCATGTAATAACAAAGCACAAAATCACAATAAATTAGTCATCTGTGTTCTAATTACTTTAAAGAATGACTGTTGGTGTGCAGAGTAATTGACATCCCAGTGATCCCAGGTTTGACTCGTAGCGCTTCCCCTTCTCCTGACTATTAATTATCAATCATGTTAAATTACTTAGCTCTCTGAAGAAGGGCATTTGCTCAGCTTCATTTTAACACCATGCCTATGGTTGTGTTCCAGAAATTTCTTAGGAAGCAGCCATACGGATACCTAGGTGAGACGGTGACAATTACCCCTTGGATCTAACTCCTCTATCCTCCACTAACAAATTTCCCTGGAAAAGAAAAAGGAACGTAAGAGCTACGGAAAATTTGATTTAGTGATAAGAACTAGGACAGGGTAATATCCATATGCCAGGGTCTTAAAGGAAATGCTGTAAAAGGAAGGGCAAACAGGACTGAAATTTCCATGAACTCTGCCATTAAAGGGGCTGTGTGACCGGGGGGAAGTGCATGGCTTCAAACACTTGATCAACACCTGCTCATTCAGAGCTGAGTGGCAGTCAGGTGATCTCTGTCCAGCGAGCGTCCTCAAAAAGAACAGCATTGTCTCCAAGGAAGTGAAAGTTGATTCTTAGGGGGTGGGAGAAAGTGATATATACTCTATGATGATATACAAACTCATGCAGATAGAGGGCAATAACGAAAAAAAAAAAAAAGGTTGAGAAACACTGTTATACATCGTCAGCTACAGAGAAGGGCTTCTTATCCAGGAATGATTGAGCAGTGATGGCAGAGTTCACACTCGCTCACAGTGCTCTAAGCACGTGCCAGAGGCCTCACTGAAAGAGGCAGCGTATTCTTGCAAATACCTTACGTGCAATCTCCAACTGGTTCTCCTTAGACCGCAAAGAAGGCACAGTACATTTAACAAAAGAAAATTTTTTGTTTTTGTTTGTTTGTTTCCTTGTTTGTTATTTAGAGAGAGAGAGAAAGAGAGTGAGCAGGGGAGGGGCAGAGGGAGAGGGAGAGAGAGAATCTTAAGCAGGCTCCACGCTTAGCCCGGAGCCCAATGTGGGCCTTGATCCCATGATCAGGACCTGAGCCAAAATCAAGAGTCAGACAATTAACCAACTGAGCTACCCAGGTGCCCCAGAGTTAGGCTTTGTTTTTAAAGATAACAGAAAATAGAAAAATACACGAAAGATAAAATAGAATGACAACACTAAAGAAAAAAATTCTAGTGATGACAATAAAATTTTTTTAAGTTTATTTTGATAGAGAGAGAGTGAGTGTGATCAGGGGAGTGGAGGGGTGGAGAGCAAGGGACAGGGAGGATCCCAAGCAGGTTCCTCACTACCAGTGCAGAGCCTGATGCAGGGCTTGAATCCAAAAACCGTGAGATCATGACCTGAGCCAAAATCAAGAGTCAGATGCTTAGCTGACTGAGCCACCCAGGGGCCCCTAGTGATGACCATAAATTTAAATGGATTAATTCTCTTCCTGAAACATAAAGATTCACAAATTATGTCAAATAAAATCCAAGTATAATTTTGTTTACAAAAGAAATACCTAAATCAAAATTACTAAGCAAAAGAATACAGGCAAACAAAAATAAAGTACATAAATATACCATGGGAGATACAGAGTGGGCTGTGTGAGCAGTGATATAAGACAAGAAAAATTTAAGCCAAAAAGCACTGATTTATCAAAGATGGTTATTAGAAAAAGCCACGAATGTATTTATCTCTACATATTTAAATATATGAAGCCACATCGATAAAGACTAACGTATATTAGCTGACCCTAAGAATTTGATGGGAAAAAAAGATTGAAATAAAAATCAGAGTATTTGAATGGTATAATTATAAAATTTGTTTTATTTTTTATTAAAAAAATTTTTTTTAATGTTTATTTATTTTTGAGACAGAGAGAGACAGAGCATGAATGGGGGAGGGTCAGAGAGAGAGGGAGACACAGGATCTGAAGCAGGCTTCAGGCTCTGAGCTGTCAGCACAGAGCCCGACGAAGGGCTCTTGATCTCACAGACCGTGAGATCACGACCTGAGCCGAAGTCGGACGCTTAACCAACTGAGCCACCCAGGCGCCCCTATAAAATTTGTTTTAATGTTTATTTATTTTTGAGACAGAGAGAGACATAACATGAGTGGGGGAGGGGCAGAGAGACAGGGAGACAGAATCAGAAGTAGGCTCCAGGCTCTGAGCTGTCAGCACAGAGCCCGACGCGAGGCTCGAACTCACAGACGATGAGATCATGACCTGAGCCAAAGTCGGTCGCTCAACCGACTGAGCCACCCAGGCGCCCCTTGAATGGTATAATTATATAATTAAAACACTGTGTTTTATTTATATATATGTATCTGTCAAAATAGAGGTTACCTGTTCTTCTCAAGAAGCCATGAAAATCTTACATAACTTTATTATATATTAGACTACATAGAAAACATCAATCAATAAATTCCAAACAGTAATCATCTCATAGGTCATATTATTTGACCACAATGCAATACAATTAGAAACAAATAGTTAAATGTAAAACCAGATTAAAAAATATCTTGGAAATGAACCCATTCTCCAAAGAACAATTAGGTCAAAGAGAGAAAAAAAAAAAACTGAAATTACCAACTACTTTACATAAAAATTAAAATGTTACAGATTGGGGCACCTGGGTTGCTTTGTTAGTTAAGCATCTAACTCTTGATTTTGACTCAGGTCAAGATCTCAGGGTTTGTGACTTAGTGCTCCACATGGGGCTCCACACTGAGAGTGCAAAGCCTGCTTAAGATTCTCTCTCTCTGCCCCTCCTGCGCACACACATACACACTGTTTCTCTCAAATAAAGAAACTTAAAAAAAAATAAAAACAAAAAATGTTACGGATCAAACTTACATACATAGTGAAAGCAGTTTAAAGAAGTAAATTCAGGGGTGCCTGGGTGGCTCAGTCTGTTGAGGAACCAACTTTGGCTCAGGTCATAATCTCACAGTCTGTGAGTTCGAGCCCCGTGTCGGGCTCTGTGCTGACAGCTCAGAGCCTGGAGCCTGTTTCAGATTCTGTGTCTCCCTCTCTCTCTGTCCCTCCCCCACTCATGCTCTGTCTCTTTCTGTCTCAGAAATAAACATTAAAAAAAATTTTTTTTAAAAGAAGTAAATTCAAATCCATGAGTTTTTATTCCTTAAAGAAAGTAAACTCAAGAAATTGCACAATGATCCTCAAAAGTATCCTATCAAAGCAAAAAGAAGAAAATAATGAAGTTGTAAATTTAGAATTACATTTAAGAGGGTGAGCAGAGAAGAGCAACAGCTCAGGTCCTGATTATACTAAAATGTCCGTGTTCTTTGCTCAATATTTGAATTACATTAAAATGTTAATGCCCTTGGCTTCCATTTTCTTGTTTTTGGAAAGTTCTCTAAAAAAGATACTCTAACTATATAAGAATTACATTCACAAAGATATTTATTGTGGTATTTTCTACAATCCTGAGCCCAAATTTTCAACAGCAGGGGAAAGATGAAAAAAAAAAAAACAAAATGTAGTCAGATGAAAAAAATGATAAAACCATTAAAAAAGACTTTATCATTATGGAGATTCTAAAAGCCTTTTAGGGCAGTTCACAACGTGGGTGGAAAATACTGGGCACGTTTCCTGGTACCCACAGCCACCACAGTCTGGCTCTAGAAGCTCATAAGCAAAGCCAACCAGCTCCATACAGCAGAACACAACCCATGACTGACTCCATTACCTGGCTCCAGGAACCTCTCCAATCATATTTCCCCAGCTCCCTATATACACTTGTGGTAGCTAATATCTAATGATGGCCACCATCACCTCCTTCCCTCCCTGTAGCCATGTCTCATCACTCATGGAAAGATGGAGTCTGTCCCCTCACCTTGCATCTAAGCTGGTCTTATGATTTGTTTCGACCAAAAGGAAGTGAGGGATATGATGTTCTGGAACCTCTCAGCCCAGACTTTAAGAAGTCTAGCATCTTCTGCTTCTTCCCTTTTGTACATCAGATGCCATATAAAAAGCTGACTACCCTGAGATCATTAAGTTGTGAAGAAACCCAAGACAGCTACCTAGAGAGGCCACAGGGAGCACGAGAAGTGTGTTCTTTGGGTCAACTAAAACAATAAAACAATAAATAAGCAAATAAATAAATAAAATAAATAATAAATAATGTAAAGCAAATAATATAATGATAATATAAAGCAAATATAAATAATAAATAAAATAAAGCAAAGAAATAAAACCTTTAAGTGAAGGGTTCTTGTACTTCCCAGCCCAGCCCAGCTGGCACCCAAAAGCAACTGTGTGAGTGGCCCTAACAGATGCCATACGGAGCAGAGGAATCACCCTGCTGAGTGCACTCAACCCATGAAATTGTGAAACAAAAGAAACGGTTGCAAATCACTAAACTTTGGGGTGACTTGTAACAAGGAACTTGATACCTGAAACACAGTCGGAACTTGAGTCATACCAAACTAAAAGCACGTACAGAAAGTACCATGTCTGTGAGTTTGCACGTTCTACTTTTTTGTTCCCGCCTTTGCTCACTGTATAAACTTCTAGTCCACTTGAAAGACCCAAGCAAGCATTTTCTCTGCTGTGAAGCCTTCCCAGAATGCCTCAGGCAGTCACTCCTCATGCCTCTAGATGTCATAACACAACGACACAGCACATACTTCTTTCACTGTACTTTCACGCCGAGGGACAAATTTGTTTCTGTGTCTACCTGCACACTGTGAGTTCCTTGTGGGCAGAGACTGGGGCGTTATCCTTTCCATATTTCCATTGCTTAAAACAATACCTAAAAAATAATCCCATGAAGCAGATAGGATTGTTCCTCTTTTACACATGTGGAAACTGACATACGCAGCGTTAAGTTAACGTGCTCAAGGTCGCTCAGAAAGTTGAGCTAAATGTATAGAGAGAGAGATCATGAAAGAATGAAATTCTATGAGCTCAAGAAATCTTTCCAGATAATTCCATCTTTCACCAATCTTTTTCTCCTCTTGTGTCCTATAGTCTTTATAACCTGGAAAAAAAAAATCCATATGGAACAAAGAATCCTCCACATACTCTTGACTTCACAGTCTCACTGCAAGTTTCTGGTACGCAAACATCACAGTTTATATTGCTACTAAATCTTCCAAAAGGCCTGGCATAGCACATAATAGGTCCTCATTCATTCATTTATTGGTCATTTCAAAAGCATTAAACCGGTCAATGATGAAGAGAAGTTCGGGAAAATGTATCAAGTATTTTTCTACAAAATAAAAATATAATTAAACATTCAATTATATTTTCAATCTCCACTTCTTATACTGTGAATTGCAATGCATTTTTTAAATACATGTTTTTGAACCCAGGGAAAAGAATGATCTTGACTGAATATTCATTGTGAATAACCCGCCTGTCACCTGAGTTCTGCACTACCCAAAGTGAAAGGGTAGACTGAGCTTCGCAAACTCAGGAAAAATCACATTGTTATTTTTATTGTATGCTTTGCCTGAGAAGGAACTGAGATTTGCTGTCATTTCTGCATCAGGGCTCTCAATCAGTGACAGAATGAAATTGATTTATTTCCCATTTTGACTTGTAAAAATCTGAAAATTTAGATCTTACCCTTTTTTCCCTCAGAGACAAAACACAATAGACAGACAGGAGCCCGTTTCCTCCGCAAATATTCCCATAGCCAAGGCAACACCTAGGTCCTTCCATCTAACTTCTCACTCCCTTTACTACATGTTTAAACTCCCCTGACTCATTCAAGTTTAAACCAAAAGACCAAGGTTCACACTAAGGTCATTTCAAGCTCCAAAGCACAGCACACTCCAAAAAATGTGTGATGCCTGAGGACCCCAAAGAGAAGAACAAGGAAGGAACTTCCTGCCCTCAGTGGACACTAATGTCTTTGGGGCTTTTGACGGGGCAACCTCAGTGGTGGCAGGGACGCTGGATACAATCAGCACAGAGCTAAACTGTATGTCAGAGAAAACTCATAAAAACTTTTTCCTTAGTTAACACCATTTTATAGAGATCTAAGTTGACCTGTTATTCCTTCAGGAAAAAACAGTAAGTCCCTAGAATTCTTTTACCCTGCAATTCATCACCTAGATCTTTCCCAGAACTAAACCGAATCACACCTCCTCAGAAAGAATCAAAGATGTCCACAAGTTAGGCATAACTCTAGATTTCTCTCTAGAAATCTCTTATGCTAGGAATACATGTGGCACAGAATTAGGGGCACAATCCCACCACTTCTTATGAAAATCTTACTCATTTTGCAAAGCACAGCTCAAAGGCTCCCTCCTGCTTAGAACCTTCCCTCATTGCCCTGACTGAAATACATCTTTTTTCTCCTTCTAAACTTTTACGATTAACTTAGCACTTGGCACAACTAGCTTAGAGTGACATAGCATGTGTCATGCTCACTTCCTTCTCCCCCTCACACACATCTCTTACATTTTGACCCTAGATAAAGGAACTGTGCATTTAAAATCTTTGGATCTCTAGAACACTGCACATTGCTTTGTACACAGAGGGCACTCAATGTTTGCTCCGTGACTATTCATTTTATTCCTTGTAGTCTTTTCAGAATTACTACTCTTACAATAGCCTAGAAGCCATACACAGGGACACATCCAAATCTGCCCCACCTACTGTAGATCACAACTCCCACCCTGCATTGTAGCAATATGACCCAAGTTCCAGAGAAATTTAAATAATATACAAATAATGAAAAAAAAAAAAACTTTAGACATTTGTTTCTGTTTTCCCAAGTTCTTTAACTGAACTTTTTTTGTTTATTTCAGATCTTTCAACAGAAACCATAGATGGAATACTATCGAATGTGTGGATCACAGGGTATAGTTTGGCATTCTGAGGAGAGCTTGAAATCCTTCCCACTCCCACTACCCATCAGAGGCCCCTTAAGGAAAGGTTGAGGGTACGTCTGGGGCACCACAGAGAACACTTTGATAGTCACTAATTCTGATTCGCCTCCTCAGATTCTCAAATAGGCCACAGGAGTCTGAGAGAGTGGCTGAAATCCACAATTAATGGATGAACCCTGGTTCCTGGGGCCACTGAACCCTGCTGATTCCCCACAAGACTGACTTCATTGCACCCAAAGAGGAAGCCCAGGATTCGTCTTTGCTTCAGCAGTTCAGGGCTTGTAGTTAGACAGGTACTTTGCTTCGTTTTATTCACCCTATTGATTCTTTGAACCTAATCCAGAGAATAAACACCAACCAGGACCAAACATATGGTCAAGTCTTTAGCTTAATTTTTGTGTTTGGAGAGAAAAGCATCTTGGGCTGAGTTCAACCAAGCTGGGAGTCCAAGGAGTGATTAAAAACAAAACAAAACACAACACAATGTATCATAATCCTACCTGAACATAAGGAAGCCTGCCACTTGGCACAGGAGCTATTTACTTTGTCGAATCCCCATGTGAAATGTTTGCTGGGTTGTAATCATATATAATATCACGGTAACAAACTAGATGTTTATAGAAAAATAGGTCCTAAGGGCCAGAAACTCTAAGAGAAAATACATTCACTTTCCTTTTCCTTATTTTTTTCCTTTCAAAATGTAAATGAATGGTATAAATGTTTGATTCAGGCTCAGGCCCCCAACGGATAAAATATTTATGACATTTGTTTTAAGTTCTTGAATAGTCAGTTCAAAATTGTTCCTCCTAGTTTTTTCTTTTCCTGAAAGGAAATATAGATTTGAAACTTTGTCTATTATCCAGATATTTAAGGCATTTAATTTTAATTGAGCTCATTTATTCTACTGTATATTTAATGTGTTTTCTTATATTGTGAGAGCCCTCTGCTGGTTGAGAAAACACTAAGTCTCTCTGCTCACAAGAACAGAAATACAGCTCATTACCAACCAAAGCTCTTCTTTACTGAGATAGTGATTTCAAGTTCTATTAGAAATGGATGCTCATTAAAATTTCTATTAACTCTCACCTACTCATAGAATGGTACATTATTTTTCTGCAGTTTCTAAGATTAAAAAAAAGAGTTTCAATGCTTACATTATGTCTTTAAATCCAAATAAGAAAACATTGATTATGCACAAATATATTTTCTTTTCAATCAGATTGGGAATAGTTAGCAATTTACATCTAAATTAAGATACAGGCAAATTGGCTCCTGGATCCCTTTATGAGGTGGTATGCTCTGTGTCCTCTTTAATTTGTGTCCAAGTCACAAACAGACACAACCGGTTTGTTTTTGGTTTTTTGTTTTTGTTTTTTTTTTTTTTAGAGAGAGAGAGCGTATATGTGCAGGTGTGCGAGCAGGGAGGGGCAGAGGGAGGGAGAGAGAGAGAAAACCTGAAGCAGGCTTCATGCTCAGTGTGGTGCTTGACACAGGGCTCAATCCACGACCCTGGGATCATGACCTGAGCCGAAATCAAGAGTCAGACGCTCAACCAACCGAGCCACCTAGGCTCCCCTCAACACGTCTATTTTATACTTTCATAGTGCCTAGGTACATAGCATCAAATTTAAGCCTCAAGTTTTGATATATTGTGCAAGTAATTAAACAATGTACCTACCAGACACTTTATAAGTATCCTGCCATACAGACAATTACAGCAGGCAAAACTAAATGCGGCAAAGTCTTGATCAAGTGGGACAATTCACTAAAATTTGTGAAATGGTAAAGCCAGGATATATATATTAAGGAAAGACTATACGGATGAAGCTGTTCCTTGGGCCTATAATTTTGGAATACGTAATGCCTACATGCCTCAAAAACTCTCTCTTTAACGGACTCTAAATTTTTGGAGTGAAAGTTAAATAGCACATAAACAGGTTTCAAGGTACCTACTGCTATATGATTCTTCATGTCATTGATTTAAAGGCAGCACCCAAAATATGAGATGAAAACAGTATAATCATAGTCCTTCCACATTTTCTCTGCAAGAATAGGGTAAGAGCCAAACAAATCAGCAAAACTGAAGGCAAAGATTTGGTCAGTGGAACCAGCACATCACAAGATGTTAGTGGTGATGCTACAGGATTACTGTAGGACTAAGATGATGGTATGTGACTGTGGCAATTTGAAGAGGACTGATTCCTTGATTTAGTTCTACAGAGCTGTGCTTTGAATGCCAAACTGTTACACAAACTAATTTCATGACCACATGCAGTGTTAAAGCATCATTAACAGACTTCGGTAAATCAAAAGTATGCAATCCTCCAACATGAAAATGTCACTGAGCACATCCGACTCAGGCAAAAAGCCAGGATTAGATGATGTCAAAGGTCTGCACTTCGGTAGTTTATTGCAGTCATTGCCACCAATGTGTTCATGCCTCACTGTGTGCACACCACTCTAGGACGTGACATTGGTGGTCCTCCGACCAGTAGGTGGAGTCTGTTTTCTCCATCTTGAATCTGGGGCTGACCCTATGACTTGCTCTAGTCAATGAGACAAAACAACCATGACTTAAGCAGAGGTTTTTAATGTGCTTGAGCTTCAGGGCTTGCCCTCTTTCACTTCTAGGAACGTCTTTGCCACCATGTAACAAGTTCCAGCTAGGCTACTAAAGAGGAGAAAATCTGAGAAACCAATTTCCACGTAAGTGAGATCATCCTAGACCACTCAGCTCTAGCCGAGCCACAAGTAGACCACAACAAGCAGCCAAGTCCAGGAAACATCACAATCTATACAGTAAATGTTGTTCTAAACCACTAAGTTTTGGGGTGGTTTGTTACGTAGCAAAAGCTGTTAACAGCTACTTCCATCATAAAGCCCAAACTTTGACTATGGTTTGTTATAGTCCATGACCACATTTTTCTGGAGATGGAATCTTGAGTCATTTGATAAATTCTTTACTCCATGATCTAAGGAATGATACTAGCACCAGACTGATCTGCTTGCAGAAAGAGAATGATAGTCATCAAAAATAGCAGCTTATATTTCACAGGAAAATTCTGTTTCCTTGTTGTCTTAATTATTGTCTACTAACCACATATCCATGGGAAAGGGATGTTGAGACCTAGTAAAATGGACCTAAAAAACAAGGGTATAAGGAATTTTTATCTTGAGAAACGTTCACATGAAAGTTATATAAGTATTTTAACTAGCCTCAGACTCAGTAGGATTCATTGTATGGCATAGATGCTTAAATGGAGGCTCCATTCATAGAGTGATAGAGATAATATTCATAGAGACAATCATCTAGAAGACTAGCTCTTGTTTTGGGTGCTGCATTTAAAGACGAGACTAGGTCCTAAGGAGAATAATTAAGATGTGGAAGTTCAGAAAACCATGAGACAAGTAAGAGTTAAGGGAACCTCAGAGAAAACCTCCCAATATTTTTGCAAATTAAATTATAGTTATGAATGAGGGAATGGTTTTAATTTCATTTTTCTAGGTTCAAGAACTAAGACCAACAAGTGCAGGAAGTTAAAGGCAGCACTTTCTAATATTTAAAGGGGTACTACAATCAAATAGGTTGCCTTGAACCACAGTGAGGTTGTTGCCACTGGGTGTGTTCAAAGATTGTTCATCTTTGCCCAGGGATATGGTAGAAAGAATTCATGTGCTGAGAGAAACACTTGAGAAGCTGACATCCAAACCGACCTTCTTAATCCAAGGTTCTATGTTTCCGTATGAAACATCTGCATGCATCTCTCTACATTTGTCTTTTCAAAACCTAATAAAGCAAATCTTTGGCAACCTCATCTTGTTGGTAGCCCCACCAGTCTTCCAACTTGGTCTTGATCTGAGAGGATATGAGAGAGAAGAGGTGCTAACAGAAGAATCTAAGAAATTAATTCCTTCAGCCTTCTGCCTCTTACTTGGACACACGTTTAAATGGATTAGCTTTGTTCTAATAATAAAGAACAAATCGATGTCACTTTTTGACATTTTCACATAAAAAATGTTTTCTGAGTTGAATAAGGTAAAACTGTATTTACTATTAAAAAGAGAGAGAAAATCATTGTCATATTGTAAGGAAATAATAGTGCAGAGTATTTTATAAGTAACTGGTATGTTTCATCTTAAGAAAAAATAGGTGTGTTGGGGCGCCTGGGTGGCGCAGTCGGTTAAGCGTCCGACATCAGCCAGGTCACGATCTTGCGGTCCGTGAGTTCGAGCCCCGCGTCGGGCTCTGGGCTGATGGCTCAGAGCCTGGAGCCTGTTTCCGATTCTGTGTCTCCCTCTCTCTCTGCCCCTCCCCCGTTCATGCTCTGTCTCTGTCTGTCCCAAAAATAAAATAAACGTTGAAAAAAAAAAATTAAAAAAAAACACTACCACTAACCAGAAGCTCAGATGCTGTGCAGCATCCTGCCCCCATGAATCAGACCTCTTGGACATTGATGTCTGAGGATAGACTCAGAATATACTCCACCTTTTCTCCTCTCATGATTTATTGACCCAGCCTTCTCTTAATTCTTCTTATTATCTCTATCTCTCCCCACCTATACATCCTAAGTATATGTTTTCTCTAAAGCTTTTGCCTTAATAATATTAGCAAAGGGTTAGAGTGCACCATGTTCCAGACACTGTGAGTTTTTATGCTTCATCTCACTTAATTCTCAAAATGCCCAATGTTGTAGGTATTTTATTATCTTCATCTTAAAGAAATTGACCAAATAACTGGACCAATACCCATACTAGCAAGGAAAAGAACTTACTCTTGTATCCAGATGTCTGCTTCCACTTTACTTTGCTACTCTTATTTTCCAGGAGGAGCTCCCAAAATGTGAAAATGAAGATCCCAATGGATACAGTGTAAACCTTGGCAAGTGATCAGATATGAGTAAGAGAAAGATGGAGTAAAAGAAAACCAAGATTTTGAGCCTCTGTGACTGGGAAAATTGTGGGGTCACTAATCAAAACCAGAGAACTGAAATAAGTAACTAATGATGAGGCATCATTCTATGCTAGTTTTTTTTTTTTTAATGTTTAGGTAAAATATCTGTAAAATTAAAATACCCTACAAGATTAGAGCTGCAAATAGACTTGAAGACTAGAAAAAGAGAAAGATAATAATGGATGTGATAAAGAGAGAGCAGAAGATGGCAATGGGACTTCTGTTTGGTGAAATTAGAAAACACTGGAGCAGTTGGTTATGTGGGTCACAAAAGAAAACCAACAAAGTATTGATATGAAAATTAGACAATGAGCCTAGATAATGCTGATAATACAACTTTGTTGGAGACTTCTTTGCTATGACTTTAGATATTCTCCAATAATGCCCTTGGTTATACTAGAGGAAAAGAGGAAAAACGGATGAAGGGGGTTGCGTAGGACTGGGAATGGACAAACTTGGGAGCTCCACAGAGCCTGTCCAGCAGGTGATAACAGACTAAGTATTACCATATTCCTGAATACAGTAAGGGAGGGAAACAAGTGAAACCAAAATTGTGACTATAAGCTACGAGAAGTAGAAAAGGCAAAAGGACACACAATATCACTGATGATAGAACAAGTTCAATAGAGAGACAAGGGGATAGACAGAAGGACAGAACATTGGGGCCACTGCAGGATGTTTCTAAGTTTAAGATCTTGAATGTGGAGAAGTTTCACCTGATGAAGTAATTCAGGGTGTGACTATGCTGCTAAATAGTAGAATTGAAAGCCAGGGAGATGAAGGTTAAGAACTTTGCAGACTTGATTTTAAAGGGTCCAAGCTCTAGAGTCAGACACACCCAAAGCTGAATCCTCACTCTGCCACTTGTGATCTGAAGGTATTTAAACTGTTTTGTAAATTCTCTAAACTTTACTTTTCTTCAGGTATGAAATTGGGGGTGGGAAAGATGATAGTAGTACTATTCACCGAACTATTTTACAATGTACAAGAGAACAAGGAGGCAAAACGCTTGGCAGAGTATATCATTCAAGTTAGCTTTTACTGTTATTGTCATTGTTGTTGCTAACAAAAACTATCCTCAATTAAGTAGAAAAAAAAAGGACAAAGAAGCAATCACACAAGAAAATATTGCCTAATTTAAATTCCAAGAACCTGACTTAGGCTTAAATTTCAGACTTCTCTAACCCCGTGCTTTCTGAAGTGGAGGGAACAGGCCAGAAACAAATAATTTATGACTTTGATGAAGGAGGCTTGAAGATTAAATATTTACTGTGTCTATTACAAATAAGATCCAAGACAACAGGGGTAGACGAATGTTCAGAAGATTCTCCGTCCATTTGGACCTCTGATGAAATTGCTAATGATTAAGAAAATGACCACAAAGGATACTGATGACTTCCAAAAAAAAAAAAAAAAAAAGAAAAGATAAAGTTCTAAATTCATTGATTCCATAATTAAATACAAAAATATCAGCATGAGATATGATTGTACTTACTTGTGAAGAAGTGGGTCACATTACTAAGTAAAATCTTCAAAGACAACTAAGAAGTGGGATATACTCCAGTAGGCACCGTCTCCAAAGTACTCCTTTTATTGAAAAGTTAGTTACCTAGGGATAAATTCTCAGAAAGCTCTTATATTGTAAAGAAGATTGTGTACATGTATAATGAGAAGGTCTATAACTTTCATCAGATTTTCAAAGAAGAATATGGCCCCAACATTTAAAGACCACTTCTCATATATATGGGAAATATTTTCAAGAGGTTTAAAATAGAATGGTTTCAAAACCTAATAAAACATCTAACTTTACATTGGTTACATTGGTGGTTTATGACACTACTTATTTAATATCATAACACATTCCCATAAAGAAACCAAAATTATCAAACATTCCCCACCCTCCACTCATCCTGCCACTCGTCTTTCCTGGGAGCCAGGAAATAAATGAAGTGAGTTCTTCAGTTTTCCAAGCTGTGTACAGGAAAAGGGAACCTAAGAACCTGGTAGACACTCTGGGTTGAGGAAATAGAACTAAAAGCCCAGGAAACTAAGATGGCTGGAGTTTACAGGACAAAGTACTAGAGAATGAAGGGCTTCGTGGAGAACTCTGAAGATGTGCAGAGAGCCAGCTTGCGTTCAGCAGCGTACTCATCAGCACATGCATGTAAGGCAAGTATGGAAGGCTAGCAAAAGAACCTGAAAAGATTAAAAGGGACAGTACCCAGGAAAAGGTCTGAGAAGAATGCCTGTTCCCAATAATCAGTGGGGCATTAGATAAAGATCCCACAATATTATGCTTCCATAATGGGGAATAATTAGCTTTGGACTAAAGCTAATTCTGTCTTGAAAATCTTCAAAACAGAACCCCAAATAGCAAACTTTTTCCAAGCAACTTAATTGCATCTCAGCAAAAAAGTTTAAGAATATTTATAGAAATACAGGGGCGCCTGAGTGCTTAATCAGTTAAGCATCTGACTCTTGATTTCAGCTCAGGTCATGATCTCATGGGTTTGTGAGATCCAGCCCTGCATCAGGTTCTGCGCTGACAGTGTGAAGCCTGTGTGAAATTCTTTCTCTCCATCTCTCTCTGCCCCTCCTCTGCTTGCTTGGTTTCTCTTTCCCTCAAAATAAATAAACATTAAAAAAAAAAGAATATTTATAGGAATACAAAAATTTCCCAACAAGGAATACTTTTACCCAACCAGATAAGATTCACAATATGCAGAATCCAATAAAAAATTACCAGGCAGGTAAAGAAGTAGAAAATATGACTCCCAATGTGGGGAAAAAAATCAATCAATTAAAACCAACCCAGACTGACACAGATATTAGAATTGTCAGGCAAGGAGATTAAAACAAGTTATTATACCTATATCCCATATGTTAAAAAAAGCTAGAAGATATATTGAACATGTTAAGTAGAGATATGGAATATATATTTTTTAAAAATTAAATGCCTGAAGATAAAATTATAATTCCTGAAATTAAAAAAAATAAACTGGATAGGATTAACACAAGATTAGACATTTTACAAGAAAAGATTAGGAATAGATTAGAAGACATAGCAAGAGAAACTATACAAAATGAAAAGGAGTGAGCTATGGAACAACTTCAAGCAGCCTAATATGCATGTAAGTAGAGCCTCTGAAAAGAAGAGAAGGAAGGGAAGATCTAAATAATATTTGAAAAAATAAAAGTCTACTAGAACTGATACATGAATTCAGCAAAGTCACAGGATACAAAATCAATAAACAGAAATCAGTTGCATTCTTATACACTAATAATGAAGCAACAGAAAGACAAATAAAGAAACTGATCCCATTCACAATTGCACCAAGAAGCATAAAATACCTAGGAATAAACCTAACCAAAGATGTAAAAGATCTATATGCTGAAAACTATAGAAAGTTATGAAGGAAATTGAAGAAGATATACAGAAATGGAAAAACATTTCATGCTCATGGATTGGAAGAATAAATATTGTTAAAATGTCAATACTACCCAAAGCTATCTACACATTCAATGCAATCCCAATCAAAATTGCACCAGCATTCTTCTCAAAGCTAGAACAAGTAATCCTAAAATTTGTATGGAACCACAAAAGACCCCGAATAACCAAAGTAACATTGAAGAAGACCAAAGCGGGAGGCATCATAATCCCAGACTTTAGCCTCTACTACAAAGTTGTAATCATCAAGACAGCATGGTATTGGCACAAAAACAGACACATAGACCAATGGAATAGAATAGAGACTCCAGAATTGGACCCACAAAAGTATGGCCAACTAATCTTTGACAAAGCAGGAAAGAATATCCAATGGAAAAAAGGTAGTCTCTTTAACAAATGGTGCTGGGAGAGCTGGACACAACATGCAGAAGAATGAAACTAGAACACTTTCTTACACCATTCACAAAAATAAACTCAAAATGGATAAAGGACCTGAATGTGAGACAGGAAACCATCAAAACCTTAGAGGAAAAAACAGGAAAAAACCTCTCTGACCTCAGCCGCAGCAATTTCTTACTTGACACATCCCCAAAGGCAAGGGAATTAAAAGCAAAAATGAACTATTGGGACCTCATGAAGATAAAAACCTTCCGCACTGCAAAGGAAACAATCAACAAAACTAAAAGGCAACCAACGGAATGGGAAAAGATATTTGCAAATGACGTATCGGACAAAGGGCTAGTATCCAAAATCTATAAAGAACTCACCAAACTCCACACCCGAAAAACAAATAATCCAGTGAAGAAATGGGCAGAAAACATGAATAGACACTTCTCTAAAGAAGACATACAGATGGCCAACAGGCACATGAAAAGATGCTCAACGTCACTCCGCATCAGGCCAATACAAATCAAAACCACACTCATATATCACCTCATGCCAGTCAGAGTGGCCAAAATGAACAAATCAGGAAACTACAGATGCTGGCGAGGATGTGGAGAAATGGGAACCCTCTTGCACTGTTGGTGGGAATGCAAACTGATGCAGCCACTCTGGAAAACAGTGTGGAGTTTCCTCAAAAAATTAAAAACAGATCTACCCTATGACCCAGCAATAGCACTGCTAGGACTTTACCCAAGGGATACAGAAGTGCTGATGCATAGGGGCACTTGCACCCCAATATTTATGGCAGCACTTTCAACAATAGTCAAATTATGGAAAGAGCCTAAATGTCCATCAACTGATGAATGGATAAAGAAATTGTGGTTTATATACACAATGGAATACTACATGGCAATGAGAAATAATGAAATATGCCCTTTTGTAGCAACGTGGATGGAACTGGAGTGTTATGCTAAGTGAAATAAGTCATACAGAGAAAAACAGATACCATCTGTTTTCAGTCTTATGTGGCCCTGAGAAACTTAACAGAAGACCATGGGGGAAGGGAAAGAAAAAAATAAAGTTAGAGAGGGAGTGAGCCAAACCATAAAAGACTCTTAAAAACTGAGAACAATCTGAGGGTTGATGGGGGGTGGGAGGGAGGGCAGGGTGGGTGATGGGTATTGAGGAGGGTACCTGTTGGGATGAGCACTGGATGTTGTACGGAAACCAATCTGACAATAAATTTCATATTAAAAAAAAAAAAAGAAAAAATAATGGCTGAAACTGTTCCAAATTAGATTAAAAGAAAAAACTACACATCCAAGAATGTCAATGAACCCTAAGCAAAAGAAACATGAAGAAAGCTATACCAAGATATATCATAATCAAGTTTCTGAAATCAAGTGATTAAAAGAAAAATCTTAAAAGCAGCAAGGGGAAGGAGAAGACACACATACAGAGGAACAAAGATAAGGTTGACACCATACGTTTTATCAGAAGTAATGCAAATGGAAGATAGAGGAGCAATGTCTCTTAAGTACTAAAAGAAAAAAAAAATCCTTTCAACCTTAGAATTCTATATCCAGCAAAGATATCTTATAAAAACCAAAGACGGAATTTTTTCAGACATAAAAATGCTGAAAGAATTCATCTACAGCAGACCCACACTACAATAATAGTGTATAAGAAGCCCTTCACATAAAAATAAAGTGATGCTGAATGATTTAATACTCTACACCAAAGAATAAAGAGAACCAGAAATTAAAATTGCACAAGTTAGAGCACTACCAAACTCACCTGATGAGGTCATCATCACCCTGACACCAAAACCAGATAAAGACATTAGAAGAATAGAAAACTATATTGACAGAAAGATTAATGGTCACCAAGGGACAGGGGTTGGAGGAAGGGACTGACTGTCAATTGGCATGAGGAGTATTTGGGGGGTGTGGGGGTGGAAATGCTCTGTATTTCAAATGTATTAATAGATTCACGGGTGTAAATATCTGCCCAAACCCATCAAATTATAATTTAAATGGATACAGTTTATTATATGTAAATTGTACCTCAATAATCTGATTAAAACAAACAAAACAGTGCATCTGGCAGATACTGTGGTTCAGCTCACTCGTAACCAATCCAATCTCCTTCTAAAGCGTCTTCCTGTACTGTAAAGGCTAGAAACCTAAAAGCCACATTTCCCATTGTCCTCCGTTGTTTTCATATGTGACTGATTCAGTAACCACAGATATACTCATTCACTGGAGACTTTACTTAGGAACAGAATTATGTAGGAAAAGGGGCAGAGAACAAATCATCTGTTTTGCTGGAGAGGACCAAATCCAGAGGCATTTCTGGAGCCAGCAGCTTCCTAATTGTGGCACAGGCTTCTTTGGTGGCCCATTTCTGCAGAGAAGTTATACAAGTTCTCTCTGAAAGCTTGCTTAGAGCCTATATTTCTAGTCTATAAACTACCTATGCTTGGTAACAATTCCTTCATTCTTGAACTGAATAAAATAGCATTTTCAATGGATACCGAATTATCAAGCAGTCACAGCTCAATATCAGCTAGTTTAAGAGACCTGCCTAGATCAACAGCTCTTCTACTCCTCTTCATTACCAGAGTCTCCACTCTGATTCATTCTATGTTTTATAGCTCAGTTCCAATGTGGGTTTTATAGATTTCTACTGTAAAAGTTTTATGGTTGGTCCAGAATCAACACACTATTTCTAACCTATTTCCTACTAGAATTTCTAAGATAACTTATGTCCAAACTTCAGGAACACAATTTTTTTGTATAAAGATCTCCTGATGCCAAATCCACAAGATTATTGCTTTAAAAGTTTCAAGCTGAACTTGCTTCCCCACCCTCCACCCCTCCCAGCCCCCAACTAGCTCCTTGACCCTCCCTCCCCTGATGGAGCATGCCAGGACAGTGAAGATTTGTTTTCTAAAGTAATTCCTTTCCCTTGACTGTTGCATTGCTTCCATCTTTACATAGAAGTCTGGCTGGGAATGGGGGTCATCAGGAAAAAAGAGCTGAGCATTCTTGTTAATTCCTCTGCTCTTTCCCATTGTACTCTGTTAAGGTCCCTGCAGTGGAGACCCATCCCTGGGTCTGGCACCACCTATCCCTGGGTCTGGCAGCAATGATGCAGGAAAATAGGGCAGCTGTTGCAAAACGGCCTCATGCTCTCTCCACCCCATCTCACTGTCTCCCACAGTGTGCCTCCATATGCCTGTTTCTGTTCTGTCGACTTCATTCTCTGCCCCTCTCAATTTCTCTCTCTCCCTCCTTTCAAACAGTTGTATTGCACAGATGATTCATACATCTTGATTTTTCTCACTCATCTAAATTTAAGCTAAATCAAATGGTTTCGTGTGACCGTTTAAAACATCACAGATGTTAAGGAAACTACCAACATCAGCTTCTTTTCCTCCCTAGGAATCATGCTTCACCATGTGCCAAAACCCAGCAGAGGGCATCCTTCCATTTCAGATGAATGAACTCTGCAGGGAAAAGGCTCTCTCTCCAGTTCCAGCGCTGTGTTACATTTACAACTGCACACTGGAATTTAAATAAAGGGGTTTTTGTAGTAGGAGGGGAGTTTGTTGTAGAAGTTGTTTTCTGGGGTGTTTGCCTCCTTTTAAATTATAGATTTAGAAGTAAATCTCCTTTATAAGAAAAAAATGAAGAGGAAAAAGAAATCCGTCTCTGGTCTCTTTCCAGATTTGGGGCATTAGCTTCAAATTGCAGAAGCAATAAGGTAGTACCTCTGTGATCTTTCCTTCTCTAGGCCACTGTATTAATAAAGTAATCACAGAAAAAAGCAATTGAGAAAAAATCTGCACCCCACCTCTCTTGTCTGTCACACTCTCCCTCTGTCCATCAAATGGAAAGAAAAATAGCATTACTTCCTGTTAGATCATCTTAGAAGTAGGAAGAAGATAAGTATGGTCAAAAGCAGTGCATCAGGTAAAGCCAACTTTCCACCTGTATAAGGTGGCAGTCACCCACTATGTTTAATTGGGTAGATCACAGAAACCAAAATTCCACAAAGGGAAATATCTTCTACTATCATCAGAATTTTTCCAGGGTTAAAAGGCAAATGACCAAAACCCTTATCAGTGATTTTTTTCCTCCTGGTGTGGGTGAGTTTATCAGATCCTTTCATGGTAGGAGAATGTCAGAGAGAAGGAGAGAATATGAAAGGACAATAGAGCATCATATACTCATTCAACATACATTTCTGAGCACTTTGTGCCAAAACCCTTTTCTAGGTATTAAGACTGCATCAGCAAACAAAGTATCAAAGATCCCTTTCCTTGAGGTGATGTGCCAAAAAAGCTGGGGTTTGAGGAGTCTGGCAGACCTAACTTTGAGTCCTGGCCCTGTCACTTGACTGGCTTTGTGACTTGAAGCAAAATAATTAATGTTCTCTTTTGCAAAATAAGGATAAAGTTGTTACTATTTATTAAAAACATACTTGTTTTCTTGTTCCAGGCACAAGAATTGAGCATTTGTATATATTACATATGGTAAAATTCTCACAATTAGTCTGTGAGAAAGGTTCTATTACGCTTCTCCTTTTACAAATGAGAAAACCCAGGAACAGAGTGATTTCTAAATTGCCCAGAATCACATAGACGTGTTGGAGCATGAATTTGAAACAAGGCTGTCTTGCTTCTCAACCAGTAGAGCAGAGTTGTTCTCTGAGGCTATCCTGGGGATTCGATGAGATGAATGTGTAAAGCTGAGAGTGCAGTATAGTATCATTATTACTCTATTATTATTAATTTATCACTCATGACTGCCATTGTTGTAACTTTCTGGGACCTAAGGGTACATGTTGAAATATGATAAAAGAGGCTCAATGCATCAAATCAAAAGTCCTCTGCCTCAGAATGTAGTCTGTGTCCAGCTCAGGTTAAAAGTAGGATTGCAGAAGTCATACCCAGGAATCATGGCTTCACTGCATTTATCTTTCCATAAGATGACAGGCTGTCTCTAACAGTGATGGCTCTAGACAGAATATCAGAACAGTTTCCCTGTAACAAAACATGAGCATTTCCTGCTCTGGATTTTTTCTAACCTCCCCTGAAAGCTGAGGGTTAAGACCAGATGCGAAACAAAGCCAAGATCCAAATATCCATCTGCCTTTTGACAGCAGCTCTTTGTTCCCTGATAAGTGATCTGGGGGGAGTCAGTCCCACCCCCTCAACCACTGGTGTCCCTTGGCTCTTTGTTCTTACTCTTTCTAAAGTGCACTGTTCAGAGCCTCTTCTCGGGCTTCTTAATGACTGTGCGATTGTGCGTGCTCTTAGATCGATGGGGGTTAATTAACGCTAACAGTATTATTCAAAGAAAAATGAAGCAGTCATGTTTCCTGGCTTCTCTGGGAGTTTTCTCTTCTTTCTGTAAGCCTAAATTTGTGTCTCACACTGACAAATTACCAAAATTCAGAATAATTTTTAACAAGCAGATAAAATTCTGGCTCCAGGCCCCATTTCTTATTGATTTTGTTTCAGGACCACCATCTCAGTTTCATTAGGTAGGAAACTGAGTGTTCGATAATGGGGTATAAGAGAATTCACAAATGTACATCTTTATAAATATTCTGTTTTTCTTGTGTGCAATAAAAAATAGTTTTTATCTCACATGTCAAGCTTCATAATGCAAAACTCAAGTCAACTGAACATTTAAAAAATGTATTCCTATTCAAAAAGGCAATTTAATGCTGATTTTATCTCACCATGCTTCTGTAGGGATGAACACTGTTAGCAACACATCATTTGGGACAGAAATAAGTGCTTCAATTCCTTTGGTTGGAACTCCAAAAAAATAGCAAATTTCCCAGGAGTTATGTTGCAAGTTGCCTTGTCATAGGCTTATAGATTTCTAACAATGCTGGTTGGGTTCAATAAAAAAGAAGATTTTCCTTAGCGGAGTACTTACCCCAAGGTAATGGCCATCGATGAACACGACAGGGAGGGAAGGAGCTTCAGAAACACGCCGGCATCGCTCATCTAGCTCTTTTCCATAGTCACCGTTCAAAGCTATGTTTTTCTCTTCAAATTTTACTCGATGGTTTTGGAAGATCTTTCTAACCAGTTCACATCTTTCAAAGGTTGTTCGTACAACACGAAGGCAAGTGGTATAAATCACTACACGGTCAAATTCTAGGTCAATTGATGGTTGCTGAAGAAAAAACATTGTAGTATAGTGTCAATATTTGCATTTACTTTCTTACATCTTATTATTTTAAGACAATTAGCATTTCAGTGTGTTATACATTAAAAGTATGCAGTAAAGTTGAAGTGCCATATTTGTCAATTCTAAGACATGTTTTTATGTTAGAAAATCTGTAATTAAAAAGTGGATAACAATCAACATAATTTAAATGGCATAATTTAATTCACAGTGTTTTTTCTGTTCTCAGTGGCAAATCAAATAATGGTATATCTTCAATTGATGATGTTTCACACGGCATACCATGTGGTAAGATAAGGAATGATTGAATGATCTCTCTTGTGTTTTGTAGACATTTTTCAATTACTAGATCTGCCTCTTAAACCCAAAGTAAAAAATGTGACAGAACAGTCAAGGTTAGTATTTCACCATTTGAAAACCCTCCCACTTATCAATTTAACAAATTTTATGGTCTTTGGGCCACTATTTCCTGGAAATAACAAGATGTATATCATAGGATTGTTCTGAGGTTTAAGTAGCACAGCAAATGTGCATGCACTCTGTCGAGCAACAGAGCTCCAATGTGCAGCGAGAAAGCTCTGCAGTGACCCAGAGGGAGTGCATAGACACCAACACCATAGTGGCCAGTGGGTCAGAGCCAGGCATGGAAAGTAAGGAAGGAAACAGGTACACTACAACAGAGGCAAGCAACTCTCACAAGCAAGACGATTCTCTGTGTGTGAATCCTGTCTTCTATATTTCCTGCTACATCTGAAGTCAGTGACTGTATTCCTGAGAAAACCTGCCCAGTACTGCTAGGGCCACACAACATAGGCCCTGACAACATTAGGAAAGATCCTTTTCTTCCTTGTCACAGTCTTCCTTGAAGGAGACTAAACGAAATACAACTATACCATGAGACCAAGGGATACGTGAGTTTTCACTGGGCCACAGTTGTTAAAACACAAGGACGCAACTTACAAACCCCTGTTAAGGCAAATCTTTGATTGGAAACCAGTCCAGACAACTAAATACTAGAATCAGAAGGTAAGATACTAAGCTCTACCACTTTGTATTCAAAGAAGTCAGAACAGTGCATCAGAGGTGAATGTACACATAGTCCTAAAAAGGTCTAAAGTCATTAAGATGGCAAGGCAATGATGTCCACCTCACCAAGAAAGAGGACATTTTTTTCCTGATGACACAATATATCAGGGATGAAAGAATCACTGCTTCCCTCAATAGAGTTTACACGCTAAGCTGAAAACCCAGAGACTTGGAAGGACCAAACAGGTGTCATAAATGCTGGGCCAGACCAGAAATAAAAGAGATATTAGTGAGAGGTAAAAAGTCATCTGAAAGATAAAAAATGTCACTCAGCTTTAGGCAAGCTTCAGGCTGTCAGGCACGTTACTCACTGTTGTCAGACATTATTATTTAATTAATTAATTTATTTATTTATTTATGACATGTTATTTTAAATATAAGCTTGAAATCTGATTTTTTTAGGTTATTTATTTATTTATTTATTTAAGAGAGACAGAGAGAGCATGAGCAGGAGAGGGGCAGAAAGAGAGGGAGAGAGAAAATCCCAAGCAGGCTTCACACTGTCAGCACAGAGGCAGATGCAGGGCTTGATCCCATGAACCATGAGATCATGACCTGAGCTGAAATCAAGAGTTGGACACTTAACCGACTGAGCCACCCAGGTACCCCAAAATCTGGCGTTTTATGGAAAATTTTATTCTTTCTAAATGCCAGAACCTCATTAAAAATGTATTCAGACCATGTGGACCACAATATTTGAAGGCTGAATTTGGCCTATACACTGTTAATTAATACTGGAGTAGAGAAACATTAGATACATCTAGACTCTGCCACTGGCCATCTTTGTGTTTTGGAGAAGCTAATGAACTAGTAAGCCTCAAACTAGTAAGTTTTGTCAACTGTCAAATGTGATCTACCTAGCAGGTTTGCTGAGGAGACTAAGTAACCAAGAAAATGAAAACAACTAGTGTAGGGCTTGACATGCACTACTGTGCTCAGTTACACTCCACATTGTGGGATTTGTAAGATTAAAAACACAAACAAGAATGAATCAGTGGGAAAAAAATGAGTGGAGTTAATGACAAGAAAGGGGGATTGTTACTATGCTGTAGATGAAGAAGCATTGGTTTTCAAAGAGAGAAACAAAATGCCCAAGAACCTATGGGTTATCTTCATGTTCATGGTTATGGGCAAGTAGAGAATCAAGAAACTCACGACAAATACTGCAGCTCCTGGAAGTGCACTCAGGGTCCCTTTTCTCTGATGACATTATGCGCGTAAGTATGCATTGTTCCTCGGGCTGCAAGGCTGCTAGATCCACATTTGATTCCACCAACATGTTCCACTTTTTTCAGTAGCTACACGTAACTTTTGAAATATTTAAGAAGACATACATTTTCCCCATGAGTAGAGGTGGGAGAGTTTAAAATCGGACCATTCTGCCGTCACAGTAACCAACTCATATAGGATTCTCTCTGCTTGTACCACTTTTCTGTGTGTCTCTGTGTGTCTCTAAGGGACACGCATTTAAAAAGTAGTAATAAGATGGACCCCCATTAGTGGCCATGTTGGATGCTGTTTAATGTAAAAGGAAACAAAGATATCCCTTTACCTCCTGTTGAGAATGAGCTTCACCTGCAATCAATGGATCTCCAAATGTGTTGGATATTAGAATAAATTGGGGAGTTTTTAAAAATGCCCAAAGCCCAGGCCAAGTACATAACAATTAAATCAGAATCACCAGGAGTGAAAATCTCAGAATTGTGATTTTTTTTTTTTTAGAGCTCTGAAGGTGATTCCAATGTGCAACCAAGTTCTACTAGTTAGATACCAGTTGGAAATGCAGAAAAAAGGCTTCACCCTAGATCTGCTGAGTCAGAATCCGCATTTTAACAAGTTCTCTGGGGAATTTGGATTCATATTACATTTTAAGGAGCCCCAGTGCAATCACACTGACAGCTTGACCTGACGGAGAAACTGAGTTTATGTCCCTTTAAAATAACCGCTAGTCATTCATTCAGTTACTAGAATCATTTATTTGCCAAACATGGTGCTAAGGTACTAGATATATAATGGCAAACAAACAATATTGTTCCCTAACAACCTGAAGCTCATAGTTTTTTTTTATTTACATAAATAAATATAGATTCACAACCTGTTAAGTGTTGGAAAGGAAATGCACAAGTTGTTATCAGAGGCTACTGAAGGTGTGCCTTTTCTTGTTTCAGAGTTTGAGAAAGTGTTTTCTGATATTTGAGCTCTGCTCTGAAGGACAAGAAGGAGTTAGAGAAATTAAGTAGGTAAGAAAGCATGGGGTAAAGTATTATAGGTAAGTGCAAAGAGCTTGAGATGGGAGGAAGACGGCATGTTTGAGACTCTGAAAGAAGGTCTTTTGGGACACCTGGGTTACTCGGTCGGTTAGGCGTCTCACTTCAGCTCAGGTCATGATCTCAGGGTTCGTGAGTTCAAGCCCTGCGTTGGGCTCTGTGTTGACAGCTCTGAGCCTGGAGCCTGCTTTGGATTCTGTGTCTCCCTCTCCCCCTCCCCAGCTTGTGCTCTATCTCTACCTCTCTCACTCAAAAATAAATAAACATTAAAAATTTAAAAATAAAAAAAAAAAGAAAGAGTCTTTTGCCAAAACACAAAGAAAGAGAACTACAGTAGTACTGATGATTCTGGACAGGTATGCAGGATCTATATCATGTTGTACCTTTATAACCACCTTAAAGATCTGTGAGCTTCAACCTCAGAGCAATGGGAAATTCCCGAAGGTTTTTAAGGAGGAAGGGAGGAATTTACATTAAAAAAAAGTAAGTGCAGCAGGGCGAGTGCAGATAGTTGCACAGAATGTGTATAGCAGGGTCTAAATGAATGATTCCTTCAGGGCTGTGTAGCCCACAACTGGAGCAATCATACTCAGTCTTATTCCCAACTCCCTTGGTCTGAGAACTGAGACTGAATACGGGATAAAATGAGGGTAGGAAATTTGGTTATCTATTAGAATAAGCTGTTAAGCAAAGTGTTCTAAAAAGACCTTATTGAACAATTTTGGGGGGTATGATTTGGAAGTAGATCTTCCTAGAGGTAGAAGTAGGTTGAATGATTTCCCAAAGTTTTATAAGATGAATTTAAATGATATTGTCTTCGGCCGAAAAAAAAAAAAATCCTCTTCTACATTTGTGTCATTTTCTGTCCCTCAACAGATTTGTCAAAGCATCTGGCCAGAAATCTAAAAATAGCCACTCAATGGTTACTGTCCTTCTTCTCCCTTCCTAGGGGTTACCATGGGAATAGCGTAATGAAGGATGGATGCATCTGAGACAGTGCTGAGAAGCCATTGGGATTTGCAGCCTGCTTGTTTTGAGAGAGCCGACCTAGATATTCATAAAGGCAGGCCACTTCTTCCCTTCCACTGATTAAACAGATGAATCTTAGGAGTGACCTGAAGCCTCACCAGAGCCTGCAGCAAATGCAGATATGTTGGCAAGGGACGGAAATTGCTACGCACAAGACATAGAGGTTACGCAATAGCCAACTTATGTCCTCAACCTGCACCTGCCTTGTAAGAGCCACTGTGAAATTGTAGTATTCCAGTTACTTCATCATCTTGGGGCAATTCTGGAGCCCCCATGCCCACTGAAGCCCCCATGCCCACAGGAGCTGCCACTGGAATTCAGGCCAAGAATTAGTCTCCACGGCTCCCTGACAGAGGATCCCTGGAGCAGACCCAGCTCCTCCGGCTGGAGGAAATCCAGTGGGTTATTTCCATTTGACCCTTTGCCTGTCCAGCCTGGCAATGGTTTAAAAAGGCCTCCTGAAATAGGGGTCCCCAGACACCTCCAGGAATTCAGGTCTTAAACAAAAATAAAAACCAAAACCAAAAGTAACATTTTAAAACATCAATGGCAGATAGAATGCTAGAACTTTACATTCATAATCCTTACAATCGCTCACACGTTGTTATTGCCTGCTTTATTTGTAGACTGAGAAAGCTAGGCTCAGAGAGGATAAGTGTCCTAAACAGGGTGACAGAATCAGAATTCAGTAATTTAGAAAACTGGAACCAGATGCACATCTTTCCAAAATCCATGTGTTTCCACTGAGCCAAGATGAACCACCAAATCACCCTCTGGTTTTATTACTATCTCCCCAGGATAAAGCTGTTGCCCAAACACAGATGGCTATAGACCTAATTCATCACCTGTGAGAAGTGTTTGTGATTTAAAGAGGTTTAACTCTTTCCTAAATTATGTTCACACATGTAACAGGAAGTAACATCACAAGAGGGGCATTTTAAACTTTCTTGTTTCAGTCTGAAGATATTCCTTGGAGATGGGGAAGGTGTAGAGATCTTTCCTCCTCTACCTGAGAACAAAGAGGTGAAATGATTAGTTTAGAGCCACACAGCATGTCAGAGGTAAACTGGGACTAGACTCAGACAGACTTTTTGATTAGCAGGCAATGGGCGAACCTGGCTCCAGGAAACACCGTTTTAGTTAGTTAGTTAGTTAGTTAGTTAGTTAGTTAGTTAGTTAGTTAGTTAGTTATTTTTATCTGTTTATTTTTTAAGTATGCTTCATGCCCAGCACAGAGCACTGCAATGCAGTGCTCTAACTCACAACCCCGAGATCATGACCTGAGCTGAGATGAAGAGTCAGATGTTTAAGCAACTGAGTCACCCAGGTGCCCCCTGGAACTGCCATTTTAAAGAGCAGGTGCTTGCCTGTGGAAGCAGGGCTGTGGGCCTTTGTAAAGGATGAGAATTTTATATCTCTTTCTTTCTCTCTCTCTCTGTCTCTGTCTCTGTCTCTCTCTCTCCCCCTCCCTCTCCATGCTATTCTGTAAATCCCTATAGCTATATGCATGTTCTGAGATGCACCCCCCCAGGGAACTTCTCTGTGTCCCTTTATAAGACACAGATTATAAAAATAATTATAATAACTATTAGTTACCGTATGACTGCATAGATATGTAGTCCTTGGGACTTTACATGTAGAACTTTCATTTATCAAGAGATAAGGATTATAATTCACGCTTTACAAATAAGGAAACTAAAGCTTAGAATAAACTTAAGGTGCCCAAATACCTCAGGAAAAAAGGAACGGAACCAAAATTTTAACCTGGGTCTGCCTCCTAAGTCCTTGCTTTTGCCACGGGAAGATACTATATACCCCTCTTAAATACACCCAACCAATGGGCCATACTGTTCTAGAACTGAGTGATGAAATATACCATGGACGAACTGTCACAGGGACAGTCCTAGAAATTCCCCTCACTCATCCCTCCACTTCATTCTACTATCTCTGGCTGGATGTCATTGCTTTACACAGACCTTCACCCATCATCATATGGAAAATGGGCCCTCTACCTTCATACCCAACTCTTTCCTTTATAGCACCTAGCACTGCTAGACATTACCTTGTGTTTGGTTATTGATTTGCTGTCTGTTCCCCCCAAATAAAATATTACCCTGCCAAAGCAGGAACTAAGTTTTGTAGTTTTGTTTACAAGAATTAAGAACCAAAAATATGACCCGGTACGTCGTAGATGCTCAATAAGTACCTTCTGGCCTCTTTCCCACACATTTAATTAGAACTTGGTTTGAATTTGCCTCTTAAAAACTGTACATTCTTGGACAGTTATTTAATCTCTTCAAATTTGAGTTTTTCTTATCTATAAAATAGGGACACAAATGCCTCCTTCATGAGGATGTTTTCGGATTCAATGATTTACTGAATAGAAAAGCCCTTGGCATGAATCCTGATGCATAATAAACACTCAATAAATGTTACCTTTTGATTATTAGTATTACCATTATTATAAAACGTTATCGACACGCACCACCAACAGCACTATCACCCCCATCATTATAACCAACTATGTGAATCAGACTAACTTCATCTTGGACAATTCCGCCATGATAACCACTCAGAGACCTGAAGCCTTGAGCACAGCATCCCCCCCTCCACATTCTTTCTTTTTATTTAATCATACACATAATAACCCTTAAGTACACCCTTGAGGCATAGTGTTCTTGATCTGCCCGGGAGCTATGACTATGACCCACAACTATTCTCAAACATTTCCCCCCAGTTGTTCCTCATCAGTACTCCCAGCCTCTAGGAGACAAAAGCAGGTCTTACAGGAAGTGGGGTTGTGGACATCTCCTCATCTTGGGCAGAAGCCCAAGACTGCTGTCCATAAACCCCTTAATAAGACATTTCTTATCCAGTTGGACTTATCTGCCTTTTTCTTCAGTCTCCCATCTCCTTCAGCATTTGGAGGTCACTTTGCACATACCTCCCTTTCATGGAACACCAAGTCCAAATTCACATGTCATCAGCCTCATAAGCCTGAACGGCAAAGTTAAACCTCATATTTACACAATGATCAAAAATTAAATCTTTTTAATGAGTTAAATTTCCAGTTACATTTGTTTGGATACACCATCAATTCTAAGAGTGAAAACAACAAAGCGGAGCATATACATCACATGCCATAAAAATCCCTCCTTTCTAACTCTGGGTGCCCCCTTGGTGGCATGAAAGAAATGCATGGGCACAATCTTTGCATGCAAAGATTTCTGAAGAGTGTGTTTTCTGTTTTTGTAATGCTCTAAGACCATATAAGTTAATGAATTTCAGTTATTACCTCAGGAATTATCTACTTGTCCAAATCAATTATTGAGTTGGCCTAGACATTAACTGAAAAGTCAATGAACCTAATGAATCCTTCATACCAAACAAACAAAAATGTATTTTTCCAGAAAGCTAAGCTGAAACAATGTTGATTTCATAGCACATCTGAGTTAATGAAAATGAAGGTGCCCCACTCCTCCGCCATAGAGACCTTAGAAAAATGTCTCAATTCTGTCAACTTTGTATTAATCAAGCACGGGGAAGTTTCACTTGAAAATATAGATTTTTGTCTGTTCTTCAAAAAACAGAATCTGACAACATTAGTTTTGTTGCATTCTTGTACAAAAACAGTAACTGAAGCTTGGTGGCAGCTACCCTCTTTAGTGGCATATGTCTCCTGATGCTGCGTGTAATGTCATTCCCTTAGATCTAGACAATTTCTTGCATTAACATTACCTACATTGCTTCTTTCATCCAGAGCTTGTGATGCTGCATCCAGTCTAGTGAGTCTGTACACACACCTTATATGGGAGGAAACTGTGTATTTACTTGAATCATTCACAGTGTATTTACTTGAATCAACTTTTGGGGGGAAGCAACATGTAGTGGGGGGGGGAACCCATCTTGAGCCAACACTTTGGCACTTAGTAGCTGCAAGAACTTGGGGAAATCAGTTTACTTTTCTGGAACTAGTTTTTCTCTTCTCTAATATGGGAATAGATATAATCCAGCTGACAAAGGAGTTGTAGGATCATATGTAAAATGCACCTGAAGACACACTGTAAATTATAATACTTTACAAACACAGCAGCTGTCATCACTGCCCAGACATCCAGTTGAGAGAAAAGGAACAAGCCTCTAATGGAAACCACCTTCCTACCAAACCAAACTTCTCCTCCCATATGAATATTTTGGTTTCTACAGACATCGTCAGAAATATTATTTATTGGCCTTTGTTATTCTGCTCATCTCTGTAGATAAAACTGCCATCAAGGTGAGTGCCAAAATCACATTCAGGAACATCCAATCCCGGGTGATGTGCTTTACAACACTGAAAAGCCAGGCAGCAACTGAATTAGGAACATCCTGCAAATGGAGACAGTGGGGGGGGGGGGGGGGGGAAACTTTCCCTCTCATCCTCTGAAAAATTCACATTGCAAAACCAGAAGAGATGAAAGTGTTGAACAATAACATCAGAATAATAAGTGGGTAGAGTGCCTTCACCATTTTCCTAATGCCTTTCATCTTTTTACTTCACAAAAACCTGGCACTCTTTCTTAAAGGTATAGGTGCCCTTTTTCTTCCGTTCTCCCAAATATATACATATCATAAATAAATCAAAATCAAACAATGAAAGATTAAAATCTTCCTCAGTTTTCTACGTCAAAAAAAAAAAAAGGCTGAATAATCAGCTAAATGAGATCAATCCCTTTTAATGGGTTGGGATGTGACAGGAATCTCCTTTAGAGGTTATAATACCTGCATCTCATCTCAGCTTCATGGTTTCATAAATATCAGTGTGATGAAGAGAAGTGATCTTAGTCTCTGTGGAATTCCCAGAATAGACTGAAAACCAAGAGCAACAAAGGCAGTGAAAACTCAGAAGTCGAGAAAATTGGACCCAGCCTCAGGCAAATCCTTATTCCTGCCTCCTCCTGGGGTATCCAGGTTTAACTCTTATGTCCTCCTGACTATTCTTATTGTCATGATTCCAACCTCACCTAGGTATGCTCTTCTCCAGATTCCAAACACTGCACACAGGAGAAGAAACTGCTGGAGAGTACTTATGGAAAGCTTGGAAGTTGCCACATGAAGCTGATATACGTACTTTTTTGAGCATTGAGTCCTTCAATTCTATAAGGAACAGAGGTACTATCATTATCCTAACTTTTCAGAGGAGGAAACTGAGACACAGAGAAGTATGTGACAAGTCTAAAGCCAGAAATCTAGCAAATGATGGAGCTAGTATTTGATCTGAGTAAATCATAGAACTCAAATCTTTACATGGTGCTATTGGCCATGTACTGACTCTGCTTGAGTGTATCTATATCCCATTTCATCCCGTAGAGAACAAAATATTAGAGGGAGAGATACAGGATTTATGAATCCTAAAGTTTCATATATATATGGATTTTAGGTACATAGTATATTAGTTTCCTAGGGCTGCTGTAAAAAATTACCACAAACATAGTGAGTGGCTTAAAACAACAAAAATATATTGCCTTGCAATTCTGAAAGTCAGAAGTTCCAAATGGGACTGGGCATAAATCAAGGTGTCAGGAGGGCTACGCTCTCACTAAGGCTCTAGGGAAAAATCCATTAGCTTCCCCTTCCCAGGGTCTAGGGGTCACCTGCATTCCTTGATCTTGGTCTCTTCCTCCATCTTCAAAGTATAGTGTAACAGTCTCTACTTTCATTGCCACATCTCCTCACTGACTTTTGTGCCTCATTTTTTTTTTTTTTTGAGATAGATAGAGGGTAAGCAGGGTAGAGAGGCAGAGGGAGAGGGGGAGAGACAACCTCAAGCAAGCTCCTGGGATCATGACCTGAGCTGAAATTAAGGGTCAGATGCTCAATGGACTGAACCATCAAGGTACCCTGTGCCTCCCCGTTGTAAGTACCCTTGTGATGACATTGGGCCCATCCAATAATCCAAGATAATCTTCCCATCTCAAGATCTCTAACTTAATTACATCTGAAAAGTCCTTTTTGCTGTCAGGTAACATATTCACAGTTTCCAGGAATTGGGACATAAACACCTTTGACAGGATGGGGGTGATGGTGGGAAACCATTATTCTGCCTAGTAGAGATAGATAGTTTTAAGGTACTGGATCATAGGTACAGGAATAAAGGACTTCAAGTTATACAATCTTAAAACAGAAAGGAAAATGGAGATCATTTAGTCCAACTTGGACAAAGGTATGGCAATATCAAGAATATGCTCAAACTTCTGGTTATTGAACTGTATCTTCCTCATTGTGCTTAGCAACTTGCTTTATAAACACAAAATAAGGTAATTCTACTAAGGTAGGTATGAAACACCTTGTTCTTCTAAGACCTTCGACACAATCACTTGTGAGTAGAACTTTCTCCAAGTTGCTACTGAAGAAATGGAAAGGATATTTAAAAAGAAGCAAGAACAAAAAACAAAACAACAACAACAAAAAAAGTCAGGTGCCTGGGTGGCTCAGTTGATGAAGCAGCCAACTCTCAATTTCAGCTCAGGTCATGATCTCACAGTTCATGAGCCTGAGCCCCGCATCAGGCTCTGCACTGACAGTGTGGAGCCTGCTTGGGATTCTGTCTTCCTCTATCTCTGCCCCTCCCCCACTCATGCTTTCTCTCTTTCAAAATAAAGAAACTTTAAAAAGAAAGAAAAAAAAGATTTGTCTGATCCTTATCTAACCAGTGTGCTTTGTCTCCCTTTTCTACCTTTTACCTAAAAATATGCTTTGCTTCCTCCAAACAAGCCTTAGAAATTGCTCTGAAAAACCAGATGCTAAGCATGACAAAATGAGGGAGGTACTTTGTGTTACATGAAAAGGAAAACACAAATGAAAATGTTTAAAATTTCTGCATAAAGCCAGAGGTTGAATTTGTCTGTGTTCTCCACAAAAGCAACTGACTAATTTTTCAGTACAGCTTCAAAGAGATAAACAAATAACTGTAAGATTTCAAAGGCAAGAAAATGTTGCTTTTCCATGTCTTCTCCAATTTCCCCAAATCAGGTTGCCTTAATAAAAGTAACTAAATTGTGAAGCCCATTAATCCCACAGAAGCAGATGTGAAGGAAGAATAATGCTCAAAACCTTACAAGTCATATATTTTTTCAAGTATATACCATACTATTTGAGATGACCAATGTAATTTTGTAAAGGAAGTTTACTTGATATTGATTGCATATTCAAATAAGAAATGCAGGTGTTTTTAAATAAGATTAATCACAGTATTATCGGAAGGTAGAAAATAATTTCTGGAAATGTTTTTCAGCAGACACTGCTTGCTTTAATACCAGAGCTCCTGACTCGAGCTGATTATCGAATTTTGGAGATTCAGTTATTAGGAAAGAAATATGACTAAATTATTGAACGAAATACTAAGTCCCATTAAGTGGAAAATTTCATTGTGAATAATTTTATTAGTAACCTGATCAATACTGGAAACAAGAAAATATTCATTGATGATTTTTTATGTTACAGGCATCATGTAAATGAATCCATTTATTGTCACTAAAATCCTCACAACATACAATGCCAACAGATATGATTATTCCATTTTCACCGACAAAATAAAAAAGTCACAGAGAGATTGCAAATTTTCTCAAGGCACATAATCATAAAAATCTTTTCTTGTTGGCATATGTAACACCACCTCTCCTAGATTTTCTCTTACATGTCTGGCTGTTCCTTCTTTGTGTTTCGCTAGAGCTCCTCCTTCCTCTAAGAATTCTGGTTCCCCTGGGCTCTCAGCTTGGTCCACCTCCTTCTCTCTGGATGATCTCTTCCCAGTTTCAATAGCTAATTGAAGGCTGATGAACTCTCAGGGGTATATCCTCAGCTCAGACTCCACTCCAGCAATCCAGATTAGATATCCAGCTACCTATGTAACATTTCCACTTGGATATACCCTCCACACTAGAATTCAGAATGCCTGAAGCTAACCTCTTCATTGCCACTATACCTAAAACCAGTTGCTTAAAATCTGGGAACAGTTCTGGTTCCTCCAGAGATTTCCCCTATCACCAACCCCATACTCTACAAATGAAGCAGTCCTATCAATTCTTTCTTTGTATGTTTCATGCCTGTCTCCTTCTCTCTGTCCGCACTTCTACAGATTTAACTCAGGTTCGTACAATTTCTCACCGACATTATAGCCTCTCTACTTTAGGGGTATGGATTCCAGTTGAATCCACACCACAGTTGCAATCCACATTGCAGTAGGTGTATGTAATTCTGGAGAGGATAATTTTGTAGTAGTCATCTCTGATTCAATTGATAGTACATTGCCAGGCCAAAAGCTGAAGGCTGACTGTTGCATAGCAGCCAACAGGATGCATTCAAACAAACCGCCAAGGATGCTTTCACTCTTCCTCATTTTATTTTTTTCAATAAAGGGAAGAAAAAAGACCAAAAGACTTGTGTTTACAATTAAGATGAAATAATGTAGTTTCATTCAAATAAATGATGATTTTAGAAATACTGAAGGATAAGACAATAAAGTGGTACTCAAATATTCACATATATATACATACATATACATATACATATACATATACATATACATATACATATATACACACACATATATACATATATACGTATGTATATACATACATATACATACATATACATATATACACGCACATATATACACACATATATACATATACATATATGAAGCATGAGGTAGGATAAAAACTGGCTAACCACCTTTAAAATAGAATAGAGAACATCATTATTCTGCATTAGTCTCCATCAAGATGGGGTTAAATGCTTGTGCAGATGTTAGCCATGCCTGAGGAAAGGCTAGCCTGTTGCCTTTATTGTCATCCACTGTCTACCTGGCTGCTTCTACTAAAATGGTATTTAAAGTCTCTAGACATGAACAACCACCCTCTGAAGAGATCAACTCACGATTCCAAACCTGCATGGCACAGTCATACCCTCAGCCAGCCCCCGGAGAGAGAAACCACCTTTCTCTCTGGCTCTCAAGCTATGAGAATTCAAGTATAGAAGATGCCAGACATGGTGTTCTCATCATCCCCAAATGTGGAGAAAGCAGAAAGGAGGAAGGAAACAGACTGAAAAGAGAAGTTTGCAACAGCACTTCCCTTTTCATTTCCTTCTCCACCCCTGTCATGGTCATGGTTAATTTACATGAGTCGATAAATAACTTCCTTTTCCTGTATTTTTTGTGTTGAGTTGGTCATGTTTGTCACAACCAACCAAAGATGCTGTTACAATACCTGGGGTTTCAGCAGACGCGACGAACTTTAGTGATGACATTTTTCTCTCCAGAAATAAAAACAAACTTTTTAGGGGAAATCAGACTTTTTAGCAGTTTTCACGTGCTTGGGACATAGCCTATTTCTACACTCATATATCACCTAGGCTCGAATAGAATCAGTGGCTGAAGACTTCAGGAACGGCTGGCTGATCTCTTCCCTCTTGACTTCATGGTATGAAGAATTCTGAATCGGGGGCCACCTGGGAGGCCCAGTCGGTTAAGCACCAACTTCAGCTCATGTGATGATCTTGCGGTTCATGGGTTCGGGCCCCACGTCAGGCTCTGTGCTGACAGCTCCGAGCCTAGAGCCTGCTTCAGATCCTGTGTCTCCCTCTCTCTCTGCCTCTCCCCTGATCATGCTGTCTCTCTCTCACACAAAAATAAAATAAACATTTAAAAAATTTAAAAATATTTTTAAAAATAATATAAATTTTAAAAAAGTTCTGAATTTGGAGGGGTAAAACCTATGTTGTGAATCTCATCTCTGCTAATCTGTAGTAAAGTGGCCTATAACAAATTGATTCCCACATTCATAAAATAGTTAAAACCCTCCTGCATCCACATCACCCAACTCATGGGGATCAAACAAAATGGATGGCATTACCGTAGTCTATACAGCCATGCATAAGTAAGTGCTATTAATTACTTGCAATTCTCAAGAATAAATCTTTGAGGGGCACCTGAGTGGCTCAGTTGGTTGAGCATCAAACTTCAGCTCAGGTCATGGTTTTATGGTTTGTGAGTTCAAGCCCCACATTGGGCTCGCTGCTTCCAGCACAGAGCTCGCTTTGGATCCTCTGTCCCCCTCTCTCTCTTCCCCTCTCCCGCTCATTCTCTCTCCCTCTCTCTCTCTCTCTCAAAAATGAATAAACATTAAAAAAAAAGAATTAATCTTTGAATCTTTGATATCTTTTCTATAAATTCTCTCCCTTGAAGGACTAACCTATTTGGTTGCCTTCAATTACCACCTTCCTTCTCCTGGCTCCCAGGTCAATATTTCTTTTCCTTTCTTCTCACCTGAGCTAGTCTAAGAAGCATTTCCTTTTTAAAATCTGGACATTGCCTCAAACTCAGCAAGTCTAAGGTCATACTCTTCCCCAAATTCATGTTCTCCCTGAACTTCCACCTCTGGCTTTGGTCTGTCCATCTTCTACTGGGTCCTGGAGTTTCCTTCCAACCACTCCTCTCTATTGATCAGATCCAATCATGAACCAGTTTCTACTGTGGTCACGTCCCTATAAATTTCTCACACATCTCTATTGCTCTCTTCTTATTGCCCTCATGCAACACTAAACTCTCATCACATTTGCCTATATTGTTATATCCTAACCTGTCTAATTCTATTTTCTACCCCTTGCAATATCTCCTCTCTAAAATCTTCAAATCTTCCTGGTGACTTACTGATTTTATATACATAGGTACACACACGCACGCACACACACGTTGCAACTATGTAATGTAAATGTTTTTATTTCTTAGAAAGAGGAGGAAGCTGAGGCTCAGAGATATAAAACGACTTGCCCTAAATCATGGGGTTATGATGTGGAAAAACAGAATTGAACACTAGTACGTCTACCTCCCAAACTGATGATGCAGTGCCTTCCACTAACTTGCCACATTGCAGCCCTTCCATCGAGGCCATGTGCCTTTCTTTCATTCTCAAGCATCCTCCTATTCTCCCCTTACCCTTCAATCTATGATTTCCTATGTCATGAATGGCATTACGTCTGACAAATAGTTGTGAAAAGACAATATTCAGATCTTCAAGTCTTCCATCCCTGTGTTAAAGTTGAACAGAGAGAGAGAGAATAAGACAGAAAGAGACAAAGAGGGAAGGAGAAAAGGAGGAGAGGAGGAAAGGAGGGAGGGGAGGAAGGAAGGAAGGAAGGAAGGAAGGAAGGAAGGAAGGAAGGAAGGAAGGAAGGAAGGAAGGGAATCAAATTTTCTAAAATTCTTATAGGAAACAGGATACATTGTTATCACTTCTCAAAATATGGCCCATAGAGCACCTGCGTCAAATCCCCAGGATGCAGGTCCCAGGCTCCTCCCCTCCCTGATTCCGGAGCAGTAGCTCTCCTACTGAAATAAGAACCCCAGAGAATTCTTATGCACACTACAGTCTACGAATCACCGAAACCTGAAGTCTCTGGATGTTCTTGCCACAAAACGGAATTTTTAAACAGCATAGTCTATTTGTGCTCCTTCGAGAGTAAACAAACATTCCATAGGAGCTGTGCCTAATTCTGGTGACTATCAGTGGATGACACTGACACCCTTTTCTCTTTCTTACTGAAAGAAGGGCTCCTAATTAAAACCTCCCATGGAGCTGACAGTAAGTCAGGCTCAGGCACCTGCACTGTCTTATTTTCTTGCCTGATTTTGTGAAGGAAATGTAACAGAAGCTAGAGTGAATATTTTTAATGTTTACTTTTGAGAGAGAAAGAGAGAAAGCAGGGGGGAAGGGCAGAGAGAGGTGGACAGGGAATCTGAAGTGGGCTCTGCGCTGACAGCAGTGAGCCGGGCATGGGGCTTGAACTCATGAACCATGAGATAATGACCTGAGCCAAAGTTGACACTCAACTGACTGAGCCACCCAGGCACCCCAAAGATAGAGTGAAATCTTACACAAAAATCCAAATGATCGCTAAAACACTCAACTCATTTTACTTAAACCTCAACTGCTCCAACTTTTCTACTTGTATATGCTTCACATTACATCCAATTCACCAGATCCAGAGTATTCAGAATTAAGGGTATAATTTTCCTCCTCTTATATTTTGTTAGAATGATTTCATTGTTGTTATCATGCCTAGGACCAAAAGTTTCCAATTATGATGCTCTAGTCCCACACAAATAACTTCAGCTGTTCTCTCTTTCTTTCCTTGAAGTACAAACAGAACTTGATATTTTTTTAATTGAAGTACAGTTGACATACAATTTTATATTAGCTTCAAGTGTACAACACAGTGATTCAACAATTATATACCTTACCAAATGCATACCACAGTTAAGTGTAGTTACCATCTGTCACCCTACAAACTTACTACAATATTATTGACTGTATTCCCTATGCAGAATCTTCATCCCTGTGACTTACTTATTTTATAACTGGAAATCTGTACCTCTTAACCCCCTTCACCTATTTCACCCATATCCCCACCGCCTTCCCTCGGGGAACCACCAGTTTGTTCTCTGTAGTTATGTAAATCTGTTTCTTTTACTTCCTCTTTTATTTTTTTTTAAATTTTTAATGTTTATTCATTTTTGAGAGAGAGGAAGAGAGATAGAGTATGAGCAGGGGAGTGGCAGAGACAGAGGGAGACACAGAATCTGAAGCAGGCTCCAGGCTCTGAGCTGTCAGCACAGAGCCCAACTGGGTGCTCAAACCCACAAGCCATGAGATCATGACCTGAGCCGACCAGACCGACTGAGCCACCCAGGCGCTGCCCCCCCCTTTTTTAAATTTTAAAAATTTACTTCCTCTTTTAAAGACAGCACAAGAACAGGTTGTGAATTGAAAACCTTGTGAGCAGATTTTCAAATGACGTGCTCAAGTTGCTGTTTTAGTTTAGAGGATATGCCAGGTTTAAGGATAAGAAAAAGCTTCTTGATGGTTTCCTAACTTGATCCACCTATATCATTTTAAAAAGGGGAAGAGGACATTGCCACATACCTTAAGCTCTGTTCGTTTTGCTTTGTTTAGCTTTTTGTTTTATTTCTAATTGTGAGGATAACTGCATCCTTAAGAATTTACACTCTCCCTGCTGACATGTACTATAAGATGACTGATCTATTTTAGGCCCTTCTGTCTATTTTCATTAAAGAGGGACTTGATCTAAGCAATCCCAACTGAAGCAGACACTGTGGTGTGATGGGAATAACACTGGCCTAGGAATCAAAAGTCCCAGATCTTATTTCCAGTTTGGCCACAACTTCGGGGCCTTTATATGATCCCTTCAGAACTCACTCCCTCCAGAAGTCACTAGCCTCTATCAAATGAGAGGAGTGGTCTAGATCAAGGGCCACAAATTCAAAGGTTTCTCAGGAGCTGGGCAGGTAAAGCATTAACAGAAGATGACAGCGGTAGTGGGGATTATCAGGACTGGATTTTATGCCCTCTCAAAAGGCATTCGAATTGGAAATAATTTTAAAACAGTGTGTTAACCAAACCTCTGGAAGCTAAAGTTAGCCCACAAGCTACTTACGATCCCTGAACAAGATAGTTTTTCAAGTACCTCTCAGCTTTAACCATACGTGATTCTAAAATAACAAGTAATGGTAATTGAAATCACCTTGTCGTAAAGATAACAAAAATTAACATCTATCGGGTTCTTACTTGTCGCCAGGCTCTTAGCCAAAGACTTTACTTACAGTAACTCATCGTAATCTTTATAATTACTCAGTGAGGTGGGTATATGGTTATAATCCCTCTTTTCCAGAGAAGAAAATCAAAGCATAGAGAGTTTAAATAACTTGTCCACACTAATCCTTATGTTTTCATGTTGCAATTGCCTTATGTTATACTCAAGTTTTGTGTTTAAGATACATTAATTTTGCTTTGGATTTATTCCTTTTTCAAGTATAAAGAAACCAGCGAAACAATTATTACTCACATGAGCCTGCTTCCTGGAAGCAATGTACCGTTCTTAACATTCGACATATTTTCTCCTGGTTAGTGTTCCACGCATTTTGAATTCAGACATCATACTGCATAATTCTGATTTTATTTTTAATTTAGGTGTTTAATTGATATGTTTTATACTACATGTTGTCAGGAGCATTTCTCCATGTCATAAAAAAACCCTTCGTAAATCTCATTTCTAATAAATGCCTAAAATTCCATTAAAAAAAATTAGAAAAGCATGATGCAACAGAGCAAACGAGGCTTAATTTCAAAGTTAATTAAATATTCAAGTTATAAACCTTAATCAAGAGACTTAATGAAGGATAAAAATAATATGTGAAAGTTAGGAAATATTTTATATGTTAACATTATTTAATGTTTCACTCCATTAAAGTAATAAATAATCAAAGTTATTTTTGATGTCTCTAAATTACTGAATTAGCATTGTGTACATAGAGGACCAGTTGTTATTAACAAGCTAGAGAATAAGAATGGAAGTAAATTTTTATAAAAAGTGAGTTATCTAAAATGTTAATAAGTTTTACAATTAAATAAAAAGTGTTTTTATTGGCGTGCCTGGGTGGCTCAGTCGGTTAAGCATCCTACTCTCGGTTTCATCTCAGGTCATGATTTCACAGTTTGTAAGTTAGAGCTTTGTGCTGACAGTGTGGAGCCTGCTTGGGATACTCTCTCTCCCTCTATCTTTCTTTTTTTTTTTTTTTTTTTTTTAATTTTTTTTTTCAACTTTTATTTATTTTTGGGACAGAGAGAGACAGAGCATGAACAGGGGAGGGGCAGAGAGAGAGGGAGACACAGAATCGGAAACAGGCTCCAGGCTCCGAGCCATCAGCCCAGAGCCCGACGCGGGGCTCGAACTCACGGACCGCGAGATCGTGACCTGGCTGAAGTCGGACGCTTAACCGACTGCGCCACCCAGGCGCCCCTCTATCTTTCAAAATAATTTTTTTTTTTTTGAGAGCTCATGCTCTCTCTGTCTTTCTCTCTCTCAAAATAAATGTTTAAAAAAGTGCTTTATCAATGTCACCTGAAAGTGAATAAAGTCATAGAATCAGAATAATGGAAGTAGAAGAGAGTTCTAGAAACCAGTGGACACTGTTCCTCGACCCATTTATTGAACTGTACTATAGCTGCTGTCAGATCACAGGAATTAACAATTTATTTTAATCCAAAATACCAAATGAGATCATCATTAAAACTTGATAGTTTGGATTTCTGGTTTCAACGCCAACATGTAAAGGCTTGGAAGTTGTCCCTTCCAAGTGAAAGCCAGATGAAACTAAAATCACTGACTTGAAGGGTCCATCAAAGTACCGAGCTTGCAGAGCAAGTTGCCACCCTGAAACCCAGAGAGACAGATGTATTCAGAGAGACACAGCTGACTTCTATTTACCTAGAACCAAAGTCTTTGGGGCCATAAATGGGTAGGGCACTTAAATGGTAATTGTGATACTGCTGGAGGCCAAGTGTGGACGAACATGATAGTGTGACTGCTGTTTTAGGGGGATCTCCAGACTCTCGTAAGTTTTACTTCCAGGAACCCCAACAGGTTCTCACAGTGAAGAACCAAGAAAGATTCCCCCCAGGCTCTGCCAGGCTAAGGGGAAAGAGTAACCCCTGTGAAATGCAGTTAGAGCTAATTCCTTCTCCCTAAGTGTAGGCTACACAGAGTGATTTCCTTCCAATGAGTACAGCAGGAAAAGTAGGGGAAGAGAGTGAGTATACAGTGGAGAAACCTGACAAGCCCTGCTTTAGCCGGGTGGTCAAGTTCAGCTTCAATTGTGAAAAGTCACGTTGATAGAGGGTATCCTAACAAAATATGACGAAAATGGTGCTTTCACCACTGTGATCTTCCTCCACAAAACATATGACCCCAGTCTAGTCATGAGAAAAACATGAAACAAATCCTGAGAGAAATTCTGTATCTGTGCAATACTGTCCCAAATTAACAAAGTCATCAAACCCAAGTTAAGTTTGAGAAACTAAATGTACTGTGTTATCTTACATGGGATCTGGAACAGAAAAAGGACATTAGGTAAACACTGAGGAAATCTGAATAAATCATGGATTTCAGTTAATAATGTATTAATATTGCTTCACTAATTGTGACAAATGTGCAATACTAATTTTAAGATTTTAATAATAATAGAGAAAATTAGCCATGGGATAAATGGGAATTCTGTATTATCGCCACGATTGTTTTGTAAAAACTATTCTAAATAGGGGCGCCTGCGTGCCTCAGTTGGTTGAGCATCTGAGTCTTTATTTCAGCTCAAGTCATGATCCTAGGGTCATGGGATCGAGCCCCACATTGGCATGGAGGCTGCTTGAGATTCATTCTCTCTCACTCCCTCTACCCCCTCCTCTGTTCATGCTCTCTTTCTGTCTCTAAAAAAATAAAATAAAATAACTATTCTAAATAAAACATTTAATTTTTAGAAAACAAACATTAATAAGCATGAAAAAATCTAACACTAGTAATGAAAAGCTCACAAATTAATGTAAATATTAATAGTTTGCTATAACTCATATAACTAATTAAAAACAGAGAATTGGCTGTTGTTCCCTCATTAAAGACTAATTTTCAGCTTGGTATGTGGTCTCATACATCAGCACATTCTAGTACACTCTAATTTTTATGGAAATTGTAAGTAAAATGACAGTCTTATTTTTCTAATATTTCTATTATTTGACAAAGAAACAGAGTCACTCCAAAGAAGGATAGTTCTTGCTTTTCTTCTCCTCCTCCAAGAGAAGAGCAGAAAAATACCTGGTAGAGCATTTTCCAAATTTAATTTCATAAAACTACAAATTTTTTTCTATAGGAAAAACAGAAGAGTAAAACAGGAGGTTTTTCATTTTTTTTTTAAACAAAATATTCCATTGTTCTCTTGAAAAGCTACAGCATACTTTAGCATAGAAAACTGGGAAGTCCTAGAGTAAAGACACTTTTTATGGCCATCATGCAGTTTTTCACAAAGCACATATTAACATCTGAAATCACACCATATTTTTAAATAACAAAGTGCATTCAGATCATTCAGGAAAAAGAACTTTAATAGAAATAAGTCAAAATGCCTTTCTTAATCATATCAGATGCCTCTGCCTGGCATTCACAGCCCTCTACTCTACAGTCTATTTATCCTTCATGACGTGTCCAGCCCATATTTTGGACTCTTTCACCACAAAACTCTCCTCATACAAAGCTCCTTTCTCTTCAGCTGGAGATTAGTTTCATTTCTGAGACTTGCGTAGGACATTGCGCCTACCTGACTATCTGAAATGCCTCCTTCCTTCCCTCCTCTCCAAAGTCTTCCCTCTTTCAAGGACCAACTTAAGTTATCATACTGCACAAGCTCTCCCTGATCTCTCCTGGCCCTAGCCATTTCTTTCTTCTTTGTTCCCCCTAATGTCTATGATACTTAACTTTGCCACTGACTGCACAATCCAATGACTTTACTCAGTATTTCTTAAAATGTGTTCCACAGACCATCTGGTTTTTGTTTGGTTTTACCCAGTTTTTCCTGACATCTCTTAGCACTAGAAATCTATATACTTCAGTAGAGAAAGTGCTAACTTGACTATTATTTGTGTGTCTCTGAATGCATGTGTCTTTTCTTTTGCATAACTGTTGGAAAGCAAAAAATAAGTTCTTCACTTGATGGTAACCTACCAAATGTAATGTTTAACACACATGACAAATATTTGTTGCATTAACATGTTCCTGAGAAGTCATGGTTTGAGAATTTCCAATATCATCTGCATATTCAAGGAACTTGTTTAAAAATCTTTCTCCTGGGGCGCCTAGGTGGCGCAGTCGGTTAAGCGTCCGACTTCAGCCAGGTCACGATCTCGCGGTCCGTGAGTTCGAGCCCCGCGTCGGGCTCTGGGCTGATGGCTCAGAGCCTGGAGCCTGTTTCCGATTCTGTGTCTCCCTCTCTCTCTCTGCCCCTCGCCCGTTCATGCTCTGTCTCTCTCTGTCCCAAAAATAAATAAACGTTGAAAAAAAAAAATTAAAAAAAAAAAAATCTTTCTCCTATCACGAGAAGCCAAGAGTATGGAGTACCCCCGACAATCTCCAACCAAAATCCCAATCTCAGACTCAGATTCTGGGGAGGATATGTTCTTAACCAAATTTATTATATCTCACAGAAAAGTGCCATTAACCACAAGCATAATCTTTGTCCGGGCTCCTGAGCTCTCTCTGGGCTCATTGATGGAGTCTTGTCATCACCAGCCATCTCCTACCCAAGCCGTATTTGCACATGAATTCATCCAAGGCACCAGTTTTAGCTGTTACATTTATGGCTCTGATTTTTTTCAAAGTTTATTCACACAGCAGATCTAATACAAACATGGACAAAAGGTAAGCGAAAATATTTTATAAAAAACAAAACAGAAGCCAAGTAAAAAGAAATTAACTCTGTCACATGACAGAGTGCAGGCTTGGAAAATATGCAGTATCCTGTTAGCTAAGATAGAGAGAAATTGTTCCTTTCTGTGCAACCTCAAAATCCTCTCTATAGGTTTGCATTCTCAAGAAAATTATATGAATTCTATGAAAAGAAGTGCTAATCCATGCGTTCAGGCATAAAATAAAGAGAGATTCCATGTGTATGTGTGGTACAGAGGCAGGTGTTAAAACTGAGCTACATTTGTCTCATTACAAAATTGTTCAGTGCATCTCCTCTGCCCTTGTTTATTGCTCATTTTCTCTATTACCGAGATTGCACTTAGAATATGCTAAACCATGTGGAGACTTTTGAATATCTATGGTGTCCTATCATACATATGTAATGGGTATATTGCAGAGTCTCAACTCAACATCAAACTGTTCTATTTTTTTTCAGCTAACTGCCCAGATGGTGCTTTATCACTAAAGCACTAAAAAAGAAGAGGTCTCCTTAAGGATTCTAGAACTTCCCCTTTCAGATTTAGAATGACATCATTTAGATATTTTAAGTAGTACTACTGGTTTTAAAATTTCACTCTAAAACCTAAAGCAGATTCTCCTTTTCCTCTTCCCTGTTCAGCAACATATCTCCTTGCATCTACCTCACTTGGGAGAAAGACAGGGAGCCATGTAGTCTGCTCTTTGCTTCCCCTTTTCCTTTCTCAGAGCACCAGCTCCTCCTCCTTATAGGTGAGGAAGAGGAAGAGGGAAAGGGTGTGAGCATGCTGGCTTCCCCTCCACGTACCATGGCAGCTATTCTAGCCACATGCTAGATAGTGCTAGATTCTAGCCACATGGTAGATAGGCGTGCATGGGCACAGCGCTTACAGGCCTAGACAGCACTGCTCCACTCTGGCAGTCCCTTGTAAAATGGAAGCACTTCTGGATGATCTCCACCTCATGGATTCAGGCAATATCCCCCTGACTCATGGTCTCCTTTTCCCTCCATAAAGCACTGGTTCCAGAAAGACTCCAGTATCACTGCCCTCAATAGCCAGGCATGTGGAAGAGTGTCCTCTCTTGAGTGTTTCCTGGTTTCCTCTCTGCTTAGTAACTTCTCATCATGCCATCTTTCTTTAATTCTCTCTTCATGTGCTTCATGTTGGCAGTTTAGAAGGTTCTCTCAGGAAGCACATGTCTATTTAAGTTGAGCAAAGTGGTAGTCTCTCCTTCTTTGAGTCTCCCTAAAATCACAGATTATTCTCTCATCACTCTCTCCCCTAACCTTCCTTAGCTTAAAAAAACAGGAGACACCAGCACACTTTTTCCCTCTCTACCTCAAGGGGAAGGATGGTGGTCAATGAATGAGAAAGTTCTCCCAGCAAACCTTACTGGGAGGTAGGCATCTCCAACTGTGGTCACCTCTCTAAAACTCAGGAGCACTTAACTCCTTTTGTACTTAGCCTTGGTCTTTCCAGGGCAAAAGGAAATAAATTCTCTCTCAACTAATAAACCACAAATAACTATGAGGTGACACCTCAACTATGACAGAGACACCTCATGCTTCTTTGAGGCCCCACATGTGGCACAGTGCCCTGTGCTGCTGCTCAAAAAATATTCGTTTATTTATTCTAGAGCCACCTGTGGTTGATCCTTAACCATGTGGCCTAGTCGTTGCATTCTGGGGACGCTCATCTACTCATGATGATAAGTAAACTTACTTTGTATGCTTTACAGGCCAGAGAAAGAGACTTTTTAAAAGAGTTTTTAAAGCTTATTTATTTATTTTGAGAGAGGGAGGGGGAGTGAGAGAGAGAGAGAGAGAGAGAGCATGAGTGGGGGAGAGGCAGAGAGAGAGGGAAAGAGAGAATCCCAAGCAGGCTCCTCACTGTCAGTGCAGAGCCCCATGCAGGGCTTGATCCCAAGAACTGTGAGATCATGACGTGAGCCAAAATCAAGAGTGGAACACTTAACTGACTGAGAGGCACCCTGAGAGAGAGAGAGAGAGAGAGAGAGAGAGAGAGAGAGAGAGAGAGACTTTGATCCATGTTTAAATATTTACCTTATGAATTCTGAGATGCCTTCAACCACATTTGAAATTTCAATGGATGATACTAAATCAGGAAAGACATTGGTTACCAGCTTTCCAATCTTTGGTGTTGACTTTCCGAAAAGGAGTGGCAAGTGAAATGAATAAGCTAGAATCCTGTCTACATATTGCAACACAGTAGTTTCTTCAGTTTCTGGAAGACCTCCTGACTCAGGAGGCACTTGGTAAATGTTTTGCTAACAGGCTAATAGAGTACCTGGATAAGAGACTACTTATCCAGCATAATAACGTACTTAAAAGGTTTCCTGGTCCATATCTCACCATTTGGCATTTGACAGAAGGATGAGATGGCATTCCTTCTGTTACAATTTTAACTGTGACCTAAAGTGGACATAAATTCATAGGTGCAAAAATGACTCCTGTATTCTAAAAAGATATTCTCTAAAATGGGTGACCAGTGTGCTACATTAACCAGCAACGAGAGCATCATGTGGGCCCCTGATAGAAATTTAGAATCCCAGGCCACAATGCAAACCTACAAAATCAGATCCTTTCCTATGTGTAACAGCATCCCCAGGCAATCCACACGCATAGAGCCCACAAAAGGGCTAATGCTAGCTTTAACCCTAACTTCACTGACCTTAAGTATATAAAAGAATTGAAACCAAAAAGGAAAAAGAGAAGAGTATTTCCTTAGAATGTGTTGTTGGAGGGTTGTGGCATTTCTCTGTCCTTTGTCTAGTTGGAGGCAAAGGGGAACTTTAAGAGAAATAGAGAGAGTTTGGCTTCTTTTCTCTTGGAGTTTATGAAAATGTCTACAGGCAAGAGGATGGCTAAGAGACCTTTGCTGCATGATAAAGAAGTGACATTGACAACAAACTGCACTGAAACCAACTCTGGAGGGTTGATGTGTTTTCTCTGTGTGGACCACATTTGGACCTTGAATCAAGAATCTGCCTGCAGCTGCTGGGAATCACGCCCAAAAGAACACTGCTGTGGAAAGACCCCTCCAAGGGACAGACCACAAGCAGCTGGATGCCAGAGGCTGAAGAAGGAATCTGTGCAGGCCTGGTAGGATCGATGATGCATGCATGCAGAGGATAACCATTGAAAGGACCCAGAGCAGATATCAGGGACAGACACAGAGGCATCTCATGAGAGATAGAGTCAGCCTTGGACAGGTGAAACTTCTAGAAGATAACATCACAGATTACATTTTATCAGCCACCTGAGACTTCACCTTTGCCCACAACAAAATCCCTAAACTGGGACACCTGGGTGGTTCAGTCAGTTAAGCATCCAACTCTTGGTTTTGGCTCAGGCTATGATCTCATGGTTCACGAGTTCGAGCCTTGCATCCAGCTCCACACTGATAGTGTGGAGCCTGCTTGGGATCTTCTCCCTCTCTGCTCCTCCCCCGCTTGCTCACACTCTCTCTTTCTCTCTTTCTCAAAATAAATAAATAAACTTTATAAACAAACAAACAAACAAAGCAAACCCTAAAGAAGGTAAAGGAAGTCTAATGGATGGGTGGGGAGAACAAGGCCGGGAAACAGAGATGAAGTCTTCTCACCCCACTCCCCACAGCCGACCTACCAGACCCAGGAGATCACAACTGAAGGATGGAAAAAGTAACTTTGAATGTAGTTCAAAGTTTTTATTATTGCACTAGATTGGACACTGTATTTATTGAGACAGCCTGTGACCAAGCCAGAAGACCTTTTACTTAAGAAGGGATACAGTTACACAATCTGCTAGAAAATTTTCCAAAGCTTGAGGGAAGAACTAACTCATACATTTGAAAGACATCAGGGAAATGGAGCATAGGTATTTTGAGCTCATATTATAACAAATCCAGCTCATTTAATGTACATGTTACACAAACAAGAAAAGATACAGAGAGAAGAAATCAGACATTACTTGATTTTATCCACTACTGAGCTACTATCACCAAGCCTTAGCTTTTAACCTAGACCTTGCTGACTCCATTATACTCCAATCTGAGTAAACCAGTGCAATAAAAAACACGAATTCCTATTTTGGCTCCCAGTCTCAATTTCAGTAAGCGTCAATATTAGCAGTATGATCTGAGTGCCAGAGGCTCGCAAACCAAATAGATGAATAAAAAGAAAGGACAAGAAACACGGGGAACTTAATGAATATCTCAAAATTAACATGCTCTAAACAAACTTCTGGGTATGCAAACACAGGCCCACTGCTTGGTGGAGATTAGAAGTTTGAAGTTAATCTGCTACAAGGAATAACCTTAAGAAAGAGGAGATAAGACCTGACTCAGGTAGAGAAATGGACTAGAGAAAAACTGCATAATAGAGAATGACTGATGGATGTTTAGCACTGTCATATCTAATAAGAAGTCTTAAGTTGGTGCTTCACCTGCATTGGGCTAGCCTGGAATCCCCTTCCCTCAGTCTCCAAAACTTAACTGACAATCTCCTACACACAACTTTGTGACCTATGTGAATGAAATTTTAAAGGAATGAAGAAATGTGTGAAGGTGATGACAGAGGGTCAAGAAGGACAGATAAACAAAAGTGAGATAGAGAATGGATATAAAATAGACACAGAGAATCCACTAAACACCAAAAATCAGATTGCAGAGGTTAGGGCCTTAGAGACTGCTTGCTCAGTTCTGCTGTCTACCAATGGTGTAGTTGACTAAGACAAAAATTGGTACTGAGAAGTGGGGTGCTGCTGTAAGAAACTGAAAACGTGAAGGTGGCTTTGGAACTGGGTAATGGTAGAGACTGGAAGAGTTTGAGATACATGCTAGAAAAAGCCACAATTGCCATAGGAATGGCTGGCTCAATCGGTAGAGTGTGTGACTCTTAATCTTGAGGTTGTAAGATCCACCTCCATGTTGGGCATAGAGCCTACTTAAATGAACGAATGAATGAATGAATGAATGCGGGCTTTTTCCCATTAGAATAAGAATGTCTATGCCATGCCTCTCCCATCATTGTATTTTGAAAGCACATAAGTTGTTTGGTTTCAGTTTCCCAGCTAGAGAAGAGTTTTGCTTCAGGATAAGTCTCACTCGTATTTCATTGAAATGATATTTACACAAAACTTTGGACTTTAAAGTTGATGCTAAAAAAGAGCTAATATTTTGGAGGCTTGTGGGATGGAATGGATACATTTTGCATGTGATAAAGACATGAATTTTGAAGGCCAGGGCAGAATGCAATGGATGATATTTTTAATCTCCCCCAAATTCATATGTTGAAAACCTAACCCCCAGTGTGATTGTATTAGAGGTGGGGCTTTTCAGATGTGATTCAGTCATGAGGGTGGAGCCCTCATGAATGGGATTAGGGCCTTTTTAAAAGAAACCCCACAGTGCTCTTTTGTTCCCATTCTTCCACGTGAGGACTTATGGCTGTTTATGAACCTGGGAGTATGTTCTCTCCAGGCACCAACTACATTGGCACTTTGATCTTGGACTTCCCAGCCTCTGGAACTAGAAGAAAAAATGTTTGCTGTTTAAACCACCCAATCTATGGTTCTGTTATAGGAGCCCAAGCAGACTAAAACCGTGGTCTTAGATAAGTATTTGACCTCTTTATACTTGTTTCCTTACCTCTAAAATGAAAATTATAATAGAATTTACTCCAAGGAGTTATTATGAGACTATTTTAGATAATATATGGAAAGAGAATGTAAAAATGCCTGGAACTCTTTTGTTGGTGATGTTGTGGCTACTGATGATGATTTTAAGGAATGTTGTGTTTCCCACCATTCATTGGGTGGGGGCTCAGTCATTTTATTTGACTATCACATGAAAATGTGACCTATATAATTCAGAAAATGTCGGAGATGCCCAGGCAGCCTACCCTTATGTTACTATAAGAGACAGCATTTCTCAGCCTTCCACCTGCTCACACCCACTACCAAGTCCACCATTCCACACACAGAGCCAATCTCCAAATCCTCCTGCAAACAAATTTAGGCTTTCATAAAGGAACTCATATATGTTAATGAGTACCATTGTCTCGGCAGCCATTCTGAGACTATCATCTTTCTCCTCTCCTGCTCCATCTGTCTCTCCTGTCTACTGACAGGGTTTCTGATGAGATTCCATGAAAACACTGTTGCCAAAGGCCCTCATGCTATGACTCATGAGCGCCTACTGAAAGCACTCTCTTTTACGGTTCTCTGCTCCCCCCACGCACCCTGGTATACATCGCTGCACAAACCTCCTGGTGTGGTAGGTTTGCCTGCTGGGATGAATCCTTCTCAAGGCCTTGCCATCTGAGACATAAATGGTGGCTCCTGCTCATAGACTGGACACCACTTTCATAGTTGCAAAGTGACTGCGTATATGTGCTAGCTGGTTGTTAGTGTATAACTTATGGGCAGTATAGTAAGAGGGTGCTGGTGGCAGAGTAAGAAATTATACCCAGAGCACAGACATTAAGTCCAGGTGAGCAATTTCTACAACGAAATAAGGTAGTATCTGGAGTTCCAGAGTGTATTGTATGCATTTTTTAGTTTTCCAGATATTATAATGTTTTGACATCTTAAATTTTTTTCTGGCTGGGGAAAGACTGCCCCTTCTGGGGCTGGACAATTTTTAGAGATAGTAAAGGATTTGGCCAAGAGCATGCCTTACATATGCAAACTAACCAGTCAAGAACCCTAAGTCCTCTCTCTGGTCTGCATACCCCAAAGGCAATATTCTTCTGCCTTAATTACCCCAGGACCACTAGGACAACTAGGGACCACTCCCATAGTTGAGAGTCCGCCAAAGTTATTCATATAGCTAATCTTAGCTAATCCTAAACTGTTTACCCTGCCCCACCTCACATTCTCCATGGAAACCCCAACAAAGGCTGTGGCCCAAGCTCTCCCCTCATTCCTATATTCTGCATCATGTTCACGCTGGTAGCTTTTCCATATAGCTCTCCATGACACTCCATGCCTCCTGTCCCTAGAAGCTGTGAGTATGAGAACATTGCTTTCCTGAGCCTGTCCTCTGTCTTCTCTTGTGGCCATACCTGACTGGCCATCTCATAAAAGAATCCAGAACACAAAGTAAAGCAGTTACTGGTCTAGAAGTTGTAGTAAGCCTCTGCCCAGCAGGGGCTCATCCTCGGGAGGCAGAAGGCCGCTGCTGCTAACATAAACATATCCCTTAAGAGAAAATGGAGGGACGTAAGAAACCAAACTTCCTGAATATCCTCCGGACTAATATCTTTTGGTGCCATTTGCTGAGTGTGTATCTTTTACATCTATTGCAGCAAATTTAAATTCTAATAGACTTAAGTATCAGAATGTTTTTAATGCCAAGCCTGAGAGCCTCTGTAGGACTATTTCCCACACATGCTCCAAGAGTAGGAGCCCCACCTATCTCACCATGGTGTATAGTTCCAGGGTATGCTGCTGATTCTAGGACACACACCTGTGACTCTCTACCTGTTGGCTTTCTCTAAGCTGGAAGTTCCGGGGAGTTAATACCTCCTCGTAACAGCCCTCAGCCAGTGATTTATGAAGGGTGGCGAATAAATATCTCAGATTTCTTGCCCCTTTGAAGTGCATTCTATATTGTAGGATTGAGCTCTGGTTGTCAAGAGCAGTAACTTGCTCAACAACAATGTTTATTTGCTTCCTTCCCTTCTCTGTCTCAATTTCCACTCTCCTACGGAGGCTTCCTGTGATCACTTCCCAAATACATTAGGTACACTCAAACCCTTATCTGGGGAATCCAATCTAAAACAAACACTTACCCTGGATTGGAAAATTCCCCTCCCCCAACCAAGCACATTCTTATTCTATTTTCATTTCCCAGATTTCAAAGCAAGGTTATCTTAGGTCACCAACTTTCCAAGTAGTTATTTTTCTACTTACTTGCATTCCTTTCTACCTTGAATCCAGGCATTTAAGCCATCTTTTGCTACTACTATTGTTTCACAAGTTGATCTGTCTCTTCCAAGTGACATGTAAAGAACTTGAGAGAAGGAATTGGTTCTTAAACACCTTCCTACTTCCTCAAAATGCCTAACATGGTATTTAGCACATAAATATTCACTAAGTATCTGTACATAGGTTCATAGCAAATTTATCAAATATAAGTTGGATACTGTCAGGTGCCAGCCTCAGAGGGACTCCTTTGAGATCTATGAAAGTATAGCCACAGGAGGGATTTAGAGTACTGTCCCCGCAAATTTGGCCTCATAAGTCTAGTATCTGTGTCCACATCTGGTTCTGCTATAGATTCCTTGGTCATGGTATTCAGCTCATAGCAAGACAACTACCCTTCACAATACTGAAACAGAACACAGTGCATTTCATACTAAACTGTAAAACCTAGGCAACTCTCCAAAGTCTTAGTGTAAAACTACTAGCTGATCCATTCCTACCCTGCAACTAAACTAGGTCATTTCTAGGTCCTTTGGAATGGTTCAAACTAACTAATGTTCTCTAAGAGGGTCCCATTCCATACTAGGTAATGTCAGTAATGGTATAAAAGTAGAGACAAATAATTCAGAAGAATAATAATGCTTGGGAAATAGTTTGTTTTCTTTCACTCATAAACTGCAGATCTTACATTGTACAGCAATAAGTTTTGCATTGGCAGCAAGAGCTGTACTACAAAACATAGGAGGTGCTCAATAAGCATGAGTTGAATTAATAAATGAATGGAGAAGAAGTAACTCCAGAAGAAATGGGAAGAAGAAAATCACTGAAAACCAATGTGTTACTTAGGGATTGATTTTTATGATGGACAATTAAAAATGTACTCAACACAATAAAGGTCCTATGTGACAAGCCCACAGCTAACATCATATTCCATGATAAAAAGCTGAAACCTTTTCCTCCTACATCAGGAAGAACTATGCTCACTCTCACCACTTTTATTCAACATAGTATTAGAAGTCCTAGCCAGAGCAATCAGGCAATAAAAAGAAATAAACTGCATGCAAATCAGAAAGGAAGATTTAAAACCATCACTATTTGCAGTGACTGATATTATACATTGTTAACTGTAAAAATATATCATGTTCACAGATTAGAAGAATTAATATTGTTCAAATGTCTATACTAACTGAAATAATCTACAGATTTAATGTAATTCCTATCCAAATACCAACCGCATTTTTCACAGAATTACAGATACTAATACTAATACTAATACTAAAATGTATCTGGAACCACAGAAGACCCCCAAATAGCCAAAGCAATCTTGAGAAAGAAGAACAAAGCTGGAGGAATCACAATCCTAGATTTCAGTAAAACCTTGGATTGGGAGTAACTTGTTCTGTGAGTGTTCCACAAGATGAGCAAACATTTCTAATAAACTTGAACTTGATAAAAGAATGATGTCTTGTAATACGAGTAGTACGTGATGTTGAATGTCACATGATCACAACTGAGCCAATGGTTCTTGAAATTTGCTTTGATATACAAGTGCTTTGGATTACAAGCATGTTTTTGGAATGAATTATGCTCACTAACTAAGGTTTACTGTATACTACAAAGCTGTAGTAATCAAAACAGTACAGTACTGGCACAAAAATGGACACACTGATCAATAGAGCAGCATAGAGACCCCAGAAATAAACCCACACTTATAGGGTCAATTAATCTATAGCAAAGGAGACAAGAATATACAAGGAGGAAAAGATAGTACCTTCAATAAATAGTGCCGGGGAAACTGGACAGCTACATACAAAAGAATGAAACTGGACTGCTTTCTTACACCATCTACACACGCACACCAAAAAAAACCTCAAAATGGATTAAAGACCTAAACATGAGACACAAAACCATAAAACTCCTTGAAGAAAACATAGATAGTAATTTCTTTGACATCAGCTGTCACAACATTTTTCTAGATGTATCTCCTGAGGCAAGGGAAGCAAAAGCAAAAATAAACAATTGGGACTACACCAAAGTTAAAATCTTGTGCACAGTGAAGGAAACCTAACGAAAAGGCAACTTACTGAATAGGTGAAGGTATTCACAAACAACATATCTGATAAGGGGTTAATATCCAATATATACAGAACGTATACAACTTAACACCAAAAAGGACAAATAATCTAATTTAGAAATGGGCAGAGGACCTGAACAGACATTTTCCCAAAAAAGATATACAGATGGCCAACAGACATGGGAAACAAGGTCAACATCAGGAAAATGCAAATCAAAACCACAATGAAATATCACCTCATACCTGCCAGAATGGCTAGAATGTTAATAAAAATAAATGAATAAATAAATAAATAAATAAATAAATAAATAAATAAATAAATAAATAAGTGTTGGCAAGGATGTGGAGAAAAAGGAACCCTTGTGCACTTTTGGTGGGAATGTAAACTGGTGCAGCCAATCTGGAGAACAGCTTAGAGGTTCCTCAAAAAATTAAAGATAGAAATACCTTATGATTCAGCAATTTTACTATTGAAAATTTACCCAAAGAAAATGGAAACACTAATTTGAAAAAATATGTGCATCCCTATGCTTTTTTCAACTTATTTACAATGGCCAACATATGGAAGAAACCCAAATGTCCATTGATAAATGAATGGATAAAGATGCATTCCATATATGTAATGGAATACTACCCAGCTATAAAAAAGGCTGAGATCTCATTTGTTTAAAAAAAAATTAACGTTTATTTATTTTTGAGAGAGAGAGAGAGAGAGAAAGAGTGTGGGTGGGGGAGGGGCAGAGAGAGAAGGAGACACAGAATCTGAAACAGGCTCCAGGCTCTGAGCTGTCAGCACAGAGCCCGACGTGGGGCTCAAACCCACGAACTGTGAGATCATGCCAAAGTTGGAGGCTTATCCAACTGAGCCACCCAGGGGCCCCCGGATCTTGCCATTTGTGACAACATGAATGGACCTACAGGGTATTATGCTAAGTGAAATATGTCAGATGGAGAAAGACAAATATCATTCCTATGCATTTAGAAACATCTCACACACTTCTTTTTCATGAAGGATGAACATGCGTACATTGCTAACAAAACCCATGAGCTACAGACACATTGCAGATAGACGAAAGCAACTAAGGGTTTCCATTGACAAATGCATCTTGTTTACAGGGCCATGTGGAACTTAGACACTTCAATAGGGCAGTCAATGCCTTCTGAAGCACATCAGTTGCTAGACTTCCCTGACCTCCATATCTGAAAGACAGTTTTACCCCTGCCCCTACCTGTTACCTCATCCCTCATTCTCAATTGTCTCACCTTTTGGAAATTTCCTTCACAAAGTTTACCACCACCTCAAGGTACATTATGTATTTATTTTAGCTCGCTATTTATTTGATTACTATCTGCCTTTGCAAGCCAAAGGCAGGAACTTTGGGTTGCCCCTGGTGCGCACACAGCCCCTGGAAACATACCTGGCACATACCAAGTACTTCATACCTTTCTGTTAAGAAAAGAAGTAAAAGAGAATGGGAGAGAAGGAAATAGTGGTAAGAAAAATTGATTTTGGAGCTAGAAGTTCCTGTATTGCAACACAGTTTCATTGCTTCTTCTGTTGTTATTGTTTCCGGCTATTTGTTTGTTTGTCTAAAAATAATATATTAAGTACAGGTGACACACAATGTTAGTTTCAGGTGTACAACACAGTGATTCAACAAGTGTATATATCCCTTATGCTGTGCTCACAAGTGTTGCCACCATCTGTACATACAATGCTATTACAATACCATTGACTATATTCTCTATGCTGTACCTTGTATCCCCATAACATGAGAAATTTTATTTTTTTAAGTTTATTTATTTTGAGAGAGAGAGAGCACCCAAAAGTGGGGAGGGGCAGAGAGATGGGAGAGAGAGAGAGAGAGAGAGAGAGAGAGAGAGAGAGAGATAGGGGATGAGGGATAGAGAGACAGGAGACAGAGGGAATCCCAAGCAGGCTCCACGCTGTCAGCGCAGAGCCTGATGCAGGGTTCAATCTCACAAACCATGGGATCATGACGTGAGCTGAAATCAGGAGTCGGGTGCTTAACTGACTGTGCCACCAAGATGCCCCAACATGAGAAATTTTAAATGGACTACGTGAGTGTTTGTGTATTTAAGAGGGACATCAGTAGTAAAAAAATTTAAAAGAAATTTTTAAATGCAAGAAAATCACCTCCTGCAAAGATGAGTGACAATGAAAAGCTACCTTCTATTTTTTCAATGTTTATTTTTTTTTAACTTTTAATGTTCATTTATTTTTGAGACAGAGACAGAGCATGAGTGGGGGAGGGGCAGAGAGAGAGGGAGACACAGAATCTGAAGCAGGCTCCAGGCTCTGAGCTGGCAGCACAGGGCCCGACGCAGGGCTCGAACTCATCAACCATGAGATCGTAACCTGAGCTGAAGTTAGACGCTCAACCGACTGAGCCACCCAGTCGCCTTTCAATGTTTATTTTATTTTTTTGCTTTTATTTTAATTTTATTTTTTATTTTTTTTAAATTTACATCCAAATTAGTTAGCATATAGTGCAACAATGATTTCAGGAATAGATTCCTTAGTGCCCCTTACCCCCATTTAGCTCATCCCCTCCCACAACCCCTCCAGTAACGCTCAGTTTGTTCTCCATATTTATGAGTCTCTTCTGTTTTGTCCCCCTCCCTGTTTTTATATTATTTTTGTTTCCCTTCCCTATGTTCATCTGTTTTGTCTCCTAAAGTCCTCATATGAGTGAAGTCATTATTTTGTCTTTCTCTGACTGACTAATTTCACTTAGCCTAATACCTCCAGTTCCATCCACATAGTTGCAAATGGCAAGATTTCATTCGTTTTGATTGCCGAGTAATACTCCATTGTGTATATATATATACGTGTGTGTGTGTGTGTGTGTATACACACACACACACACATATATATATACCCCATTGTGTATATATATGTGTGTGTGTATATATATATATACATATGTATATATATATATATATACCACATCTTCTTTATCCATTCATCCATCGAGGGACATTTGGGCTTCTTTCATACTTTGGCTGTTGTCGATAGTGCTGCTATAAACACTGGGGTGCATGTGTCCCTTCAAAACAGCACCCTGTATCCCTTGGATAAATGCCTAGTAGTGCAATTGCTGGGTTGTAGGTTAGTTCTATTTTTAGTTTTTTGAGGAACTTCCATACAATTTTCCAGAGTGGCTGCACCAGCTTGCCTTCCCATGTTTCCAGCTTTATTGAGGTGTAATTGACAAGTAAAATTGTATGATATTTAAAATACACAATGTGATGATTTGGTACATGTGTACATGTGAAAGGATTCCCCCTCACTGCATTAATCAACACATTCCATCACTTCACATACTTAACTTTTTGTGTATGTGAGAACATTTAAGTTCTATTCTATTAGCAAATTTTAATTATACAATATGGTGTTATCAACTATAGTCACTATGTTATACATTAGATCCTCAGACCTTATTCGTCTTATAACTGAAATTTTGTATCTTTTTACCAAGCTCTATTTCCTCCACCCCTCAGCCCCTGGCAACTATTTTTCTACTTTCTATTTCTATAAGTTCCATATATATGAAACTTTCTATTTCTACTTTTCTACTTCTATTTCTATTTCTATTTTCTACTTTCTATTTCTATAGGTTCCATATATATGAAAATATATACATATATGGAACTTAAATGTTTAACTTTATATATTTATATATAAATATATACATACATATTTAGATTCCACATACTAGTGATACTGTGTGGTATTTGTCTTTCTCTGGCTTATTTCACTTAGCATAACACCTTCCAGGTTCACCCATGTCGTCTCACATGATAAGATTTCCTTCTTCGGGCTCTGTGCTGACGGCTCAGAGCCTGGAGCCTGTTTCCGATTCTGTGTCTCCCTCTCTCTCTGCCCCTCCCCCGTTCATGCTCTGTCTCTCTCTGTCCCAAAAATAAATAAACGTTGAAAAAAATTTAAAAAAAAAAAAGATTTCCTTCTTTTTTTTAAGGCAGAACAATATTCGATTTGATATAAATATGTGTGTGTGTGTGTGTGTGTGTGTGTGTGTGTGTGTGTGTGTATCACATTTGCTTTATCCTGTTGACAGGTTATTTCCATACCTTGCTTATTGTTAAATATTGCTCTAGAAACATAGGAATGCAGGTATCTCTGCAAGTAATGATATTGTTTCCTTTGCACACATACTCAGAAGTAGGATTGCTGGACCATATGGTAGTTCTATTTTTAATTTCTTGAGGAACCTCCACACTATTTTCCATAGTGGCTATACTAGTTCATTGCATTTTAAATGAACTTGGGCAGATTATGTAATTTCTCTGAGTATGCAGTATATATAAAGTGGAATTACCTTTATTTCTCCCACAGAGTTGTTTTAAGGAATAAATGTGAAATACAGGTAAAATCATTAATCTATCAATCATTCCTGGCACATTACATGCACATATGTGCATACATGTGTGTTTATTATATAATTCTCACCTTGTTTCACGTAAATATTTCTAAAAGTATTATATCTATGTGAAAGCATGGTACTAGCTACTGAGTTGTTGTATTTCAAAGTGAATTAGATGACCTGTTCCATTTATCTAGGACCTTCCATAAATTAGGGCCCCCCCCCCCCGCCCAGGTCAGATTCTCTGTCTTCATTACAACGTCCTGCTGTCTTTTGCCTTTTCTACTTTAGATCATAAGGGAATTGCTTGTCTTTTTAGTATCATAATCAGTTGTGCAATTTGTGGTAATTTTTACCAATAGTAACAATGATGTTTGTGATTTACATTTTAATATAGAGTGAATTCAAGGCTATCCCCATAACAACTTCATGCTCAGTCCCTAGCTTTTTAAAATGATGCCTTGAGTGAGAAATATCAGAGTGAAGGCACCATATGAGAAGGTGTAGATTCCTTGCCAATGCAATGATGCTTAGAAAGTAAGCAATATCTATTACATAAGAAAACCAAACATGTTGACGCATCTTTGGAGATTTTTTAGGAATTGGTGTTTGTAGGGATACTGTGTATGAGCATTGCCAACCTGGTGACAGATGGTGGTGCAGAAGCATGGGGCGAAGCTAGGAAGAGAAGAGATTAAATTGGTAATTTGCATGTTGCTAGGAACACATTTTTAAGCCAAATTACAATTACGCTATTTGTATACTGTGAAGTAAAAGAAAATTTCTATACACAAAAAGCAAAGATCAAGGTAAATATTTGTCTAAACAGTCCTTTCCTTTTTAATTGGCAAAGTTACCCACTCTAATAGAAAAGATATTTGGTTTGCATGCATATTAAGTTATTGAGAGGCTTTCTTATTGGCCCTAGAATGGCCACTAAGACTATAAGCTAAGAACACAGAAGCACAGATTACCCAATAATTGGGGACCAACAGACTCTCCTGGGTTTATTAAGAGACAGATAAATAAGCTCTGCTATCCTCCAACCACCTCTCCACTCTCTTCAACCCCCCCCCCGACCTTATATCAACAGAAGATAAAGGGGGGTAGAGAGGATTATTACAGTAGCTAGTCATTAGCTTGCTATTTAGAGGCCCCAATTCTTGCCCTCCTATAGCCACTCCCATCCCTACAAGGTAAGAGACAAAGGGATGTGCCTATCTGAAGCCGGTACCTTCTTCAAATGATACACTGAGTTCTTTCTCCTGGTGGTCCTAACTAAGCCTGCTTCTAGAGCCCACAAAGATTTCTTCCCTGAGAAGCACAACCCCTCCACCTAAAGAGTGGCCAAGGGTGAATATTTGCAGCAAGTGGCAAGAAGTGAAACAGAGCTTGACATATTGACTCCAGCAACTACACACAAGTGTGCAAGGCCGTGATCCATGTAAAACAATTCCAGGACTGGAAAGATAAGGATGGTAGGCCTTGGGCCACGGATGGAGAGAAGGACAGGACAGTTCATCCCATGTTTACACACAAGAATACAAGGGGTTCAAGAATTTTAAATTTTAACCTGGTCCTGAAGGTCATTCTGAAGATATATCATGAGAAGTATATAAATATATTTATTTAACACTTTGTTGGCTTGATATATAACTTTTTATATTTAGACACAGGGTGTCTAAGCCTCCATCTATACTCACCCCAGGCTCCACAGATGTTAGGGGGAGGTAATAGAGAGGCATCCAGGAAAGCCAACCAGTGTCAGCCAAGATATAAATGAGAAACACTAGTCAGTTTCAATCACTTCTCTCCTTCCTGAAGCATAAGGATGGGTACTTCGGAAAAGAAAGGAGGGTGAGGGAAAGGAAGGCAGATGGTATGGTCTATGAGAAGACCACACCCTCTCATCCCCCCAAATCCTTCCACCCTAAGTCACATCAGCAGAAAGAGAAAGAAAATCCTTAAATGGGATAAGACAAGTAATGCTCTAGGTGTAGAACAGTTTGGAATAATCATGGAATTTGTCTGAGATGTTAATGAAATTTTTAAAAAGAGAGGTTGGATGAAACATCTTTAAAGACAGTGATTTAAAAGGAATAAAACCATATATTGTGTAAATCTCACCAAATTCAGACTTTTCAAAAAACTCTTTAAAGATGGACTATATGTCCCAACGTGTGTGTATTTCCTATGTACAAGATGCCCGACCCCAACATTCTAACTAGAAAATGACCCACTGTCCTACATCATAGTATTTCCTGCAGTGGGGTCTTCAGTAATCAAAACCATGATATAGTTCCGAAGTCCCAAATTTAGATGAACCTTAGAGAAAAAAGGAAAATCTAGAAATGGGTAAAACTGGGGATGTGGGTACAAATGGAACCTGTGTGGAAAGCTCATTGGCATTTATTTTCTGGGATAGAGATTTAAAAGGAAATTATTGCAGCCCTGGAAAATAACCCCATAGCAAAGGCAACTGGCAGTAATTCATTGGCCTCTGCTTGCTAAAGAAGACTGAAGGAGAAAAACCAGACAGAAGAGCTATTAGGATCATCTATAATAAAGATTTAATCAGGACTAATGTAATGACTTAGTGTGGGGAATGAGAAAAGAACAAAACATTTGATTTTCTGAAAATTACTTTTCAGAGATTTTTGCAAGAACTAAGAGGAAAACAGGGAGGGAAGAAAGGGGGGAAAGAAGGAGTGAAGAAAGGAGGGAAGGGGAAACCGACTCTTCAGGGTTAACCCAATTTGATAGAGAGGAGGACTCACTCCCATGCACTGCACAGAGGTGGGATCTGAAGTAGAACCTGGGCACCCTTTCGATGGGTGCTCTGTAGATGCTCTAAGCTTCCAGCTCCTCCGGGTATGATTACCACACATCACACTGCTATTTGCTATTTCTATGTGACACCTTGTCCCAACATATATATCATAATTTAGTAATGGGTTTTGAATGCCGCTCTTCCTGATGTGTGCATTAAGTGCAGATGACAGGGGAAGCAAATTAGTTCTCACACGAGTTCGTCATAAGCTGTAAAATAAAAGCCTTTTTGGCTGAATGGGTATGCATATGATTAGAAACATTAAAATACTCTCTTTAGTTGGGATAACTGCCAAGGAATATATTCACTGTCTGTGCCCGGTGCTTCTCTCTCCCCCCACTCCACCCTCCCCCTTCACCTTTCCAATTGCTGACTCCAGGGAAGGCAACCAGTTCTAAAAGCCGTTTGTCAGTGTATCCCATGTCCTATAATAAACTCTTTCTGCCAGAAATGCAGAGGAAGCACGCTGTGGAAAAGCTCTCCCTTGGATGGTCAGCAGTGTCTAACTCCCTGCCTGCTCTTTACACACAGGCCAGACTTTCGGCTTCCCTCTGGAAGGTACAGGGTCCTTTCCCTTGTGCCACAAGAGCCATGATGCTTCACACAGCGCAGACACTCCAAAGGCATGCTGGAGACATACGTGATAATTCTACACACTCCATATCTCCCAAAGCAAACCAGCAGTAAGATGCATCAGACTCCTTGAGAGATACAGAAGTCAATGATAGATTTCCAAATCCAAAATATAAATGGAGAAGAACTATTACAGAAAATTCTATCTCTAGAAATTAAAATTTTAAGCTCCAAGTAGAAAATAGTGAGTTCTGAGAAATGATTTTTTTTTTATCCAGTACATTATAGGTTATTGGAAATGGCCAGTGCCATTCTAAGGTGTAGTGTATTCTAAGGAGTCCAGTGAGAACAACCAAGAAAACATGGCCTGTGGGTTTCTATATCATTCAAATGTATTCTTCTCACACTCTGACAAGCTCCCAATGCTGAAGGTGCTGATAGGAAAGGTCTGAATTTTTCTGTGCCTGGGATCACAGTACCCCAAATATACCCTGGAAAAGAATGCCATTTTATAGGGCATCCTTATAAAATGGAACGCAAAAGAAAACGGCATGCTTTAAAAATGCCATGTCTGGGGCGCCTGGGTGGCTCAGTCGGTTGAGCTTCTGACTTCAGCTCAGGTCATGATCTCATGGTCCGTGAGTTCGAGCCCCGCATCGGGCTCTGTGCTGACAGCTCGGAACCTGAAGCCTGCTTCAGATTCTGTGTCTCCCTATCTCTCTGACCCTCCCCCGTTCATGCCCTGTCTCTTTCTGTATCAAAAATAAGTAAACATTAAAAAAAATTCTTTAATAAAAAATAAAATACATAAATAAAAATGCCATGTCCAAGAAAGTAGACTAAGAAGTTGGACCATGGCGTCAAACTCAAATGCCCATGAGATAAGCAGGCAATGAGGGACTTGGGCCAGGTATTAAAAAAAAACCACAACAACAGTGTAGATGTGAGGAAAAATACCAAGGATCCTTGAAGGTGGAGTTAGGGACATAATAAAAAGGAGAAAAAGGGGCATATTGAAAGGTGCAACCCTCTCTGACCGACCGGCCACTACGCAGCTCTATCTTATGTCACCTGAGGAAAGCCAGGCCCAGATGTGTCAAGAGATGCTACTAATCTGTATTTATGTAAAATTCCCTGATTTAAAAATATCAGCAGCTAGTAGAGGTATTTTTTTAACCCAGAGTATTATTAAGTCATACGATAGTTATTATTAAAAAGTCAGCTGGTAGAGCTCCCAGCTTGAACCTAAGACAGATTCAGACTGAGGTTTAGCATGTATAGTATAAGACATACAAGGGAAGAGCGACCTAGTGGTTTATTCATGTGAGTAGACCCAGGCACCTACTGGGAAAGAATTCACATATTAGAAGAGAGATGGTTAGAGCATAGGAATTTGTTACTAACTGATGAGAGGCAGCAGACGTGGGGACAAGCATCCTTTGTGTTGCCATCTAGTCCTTCAACACAAAGCACAAAGAGCTTCAGCACAGACCACATGGGCACTTGCAGGGGGCAGAAGCAAGGGGTGCTCTCATGGGTTTCTTTCCAGTTCTCACTTTCCAATCAATCAAATCTATCAGTTAATCAATTATAGCCAACAGTTACTAAAGCCAAGTGTAATGGCACGCTGGCGGATACAAGACATGCTCTTGGGGAACACAGAATCTATGTTCTAAGGGAACAAGACACACAAACCTGAAACTTTCAGGAACCATCCCTGTGACCAGCAACAGTGAGAGGCAGAAAATGGAGCTGGAATGAGGAGGAGAAACTGGAGGGTTCCGGAAAGTCAATGGTGAGAGTTAGTCCTCTCACGCAGTGCTTCTCAAACTTTTGTTTGCACAGGAATCCCCTGGGCATCTTATTAAAATGCAATTCTGATTCCCAAAGTCTGGTGGAACCAAAACTTCTGTTTCGTATGGTGAACCTCCAGATGTGGCTTCCACTCCTTACATGACATGTGGAGAAGCAAGGGGGCTTAACTCTTTCTGGGAACTTTAGTGCTCCAAGAAAAAAACAAAACTTTGTGAGGGCTGGAGTTGCTCAAGGAATATATGATTGTGATCCCAGGTTAACCCCTTCACGAAGGCGAGGCTGGTGTGACAAAGTGGAGGGGGCACTCACCACAGTGACTTTGAGAGAAGTATTAGGTGCATAGAAAACAGATTTCAAACCAGTCTATCCGTACTTGGATGTAAGTAAGCACCGGCTATGCTGGAATCTTAAAACGCGTATTAGATCTCGGAACATTGAAAAACTAAATATTAAGGTGACTAGTTCATGGACTTCATTTCTTCCTATTACGTTGTCTAATTCCTATCTTGTTTCCCTATCAGAGGACTACGGTTTGCACTTCATCATCCCAGTTGTTCCTGTTCTGGCCAGAAATAGGAGGTAGCCTTTCCACCCAGGACAGCTTCTTTCACGGTGAAACGTATTGGCTCTACGAAGCTCTTATCTAAGAAGCACTCTGTACCTCTCCTCCGTCCCGCCTGGCCACCTGTTTTGGAGTCTTTAATTAAAACGAGTGTCAGTGGTTCCATTTGTCACTCTCCCTGTGTAAGTAATCATAGAGTCGCGCGTGGTTGCCAGGAGAGCCCTCACCGGCGAGTCTCGGCTGAGCTGCAGACATACAGCATTTTCAGTGGCAGTTGTTCCAACCCTGCACTGGGGATTAATTACTCTGCAGGAGCAGTCTGCCTCATACAACAAAACAATTTTCATTCATCAGCCGTGGGTGTGAAATTAATGAAAGCCACAATCTCATTGGAATGCAACACTAAGTCCTCATTTGTGCTGTCAATACCGCAGGAAATGGGATACTTTTTTCCCTCCTCTATATATTTCTGCTTTCAGCAATAAAATCAGATTAGCCTTTCATAAATGCCAAGGATTACACTTTTGGATACACACACACATGTACGCAGAAGGAGAGCGAGAGAGTGAGAGAGAGAGAGAGAATGCCAAATGTATTGGGAAAACAGCAGCAGCCTCTGAAGGCAATGTATAAAAGCAAATTACAAGAGCTATCCTCCCATCAATGTTCATTTGAAGGAAGTAATTCTTGACTTTATTTCCTCCCAAACTTCCTTCTCTGACTCCAAAGCAACCACACACTATTAAGGTAAAAGATTGTAGGGAGTTAAAGCATACATTTCTAGGCTCAAAGTTTTTATCAGCATGTACATTAATGCATTGTAAAATCTCCATCTAAATTTTAATTATCCTGGAGACTGAAAATGCCCTGGGTAAGGAAGACACCAAAAGACTAGATCTTGGAGGTTCTGGTCGGCACTCATAGTGATGGCTTCCTGAATCCAAATCATTGTACGCATCCTCCCCCTAAAAATAAGATCAACAAGGACCAAAAATAAAACTACACATTCCATGCCTCAGCATTGCTAGGAGACAAAGAATAGCATGAGCTTCGAATTAACTTAAAAAAATACATCCAAATTACAACAGGGTTTCCTCCACCACCATCATTAACTTTGTCCAATGAAAGGACAGGCGAGTTATGACATACCAGCAGTTGTGAGCAAACCTACCATCCAGACTTTGGTTTCCTAATACCCTTCTGCACCAGAATGTACCAGGGCTCTTTGAAGAAATGGTTGATTCCTGGGATGAGCAGAGAAAGTATAAAGTGAGCTTGGACTACCTTGTGCCAAAAAAGTAAGGAAGTGCTTAAAAATTTGACGTGGGCATGTCAAGAAGACACCAGTGCCAGTTTAAGGGGCTCCTTCCTACTGGACAAAAATGGAACATTTAGAGTATTAAAATGAATAAGGACAGCAATGGATTATAACCCAGTGAATAAGAATCCAGAGCCTGTATACTGATAATAAATAGATAAATAAATCTATAAACAAAGGAGAAAAGAGAATCTTTCTTACAGAAGAATGCTAGTAACTATAGGGGGAAATCATCACTTTGCAAACATAATTCTAAAATTTTATTCATGGAAAAAAATCATCGACATGTGCTTAATCTTTGCTGTGGAAGTTTGATGAGTAACCAGATAATCACACAGCCTCAAAGTACCTCCCAATAAAGTATTTTTTAATTAAAATAAGAAAAATGACTTTACAGTGGAGATATTAGATACCATAATAAAAACCAAAATGAATATTACTCAAAGGAATAAATGGACAACATGTGCCTTCAGATGTGATACCCCAGAAAGATATATCACTTATGTAATACCCCAGCCAAAAATATATAACCTGATTTTTTTTTTATTTTTTTTAACATTTATTTATTTTCAAGAGACAGAGTGCGAGTGGGGGAGGGGCAGAGAGAGAGGGAGACACAGAATCGGAAACAGGCTCCAGGCTCTGAGCTGTCAGCACAGAGCCTGACGCAGGGCTCAAACCAACAAACCGAGAGATCGTGACCTGAGCTGAAGTCAGACGCTTAACTGACTGAGCCACCCAGGCGCCCCATATAACCTGATTCTAATCATGAGGAAACAGCAGAGAAACCCAGATTGAGGAATATTCTGCTAAATAACTGTATTCTTCAAAATGTAGATGGCATGAAAGACCAAAAAAGGCTGAGGACCATTTCAAAGTGATAAATTTCCATGTGCTACATATTGGAGCATGACTAATCAGCTTCTGTGGTTTTACCTGTTGTTTATAATTTACTTTCTTTTCTCTTGATTAATGTGCCTGTGCATCTCAGATAACCCACTTTATGCCTGGGGACTTCCCTTTACTACTATTTATCCTGTGAATCCTATCTTGCCTGAAGACTTTCTTCCTGGTATTTCTCTTTACTGCTCTCCTGAATTAGATCAAATGTTTCCTACATTCTGAATCTTCTCATCTCTTGGTTTGTACCTTTCTTTTTTGTAAAAGTGCAGGTTTAGTTGTTTTTTTTTTTTTTTTTTTTTCTGAAATGATGTGAAGAAGGCAAACTCTCTTGAGCCTTTGCACATATGGAAACATTTTTGTTTTACACTTACACTTGATTAGTGGTTTGCCTGGAAGGAGAATTATCTCTTCAAAATAATTTTTCCAAGAGATTTCCAGTCAAGATAGCTTTGTAGCTTTAGGTATAGATATGCCCCTGCTCAATGTTCCAAGTAGTATGGGAGATTAAAATAAAAAAAGAGTGGATTTTTTTTTATTTTTTTTAACATTTATTCATTTTTGAGAGACAGAGAGAGAGTATGAGCGGGGAAGGGGCAGAGAGAGAGAGGGAGACACAGAAATCTGAAGCAGGCTCCAGGCTCTGAGCTGTCAGCACAGAGCCCGATGTGGGGCTCGAACTCACAAACTGTGAGATCATGACCTGAGCTGAAGTCAGACGCTCAACCGGCTGAGCCACCCAGGCACCCCAAAAAAGAGTGGATTTTTAAAAAATAAATCAAAAAAAGATAGTCATGTCAAGGTCCAGAAATAGAACAGAAACAAAGAGGTAGGTAGGAATGAAGTCACATAGCTCCCACAGCAATAGACTGAAGCCAGATTCATTACCAGAAATTGGGCTAGGCTAGGACTTACCATCTCATGACAGGTACCTGGGGCAGGGGGGTGGGGGGAGTCAGGGAGAATCACCTCATTAGCTGCCTGGAAATACAGTTTATATGAAATGTGGCAAGACAGAGCCTTGCAAACAGAACCTGAGTGAAGCTACTCTCTGGCTTTGTAACTGGATATAAAACATACCCAGTATCACTAGACGACAACAGTCTTGAGTAACCATTTAAAATGTGGTTCTAGACTACAAATAAAGCAGCAGTACCAAAACTACCAAACTGGTCAGTGGAGAGAGAAAGAAATATCCTTTCATTCAAGGTGACTCTACACACCCTAATTCCAAATGTGTGAAGAAAATGAACTGAACTCTAGGAAAAAGTCAGTACAGGTGAAATGAAAATACCAATGCAATCTAAAAAAGACTTTGTATCAGACACCTCTCACATACCACTTCTGATCTTCACCATGTCACATCTGTCATATCTCATTCTCCACTGAGGTGACCAACTTTGCATGGGTTCTGACCAGCTTCAAGTGAGCACAGGGTAACAGGGCTCACACATGGAAGGTCTGTCCTGCATCTCTTACTCCTGACCGGTGAGTGGACTTAGGTTGACTCAACACTAGACTGATAGGTGCTTTTTTAAGCCAACTGATGATTTCAAATTTTGCCTTATTAAAATTATAAGAACCATAGTTCGTAGCACTAGTATCAGCACTTTAAGTCTCCCAGTTTCTCACTTATGCTCATTAGATAATAAAGGCAAAGTGCAGAATGTTGACATCATCCCACAAACACTGCCACATAATGGTGTTATCACTGTCCAAACCAAAGTACTGACTAATGTATACAATTCCAAATCTGGCATATGGAAATAGTTCAGGGCTGCCATTTGAATATGAAGTAAAGAACTTCCCATGCACATGAGCTATCTATAATTTCCTTGTCACGAGCTTTAACTTCCGCCTATTTTGCGTGTGTGTTGTTTTTTGTTGTTGTTGTTTATGCAAAGAATTTGGCTTCACATACTTCTTTGAACATTTCAAAATACATTGAAAGCAAATTATGGTGTGCCAATATAAAAATGAAGAATGAATTCTATCACATTCTCTCAAGGTCCCCATCAATACTGAGTTTTTATGATTCCATGGAAACAAATATGATTTTTAAACAAACACACAACAGTCTCTTAACAACCTATATTTTTCTGTAGTGCATATTATACATTTATGCCAGATAATCTCCACAAATCCCTTTGACCCTTGTTTAAATATCACTTTTTTAGGTATCTTTTATCCAAACAAGACACTTTTGAAAGTGACAGGTATCCCAGGAATTATAACAAGGCAGTAATTAAACCACAGGGGAAACTAAGACGTACAGTCACCTTACCTCGTTTTTGCTCTCATTGCTGGCTATACTGACTCTTTGGGTTCTCAGTAAGAATCAAAAATAGCTTTCCAATTTTACCTCCCACCATTTCCCCCACACAAACTCTGTGCTACAAGTAAACTAGTCCCTTTATTGACTCCCAAACATACCTTATGTCTCTAAGAGACTCACCTCCCCATTTTCTAAGGTAAGTATACCATATATAATACAAGTATTATATGCCAGGCCCTGTTCTAATCTCTGTAAATGTATTACTTATTTTAATCCTCACAATACCCACATAAATTAGGTATAACTACTAACTCAAAATTTATAGATGAGGCAACTATAATTTGCCCAAGATGACACAGATAAAGGGTGATATGTGACTTAGGAGTTTGAACCTATGGGTTCTCTTCCAGAGTCACTGCTATCCACCACTACATATACTAGTTCAAATCTCACCCACTGCCTAGAAACCTCCTTGTCCTTCTATCCGCAGAAGATTCCAGAATCCTCTGATCTCCTAGTAATTATACTACCTTATAATATTTCAATTCTCAGTGTGTTATTTTCCCTTCTTTTATCATTATTCATAACGTTATGTGTCTGTGTCTTACAAATCTAATTCATGAGAGCAGGAGCCTTCTGTTTATAATCACAAATTTATTGCTTGACTTTTTTTTTTACAGTTTCATTGTTATTGCCTTGTTGGTTTTATATATATCCAAGACATACTTGGATACCTAGAAAACTTCTTCCAAAATATATGCATGTTTCAATTCTTTGAATGGCCTCAGATTAGATTTTCTTTGTTTAGGAGATGCAGTCCACTGCAAAATCAAAATGCACACATTCATTTAGTCCACAAGTATTTATGGGACATGTATTATGCAGCAAAGTACTGTGGTAGGCACCCAGGATGTGGAAATTTAAAATTCCGTCCTTGTGGACCTGTGTGGAAGGCTGAGTAGTACACAGACTTCTGTGTTAGAGTTATAGTATGTGGCAATAGGGCTTTAGTAGAGCTGTAATGAGGGTGTTCTGAGAGTTATAGAGGCATTGAACCTAACTGAGGGCAAGCACTGAAGCTTCCAGGAAAGAGGCACGTCTGAGGTTAGTTTAAAAGATTGAGTTAACCAAGAGAGAAAAGTGGCAGCATTTCAAGATGAGAAATCAGCATGTACCAAAAGCAAAGCGAAAAAAATCAGATGATATAGAATGGCAAAGATTGGTTAGAGTAAGGGATCGGTACATACGGGCTGTAAGGGAGACCATGTCCAGAGATGGGACTGCAAGAGTAAAATGGAAAAGCAGGGAAGGCTTTATACGCCATATGTATCAGCTGCCTCTTTTGTTCCACCTCCCATTGGCTTCAAGAAACAGATCCATATGAGCTTCGTGTCATGTGGTACCGACAGATACTCACTGTGACTTAGTGCCATGTTTCCAGCTCGGACTTTTCTCTGGCTCCTCGGGGTGGGGCACTGAAAGAAGACCACTCAGCTCTTAGGCATGTGTAGCCTACAAGTGTGTGTGGTGAGTGGGGGAATATAGATCTCATGGCGCGATTCTCACCAAAGGGAAAGAGACCATAAAAGAATGCTTCTCCCAGTTGATGTGGATTCTGAAAGGCATTTTAGATACTCTTCAGAAGGCCCCAGCAGGATGCAGGATCGAAGGACCCTCATTAAACACGGCAGTAATCAATGTACCTTTGCCGTGGCTCTATCCCCTTCCCTCTTTCACATTTCTCCATCTCTCCCTCCTGCCCTGAGATCACTTCTCCAATAAACGACCTGCACGCAAATCCTCATTTCATATTCTGCTGCTGAGAAGAACTCAGGTCATACAGCAGACTCTGAAGTTAGATTTTATATGTAAATGCTGCCAAGAACCATTGATTTGTTTTCAGCAGGGGAGTAACATGATTAGCTTTTCAATTATACAAGGACAAAATCCACAGGAGGCGGAAAAACAGAATGGGGAGAGTTTCTTCATATCTATGGCAACATAAAGTTACCGAGAAAACCCCGGAAGTAAATGGACTTTTTTTTACACGAGAAAAAATAACAATAATGGCCTCAAAAAAAAAATGGCTAGCCAGATGGCACTTTCTGATTGTATTTGCAGAAAAGCAAAATGTGCAGGGATGAACTCTGGCTCCAGGGTAAATTATTAAGTAGGGAGAGTTTGGGGCTTGGGGGCTCTCCTACTCTTCACCTTTTCCTGCTTTGATATTCTTTTCAGAAACTTTTTAGTAACAATGATGAGCTGGTAAACTATTTTCAGGGAGAGGATAAAAGCCCTAATTTCCCGTGTTAGCTGATTTCTGTGCTGGGAATACTCCCACCATAGCCAATTTCAAACAGCCAAGTGTTTCACAACTGACTTGCTAATTCTCTGAATATGTAACAACCCTCTCTCCACCCCTACACTGCTGCTACTTCCACAGGAAAGCCCTGGGGCTATTCTGAACTCTGGCAACCAGTACCCTAGTTTCCTCTCTTTATTGCAATGCAACTGCCTTCCACTGCTCTTCTTTGCAATGTTTTGCTGAGATCCTAGTATCCTCAGTTTTGATCCCTTCCCCACCCAATGCTTCTCCTCCTTTGTCTCCAGATAACATCATTTTATGTTTATAGGGTGTGGTGGGTGCTAGGGTGTGTCCCTACCCCTCCCCTTCGCCAGGCTGGTCCACTGTCCTCAGATACTATGACTGGTGGCTGCTAACTGTTCTCTGCTGCTGTCCTCCGAACAGAGGATAATTCCTTCAGATGAATGGGAGCCTCTTCATCCAGGAGACTGAAGGGGGGAAGGGCAGCCAACTATTGACATTGCGCAGAACCCCACACTGGTCCACCTGTATTAATAACTCCTCTGAATGAGACCTGATGAGCAAGGAATACTAAACACCTGAATATAAGATACACTACTCCAGAGTGTGGGAGATAAACCCCACAGAATTTATCTAGGAGTCTGGTGGTTTGAGGCATGTTGGAACCTCCTCTCAAAAGGAAAGGGCAAATTATTTTTGCCCCTTCTATCTCTAAGAAAGAAATAAAGTGCTCTGTGGACCTCTTCAGGTGTTAGAAGACACACATCCACTTATCAAGTGGCACAGAAGGTTGTTAGTTTGGGGTAGGGCTGACAAAAAGAACAGATGCAGGCTGAAATACAAGTAACCGAGAATTGTGGTTCATGCATGCAACGCAGCAGATTCCATGTTATTAAAGTATCTGTAGTGAAGAAGGGCATTATGTCCAAATCACTAGCCAGGAAATAGGAAAAGACATAGCACCAATAGGAAAGACATAGCACCAACCCCTAGGGTTCAGGATCAGGACCAAGACCATGCCATACCATGTGTCATATCATCCAGAACCCGCCACCGAATAGATATATCATGTTGAAGGTACAGATGATATATCAGCTTGGAGATGAAACCCTGTGGGAAAGGGGCATCATTCTTCAGGATGCCACTTATACCTTAAGCCAGTACTATGTTAGGCTTATACGGTGGTTATTATATGGTGCTATATTTCCAATACCTACAATTCATGGGTCCAGGAACCAACAGAAAGCTGTAGGAATGATCCCATTTGCCATCATTCCTAGGCCTTCACCTGGGGCCTAGGAATTACTACAACTTTAGGTATTATTAGTTTTAAGCCCTTGGTCCCGGAAGGGAATACTTGTACCAAGTAACATAGTGAAAGGCTCACTAAACTTAAAACTACAGTTGATATCTAGTCACCTTAGGTTCACCATGACAGTAGTCTAGTTGGTATAAAAAGGAATCATTATACGAGCAGAAGGAATTGACCCTGATTTTCTCAAAGATATAGAACTGCTGGTACATATTAGGGGCAGATAAAAATATAGCTGGGACTCTGGTGCCTCTCTTGGTATTCACATGGTTTTAAATGTAAATGGTCAAGGACAGCAACCACTGCCTGACAAGGGCATAGTGATCAGAGGCTCAGACTCCACAAGGACTAAAAATAAGGGCCACCCACTCATGCAAACCACCTAGACCAGCAGAAGTGCTAGCTAGGTAGGAGGAGGGGGTCTAAAATGGATGGTAAAAGAGGCAGAAAATAAATACCAGTTATCACGTTGAGACCAACGACAGCGTGGGGGCTATAATTTATATACCACTAACTGTCCCACTGACTGTGGCAAGGCTATGCCTGGATGAAATGAACTTGATGGAAGAAGCAAGTAAAGCTGAACAGGGCAAGAGGTGGACTGTAGTGGATGCACCCAGAACTCCCTTCACAAGGTTGGCTGACCCACCCCCCAAGCAGCATGAATATTGGCTGCTAAAAACTCACAGCTTCCCCTTTCTGGATAAACATCTCAGCAGAACAGATGATGTCCTGACACACATACATAAACACACATACATGGACAGCCAATGGTTGATGACAGACAGACAGAAGCATACAAAATGCCAGCCCATTACTGCAAGGTGGAAACAAATCCATGGTACAATTTGTATTCTGAGTACCCAGACTGCAGCTGGTCTCCAGCCAAGACCACTCCCTGGCTGAGCTGTCCTCCCCTGCCCTAACCTGCTTCCTTCACCCCTTACTTTTGAGAGTCCTTCCTCAATAAATCACTTTTCACAAGAACCCAATCTCAGGTTCTACTTCTAGGAACTTCAACCTAAGCAGAAGACACTTAGCTGGAGCAGGAAAGTGGGGGGAAAAAAATAGAAAAGGATTTCAGGCGGCAGATCAAAATGAAGACCAAAATAGTTGGGGACAAATGTTTTTTTTTCATTGTCCTTCGAATCATACTGGGATGTTGTCAGCTTCTATTATGTAAAATAAGTTAATATCCACCTTGCAAATTTGCCAGGATTAAAGAAACAGTATTGTTAGAAAGGTACCTAAGAAAATTTCTGTCACATGTAGACATTCAATAAAGGGTTGCTCTTATTACCAGTACTAATAATATTCTTTTAAGTCAGTGTTTTAAAAAGCTTGTTTGTGACTAGCAGAATCCAGAGCAGCAATGCTGACAGGCTTGCTGAGAGAGAGTCTGCCCTGCTCTGCATGCAGAGAGCTTTCCTATCATTGTTCTCCTCAAATGTGAAATGAGTTCCACCTCACTGACTGCAGAGCCCCTGAGGCTTGGAAGGGGGAGGCGGACGGAGGCAGTGAAGGAAGAAGCCTTGGGAATGATCCCTGTGACTCTGTAGTCATTGTGTTCAGTATTTTATTTTGTTTTTGATTCCACGTAGGCAAGCAGAAGGGAAAAAACAAAGCAATGTGCACTACTTGGGGAAAGTTCCTTTCTGTTTTAGATTGCTCACTTTAAGTCAAATGTGGCATGCGCTTGTTTAAAATTACACAATTAGCGCCCTACTATGGATATGGCAGATAGCTGACAGGCTTAGACTTATATTGCTGTTAGTTAATAATAAATTGCTTACCACCCCTAATATCATTTGATGTCTGTGAAGTTCTAGTGTTAGAATAATAGAATCAGGTAAAAAGCTCTAGGCCTTAGAAAAGATGAATAGCAGCCAGAAATCAAAAGGAATGAATACTGAAAAAAAAAAATAAGAGGAAATGAACCTGGAAAGACAGAAAAAAACACGGATAAGCAAACTAAATATTATGACATGTGATCACTATTAAAGCACTTTAGTAATTCAAGTAGCATGATCTAATGTGACTTAAATTGCATAAAATAAAAATTAAATCTTACCAAAGTTGTTTAGTAATGGTGTGGCAGGCACTATTGCTTGTCTATCCAACAGCTATTTCCAAACCCATGCTCTACCAGAGAGGCAATGCCATATATTCATATTCCCAGCCTCTTGTTATAACAAATAGTGGCCCTAAGACCCTATTCCAGCTAATGAAATGTCAGACAGTGCTTCTAGAAAGTTTCCAGAATTTTCTTATTCCTTTTTGATAGAAGAGGCACACCTACAAAGAATGTTCTTTTTTGCTTTTCCTCTTCTTCTGTTTTTTGCCTCTGGATTAGCTTTAAATTATGGCAGTCATCTTGAATCCATGAGGGAGCATCACAAACAAGCTAAGGATGAGAGCACAGAACAGGAAAAATGGAGTTGTTTATTACATTATCAAGCCACCAACAACCTGAGCCTCCTCTAAACTTCTTCTTAATTGATATAACAAATGTCTAAGTATTTTAAGCCATATCTAGTAGTCCACTCTGTGCCTTATAGCAGAGCACATCCCATATATTTACAAATAATTCCCCAATTATTGTTGAAAGGCATAACAAGTCAATCCAGGCTATTACGAAAGAACAGAGAGAGCCCGCCTCTGTCCAGAAGAGGCAGGCCAGGCTTCCAGGATGACAGGTGTTGTACGGGAATGCTCAGACACAAGGCACTTAGGTAGCTGGCTGAGCTCACAGGTACACAGCCAAGTGCAGCACAGCCAGGCTGGCAAACACATGGCCAACTAGTCACAGGAAGTTAAAACTACAGAATCCAAGACAAAGACCCAGTTAGGGGCCAAAGCCAATGAGAAACTCAAACACAGAAACTGGCCTCAGGAAAACAGTTTTGTGTGGCAGAGGCTAAGCCAAGTTTAGATGCAGAAGCTAAGATTTCCCAAAAGGAAGTGAGTTCAGCCAACAAAACTTGTAGTACCATAATGCCTTTTAAGGAGTGGCCTAGAGTTCCCATGCAGCCCTAGTTTTAAAAGATGTTATGTGAAGAGAACAGAATCTCTATAAGATTCTGAATTTAAAAGAACTCAGATGTCCTGCTTCTGTCCCCCAGTAAACTCTGAGTACTTACTACATTCTATAGTAACTATGAGTTTGTATTCCTCATAAGAAAGAACTTAATTCCTCTGAGGACAGAAATCATGTTTTGTTCATCTTTGTGCACCCTCACTGCCTAGCAGAGTACTTAACAATGACTGATTCTATAGAGGCCAAGGGCAGGCTTCCCCAAGATAGGCCACTTTGGCATGAACATCATTTTGAGTTAAAAGTCATCAAAACTCAGTAGATGTAGAAAAGCTCTCTTCATGGTCCTCAACTGCCTAAATTTACATTGTAAAGGAGAGCCTGTATCAGGAAGAGTTATTAACAGAGACTCCCTTTTACCTAATACACTTATCTGTGTAATAGGGCAACCTTTGTTTTTAAAAACATCTCCTTTCACCTTCCTGCTAATGACCTTCCTCCCCTTTGTATCTTCAGACTCTACCTCTCTCCTTAGTTCATGTAAGCTTCATGTTGCCTTGTTCTTGGAATTTCCAGGTCTATGTGGATTCCCTTACATACACTATTAAATTTTATTTTCTCATGTTCATCTGAATTATGTCAATTTGATTCCAAGTCCAGCTAGAAGGCCCTTGTAGAAGGTCTTCATCCCTAACAATTCACTGTTTGTTGAGGTGGATAGTAAAAATAATAACAATATTTATTGAGCACTTATAACATGCCAGGCATTGTGCAAAATGGTTTATATGCAACAGTTCATAGGAAATAATCAGGATCATTAACCCAATTTCAGCAACAAGAAAACTAGGGCTTACAAAAGTTAGGTAAATTTCCCCATCACACCCACCCAGGAAATAGCAGACTCTGCATATGAAACCAGGTCACCTCCCTCCAGAGAATACAGTTCTTACCCCTTCATGGAGGAATCATGTATTTTTCACAAAGAAAAGTGGGGATTCTTAGAAATTTGGGTTTTTTCCTGCTCCTGTGAATAATTGATGGAGTTATGTTTTCAAGAGCCTAGACATACACGGGGCGCCTGGGTGGCTCAGTCGGTTGAGTGTCCGACTTCGGCTCAGGTCATGATCTTGCAGTTCGTGAGTTTGAGTCCCGCGTCGGGCTCTGTGCTGACAGCTCAGAGCCTGGAGCCTGCTTCGGATTCTGTCTCCCTCTCCCTGTACCCCTCCCCTGCTCATGCTCTGTCTGTCTCTGTCTCTCAACAATAAGTAAATGTTAAAAAATAAAATTAAAAAAAAAGAGCCTGGACATACACAAGATGAAGTTGGGTAGTTCCAAGAACTGGAAAAAGTAGAAGTGGGGTATTCTGAGAGACAACTTATGTGAAAGGCCCGTGAGCAACATCAGTGCAGCATCAAGGGGCTGGAAGAGCAGAAATGAAGATGAATGTGCCAGAATCCACAGACCAGGACCATGGCTAGGTTCTCTGACCCCCTCAAGCCTGCATATCCTGCAGATCATAATGGTAGGGAAAGAAGCCCCAGTGATGACTAGTATAGGACTTCTTGCCCACACTACGAAATAGGAGCCAGTAGTCACTTTGAATCCAGTATGGAAAGAATCAAGTCAAGTGGTCTTTCCAGCAGTGGTTTATCGTGCCTCACGTTTACCTCCAACAGAAAGGACGGACAGAAGAGAGAGAGAAAGCCTGTTGTGCAGGCTGAGTGGGCAGCTACCTAATTTCCAGCACAGGCTTTGGGTCTGCTTCAGTCGTCATAAGCTCTCACCACCAAGTCACTTCTTTGGGGGCATAATTCCATCTCTAGAAATCTTAGAAATATGAAAAACACTTTTTGAGAAAGCTAACTTGTAACTGAGGCAGAAAGAACTGGCCATGGAAGATGCTGAAGTAGGCAGAAATAAAGAATAATAAAAGAAAAAAAAATATATATATATAAAGAAAAATCCCACAGTTAGAAGAACAGCCCTGACAGCTGTGATCAATTAAGAGAATCTATGATGCTGTGTCTCAAAGCTCCATGATTTAGTTTTTTATATGGTTCAAAAGAGAGGTGGTAACCTTAGTTAAGTTTGGTTGGTTTATTGGTTATTGAAATTTCCTAATACTTTCTTTTAACTGACAAATGTGTATAACTATACGTTGTCCTAGAACTACTGTTAAAAGCACAAGGTACTCACAGAGGCAAATTTTCAGCCTTCAGGCTCTTGCTGCTGTGTTTTCATTGTGAATGAAGTTCCATGACTCTAGAAACCCACTACTACTGAGTATTGGTCTGACCGACTCAATACACAAAATTTGTGCCATGACTACAAGTTATCTGCTTCCCAGAATCACAGTTATTTCCCTGAGATTGTAGGAATTAGGATCCATGACCCCTGGGAGACAAATGGCTCCCTTCCTGAACAAAGTTTCTGGCACTATATGAGTAATGTGTAAAGATCATTGTTAAAGAGCCTAATAAAAGGAAATCCATGAAACCCTCTGAGGCTGATAGTCTATGGTACAACCACTTACACATAATTCATTTCTCTCCTCTTTGCACATCTTTCATTTCTCTCCTCTTTCTGTATTAAAAAGACCACTAGTTTAAATTTATTGGTTTCTTATACTTAATAAAATACATTTGCCACTTCATTAGTGATAACTTTATTTGCTTTAAGGTCAATTCTTTTTACTCAGTGCTATTCCATGCTGATAGTTTGCCACAATCAAAACTGTGTTCCATCAACTCCATAAGGTGCTAAGGCATAGCTAATTACAAGACCAGAGTACAAAAGGATTAACATCTTTGACTAACACAATAAAATTAAATTTTGTTGAATATAGAGTCCTGTATGTAAACACAGAAAAAAAACTAACAAGAGTATTACATTAAATAAAAACAGATGTTTTATGAGATTGAAAGTTTTAACCTCATGAATCTTTCCACTGAGAAAAGATGTTTGACTCAACAAGCCAACATCATCACAACAGTGTGATGTGGCCACCAAAAATATTATTTTAGTCTTAAATTATATTCATGGAAGTGGGTGACAGATGACCTTCACTCTATCCTGGTATGATCAGTTTCAGTAGGTTCAATATCCACAGGATAGTGAGACTTGAATCCTTGTCTTGCCAAGACTCTGAATCTCTTCCCTCTAGAAATCCCCACCAAAGGCTAGGTAAGACCTTGACAGAGATGCTGTAGAGAAAATTCAGGCATCCAATGAGTGGTTGGACACTAGTTGCCTAATGGATAAGAGCCCAAGCTTTGGAGTCAAACTTTCTGATAGTTATATCACTCACCATCATGTGACTTTGAGCAAGGTACTCAGAATCTGTGAACTTGTACCAGTTTGCTCCTGCTGCTTAACCAACCACCCCAAACAGAGTGAAATGCAACGTTAAACATTTATGGCTCACTCTTGAGTCTGCAGTTTAGCTGGCAGTCAGCAGATCGGGGCTAAGCTATGAAGGATTTGGCTTCAAAATGTTGGTTGGGTCCAGGTCTGTTCTTCATGTCTCTCACTCTCCTAGGACCAGCCAGCCTCCTGCAGCATGCCTTCTCTTGGAAAGAGTGCAGGAGAGAAAACTCAATCATGCAAGCACATTTCAAGCTTTTGCATGCGCCACATCTATCACCATCCCATTGTCTAAAGGGAGTCATGTGGCCAACGCTAAAGTCAAGGGCTGTAGAAGTCCACTCTTATCCTCATGCAGTCATGACAGAAGTGCGTCCATGTGTGACACACATTGGAAAAAAGTTGAATCTAGTTTTCTCATAGACAAAATAAGTTTACTGTACCTACCAGGTATGGCAGGTAGACTAATGGCTGGCCAGAAATATCCATGTCCTAATCCCCACAACCTATGAATATGTCACCTTATATGGCAAAAGAGGCTCTGCAGATATTATTTCACTAAGGATCTTGAGATAGGACGATTATCCTGGATTACCCAGGTAGGTCCAATATAATCACAAAGGTCTTTATAAGGGAAAGAAGATGAAGGGTTAGAAAAAAAGATATAACAATGGAAGCAGAGGTCAGAGAGATGCAGAACCAGGACCCAGGGAGCCTCCAGGAGCTGGTAAAGGCAAGAAACAGATTCTTCAGAAAGCCTCCAGAAAGAGTAAAATCCTACAGAAAGCTTGATTTTAGTCCCATAAAACTCCTTCCAGACTTCTGGCCTCCAGAACTATAAAGTAATAAATCTGTGTTATTATAAACCACTCAGTTTATGGTGATTTGTTTCAATAGGAAAGTAATACACTAGGTGAATAATTATTACCATTGTTCAATCCCCCTAAATATGGATACTGCAGGCTTTTTTCTTTCACATAACCACACAATTAATCTGGATGCCAAAGGCCTTGCTCTTTATTTCTGGGGAAAATCATGAGTCCTGTGTCATTGAAAAGGGCAGTGTTTACTTGAGCTCAGCAGAATCTTGAAACATGAGAGGGCATCACTTCTGCCAGATGTTTCCCAAACAGTATGCTAACAGCCGTCAAAAGAAGGTGCTCATGAGTCAGTCATGAGAGGACACTGAACCTGGCACTACACCAAAGGTAACGTGCAGGTAAGCACAGCTGCTCTACCAGCACAGGCTGGTTCTGGAGCACTGATGAGCAGGGCAATCCCACAGCTTGTCCATGCTGACCCTGCTCTAATCCACAAAGCCCACTTTCCAATCTCTAAACCTGCCAATTTCCCCTGAGGTCACAGCCCATCCAACTATTCTCCTTTCCCAAAATGACCCTCATTCAGTCTCTACCAGATTGGCATTCTTTCTCCTTGTTTGATTTCCACTGACTTGTCAGCACATAATTCCCCCAGGTTTTCTCTTCTATCTCTTGCAAATCAACAACCTGGCTTTCACTACTCTACCCACTCTGTGGACTAGTCAAGCTTTCAGACTTTTCATACAATAAAGATCTTTAATTCTATGTCATTAGTTACATAAAAGGTGCAAAACAGGGGGGCAACTTAATTCTTCCATGGCCTAATTGTTGGAGGAGTTAATCAAGAGGACATGCTGTCAACTGATGGGCAGTCACAGGCTTCTCACCTCCTCTCCTGTCCTTGGAATGTATGCCCCCAGCCACCATTCCCACAGCTGAAGCTGTTCAAGGATGCAGCCTTGAGAGAGTAAGGTGTTATTGAGGTCATCTGAATAGTATTTGTAACTGAAGTCAGTTAAGGCCTCTATATAAACTTTTAAAATTCCAGTGGGTATGGAGATATACTCATCTTGTGGCTACCCAAGACAAGCTTCATAGGTAAGTTCCCTTGCTTATTAAACTTGCCACCTACCAATCTGGACTGGCCTGTCTCTTTCTCTGGTCAATTCCTGCCCTCCATGTACAGGAGCTTGTTTCAAATTTAACCCAGGAAGCTTCAGAGGTTGTGAACACCAATTTTGTTGTTTAGGAATCAAAAAAATAATAAATACTTCTACAATTTATTCTATTAACTATGAAGGAATTACATGAACAAAATGTGCACCTATTTCTTCCTAACAAAATGTTCTAAGGCATAAATAATTTGTCAGAAATTAGGTGACATAATGAATTATTACAAAAATAAAATTGACGGGGCGCCTGGGTGGCGCAGTCGGTTAAGCGTCCGACTTCAGCCAGGTCACGATCTCGCGGTCCGTGAGTTCGAGCCCCGCGTCGGGCTCTGGGCTGATGGCTCAGAGCCTGGAGCCTGTTTCCGATTCTGTGTCTCCCTCTCTCTCTGCCCCTCCCCCGTTCATGCTCTGTCTCTCTCTGTCCCAAAAATAAATAAAAACGTTGAAAAAAAAATTAAAAAAAAAAAATAAAATTGAGCAAAGAGATCCTAAATATTACTTGAATAGACTTGTGTACATGAACCAAAGTCCCTTAATAAAAGTTTCTGTATGGGGGTGCCTAGGTGGCTCCGTTGGTTGAGCATCCAACTTCGGCTCAGGTCATGATATCATGGTCCATGGGTTTGAGCCCTGCATCAGCCTCTCTGCTGACAGCTCGGAGCCTGGAACCTGCTTTGGATTCTGTGTCTCCCTCTCTCTCTGCCCCTCCTGCACTTGCACTCTGTCTCTCTCTCTCAAAAATAAACATTAAAAAATTTCTGTATGACATTTTAACATGTCTATAATCTCTAAAATTCCTTCCAGGCAATAGTGATTGAGGAAGTGATGTATTTATATAGTGTCAACTTATAGACTATTAAATATTTATATTGCTTTTATACAAAATTCAAGGTACCGGGTTTCAAAGAAAATATCAGAAACTCTGTAAGCATGAGTAGGACCACCCAAAGATGTTTGTCTAACCCTGCTATTATATTGCTTTTATAATGTTTGGAAGCATCAGGTGCTAATTTCCTAATTATGTGGTAACCATTTGCTATCAGTAAGAGTTCATTAAGCAGTTTCAAGTCATCTTGTAGAATCTGTGGGTTTTCTCAGCATGTTGTTCTGATGTCAGAATTTAGGTAAATTAATGGATTAAGCGTCAGCCTTCCACAAATTAAAATGTCACAACGATCCCATGTCCTGATGATACAAGTACATAGGAGAGAATGAGAAATATTCCAACTAGATACTCATTGAACTAATGAGAGAAATCTGTAGTAAGATTCATGGAATTGGGATAAGTACTCATGGTCAGAGTCACTGTTACTGACTACTGGAGCCTTGTAGGATCAAGATAAGAGTCATTAATTATATAGATTACCCTTCAGTCCTTGGGCCTTGAAATGGACCTAAATTAGAAAGAAAGCAAGAGAAGTTGAAGAAAGGAATGTAATAAAATGATGGTCTAGTAACAGAAAGACTAAATGGAGAAAAATATAAGCATGGGAGAAACGAGGAATGGGTAGCAGAGACTATGTTAGGCCAATAAGAAAACAGAGAGGGAAAAGCCTCTGGAAAAAGAAGATAAAGTCAAGTTTTGTGTCTGAATTCTTCCAGAAATCACTTTACACAACAATTCACAATACATTACTGAATAGTCCATGAAGGCAAAAGCTGGGTCTTACTCCTCACATTATCTACTTAGTGCCTGCTCCATAATAGATACGTAGCAAATGGTAATTAAAGAATGATTGATTGAATCTAGAAGATAACCCACAACAGAAAGAACCGAATGGAGGGAGCTACTAACACTTCACCACGCAAAACCTATTCCTCTCCAATAGGAGAAATCTCCAAACTGAAAAGAGATGGAAAAGAAAAAAAAAATAATCACTTTGTAAGAGAATTTCACTTAATTCATTAACTCAAAGAAAGAACATTTACTGAAGTCCTAATCAGCATCAGTGTCAAACGCTGTGGCCAAGAGTAGCAAAGCATTGGTATGTGGAAGGTGGTCATTATAACAGCACTTCAACAGGTTTGAAGGGTTAACTCCTTCAAGATCATGCACTCCTTGCCTGCTAACCTAAGTCCATTGGTCTGTAGGAGAACTAACCGCCTTTTCCTCGAGATTTTGCAGATCACTGGCCTTGATGAATAAAGAACCAGGCTTTCTTGGAAGATAAGCCCTGACCCCATTAAAAACAGCTGCCATCGATGCCAGCAAGTCTGTTGAGGGTCATGTTGACATATAATTAACTGCCAGAGCATCAGCTTCTCCTGCATGTTAGCACCCCCCCACCCCAGCCCATTTCTCAACCCTTCCCCTTTAAAACCCTCTGCCTTCACCTGGACTGGGAAGACAGTCTTTAAGACCTTAGTCCACCATCTTCCCAGGTTGAGGCTTCCTAAATAACACAACCTTTCCTTTCCCACCATCACTTGTCTCTTGAGTATTGAATTTCGAGAGGTGAGCAGCTGAACCAGAGTTTGCAACTGGTTCTCTGTCTGGTAACAGCAGGAACTTCGGGTGTATCAGTTTGCAATTATAAAATTTTCCATAAAAATATATCATTTGTACCAACCCATTTTGGGGTTGTAATGTAGTTTCTTGCATCATTTGGAATTGCATAAAAAAATCCTGCAGCTTTTGCTATTCCTGATAGCTAAAAAAGGCAATATTTCCATTAATAAATGCTTATTTTGATAGAACATCACATAATAATTTTTCTGAATGAGATTTTAAATCCTATAACAATGTTTCACACGCAGAGAATATGCTCAACTTATTAATTAATAATGATAGTACCTCATGAAATTGCTATGAGAAATAAATGTCAATGCACATAAATAATAAGGACAGTGTATTTAGTAAGTACTTAATCAATATTTAGTATTGTTGTTGTTTTCCAGAGTGGTCCAAATAAACCACTGGGACCAAGGAGTCATCAAGAGTATCGCCTTGTTTTCATTGGAATATTACTCTATTGCCAAAGCTAGATAAAGTTTACTAGAGATGAATAATAAGTACAGCCAGAAATTTCTGTTAATCATTCATTCTAAAGTTAGTGAACAACGCTGAGCAGGGGTCTTCCCAGACTTAACCCAGTCATCCCTTCCCGGTGTCAACCCTTGCAATCTGAAAAGAGTTTAATCACATGATGTTATAGAGATGATAAGGTTTGATAAATTTTAAAAATATAATTTAAGGGGCTCCTGGGTGGCTCAGTCCGTTGGGCATCAAACTCTCGATTTCGCCTCAGGTCAGGATCTCACAGTTCATGAGTTCAAGCCCCACATTGGGCTCTGCCCTGACAGCACAGAGCCTACTTGGGATTTCTCTCTCTCCCTCTCTCACTCCCTGCCCCTCCCCGACTTGTGCACTCTCTCTCAAAATAAATTAAAAAAAATAAAGGTAAGGTTGAGTGTTTTTGTATACAGCACTATACTTTGAAAACCTAACAAAGCCAAAGCAGTGAAAGGCAGGGTTCCCAGGTTACTAGCTTTGGGCCAGACACTTGATTTCTCAGTTACTACAAGCAGGCATTATTGCTCCTTATTTCACAAAATCTTTGGAACAATCAAGTAAAATAATGTACCCGAAAAAATTTGCAAAATATAAATTCTTCCGCAAATGTAAAATTATTTTTATTTTACTTATCTCGAAATGTTAAAATGCTTATAAATATAAACACATTAATCACAGATGTGCATGTAAATACAAAGATGAAAAGTTATATGTTTGAGTTTTTAGAAAGGAACCAGCAAATTATAACATGGGAATAGCTATTGTCCTTCTTGGCATCTATTTTTCTCTAATACAGTAGCTTTAAATTTGTAAAAAGAGGGAATTAAAAGTATAGAAATTACAGAAAAAAGACTATAACTGAGTATACAACAGACTATACAAGTTTGAAAATAGGATGAAGACAAAATTACTGATATTTAATTACTGCCTGAAATTTAATCCCATAGGAACAAATTAGAAAAAAACTAATGACCTTAATTATCTGCATCATTGACCCACCCCAAGAAGCTTTGGAAATATGTTGCTGCTAAGGTCAAGGTGTATTGCAAATCTTTTTTTTTTTTTTTTTTTTTTTTTTGCTATAAATTTATTCAAATCAAGAAAACTGTCGTATTTAAACCTCTCAAAGTAATTTTGGCACATATGAAATCATTAAGTCCCTGAGCTCTTTTTACAGGCTGGTTTTTGCACTGTCTCCTCCCCAGGCACCTGGGCCACTTGCTGCCTGTCCTGGCCCCACGGGTGTATCTCGAACCTAATCATGCCCTGAGTGATGAGCGCTATGAGCCACATGGTGGTCTTGTAATTTGTCTTGCATGAGGTAACAGTGACTAATTGTAAAAAATAAATACAAAATAATTTTTTTCTAAAATTCTCCAGTAATGACAAGTAAAATCATTTATCTAGGTAGAATTATCCTTACAGCAGAATTTCTTAAAGAAAATTAAAACACCACACCTACATCAGAATGTACTGGTAATTTCAGGAACCATTTCTAAACCAACTGATTGATAAATTAGGATACAAGAGGAAACAAGTCTGTCAGGATATCTTTATCTTTAGCTCAGGAAACCCCTCCCTGGTGATCTAACATGATCAGAAGAACAAATGACAGATGAATACATAACGTCTTTGTTTTCCCCCTTAAATATTGAAGACATAAAGAACATTAAGGAATATTTTTATTAACTCTAGTGAACTGGATGAATTTCCATTTTACATGCTAGGTCAATGATTCTCAAACTTCAGTGTATGGATGAACAACCTAAAGAGCTTCTAATAAATGCATATTTCCAGGCCATCACTAGATTCCAGGTTCTCAGATTTCCAAATGAGCCTCTCTTGAGCATTACATTCTTGTTGTTTCTAGGAGAAATGGAAAAACCAAGCACCTGTATCTGAAGAGCTATAATCTAGATGCACTGGAGGCTTTGAGAGATTCACAAATGAAACAATGAACCACCCTCTACAAGGCCCAACTGCACATCTAAGTGACTTTCCTCTCTTTACCTCATGGTCCATTACTACTCTCAAAAACTTTAATTAATATTGCACATCCTCAATTACCCAGAGTTCTATAGAGTAAACTAATTAACACATGAAATGGGAATTTGTTCTAACATCCCTTTTATACACAACTTTCTAAATAAGTGTTCCTAAGAAGTAAAAATATTTGAGGCAAATAATTTCAATGACAATTCTCTGCACAGCTGAAATGTTTGCAAGCTCCATGCCAATATTTTATGAGACAGGAGTAACAGAATGGGAAACTAACAGAGAGGAAGCCAAGTTATTTACCGGTTCTTTGAAAGCTTTTATTTATAACTGGGTTTCCTCTCAAGTTTCAAGTTGAATGCTTTAAGATTTTATGACTTAAAACAGGAAGAAAAACCTGTGTCTTCAATTATAGTGCCTTGCTTCAATAAGATTGTGCATTGAAACCTTAATCAAATATCCAAAATATTACTCCTCACTTTTTCCTCCATGAGAGAAATTGCTACATCACAGTTACATCCAGTTAGGTTTGCTGCTTATTTTCTAAGGGATGTGGAAAATATACAGATATCCAGGGAAGAGTCACATCTGGTCCCATAACCATGTATAGAAGTAACTTCATGGTAACTTCTGCTTTTAGTCCCCAGGGCTTCTCTGCTACTGCATTGTGGGATGCCTATGGAAACCTACTCAGTCATCCTAAAGCACATGTCTAAGACATTTGTCACTCCTTATGACACCTATCCTTTAACAAGCAGCGAGCATCCAAATCAGCTTTCTACATAATGCTGCATAGGTTGTATTGCACAACTCTGAGGGGTGCTATTTACACAGACAGTGATGTGAATGGAGCCCCTTGAAATAGCACAACTAGCAGCCCTCATCCAAGAGAGGAACTCCTTTAACTTATGTTTTGTCCTGGAGAGATCAGAGAACATTCCATGATGACGATGGTGATGATGATGATGATAAAAGTAATGATGGCCAAAATTTGTGAATACTTGCAATATGCTGATTACTTTGCCCACATTATACAGAAAGAAGGACTGGCTAGAAAGAAAAATGGTTAAGTACCAGACTTTGAGGGACTTCTGCTAGTAATCACTATTGTCCTCTTGAAGCAAAGGGTAAATGGAATATGGGTAAGTTATTAAAAAATGAGTTTCACTGGATTTTTTTTTCAAAAGAAAAAGGGTGATGGAATTACACATTGAAAAGTATACAAGTTAACTATTATAAAGTAATGTAGTAATAACATCTGATTATAGAATTTCTTCTATTTCCTATATGTGAATTTATAAGCTCTTTCAGGACAAAGCCATAGGGAGAAAAACATTTTCTCTTGAAGATTTAAGGTATTTACCCATAAATAATAATTTTGGGGGTAGATATGAATAAATTCAAATCACAGTACTATAACTGGTGCAGAAGTTTTGTAAATAACCTTCCAGATCGTAAAGCAATTCAAATCATGACTCAATCAAAAGCTAAAGTAATCACAATAAATGCAAACATTTTTACACTTATTACAGAGTCTTGGCTTATACTTTGACAATAATAATTTCTGCATTAGATAAAACACAGAGGCCACTAAGGTTATTTTAGAAGTCTATACAAGATCTCCAAATTAGTCAAACATAGTCATCAGTTTCTAACTTTTGATTTCCCACCTCATCCCTAATCAGTGAAATCTTTCATAGGTAAATTCTACATATGAAAATAACCTTTGATTTTAACTGCTTTTACCCTTTAATTTCTTTTTTTTTAATCCTGGCGATGTGATCTTTCTAAATACTTCTTTGAAATGAAAAATAATAAAATACTATTGGTTAAAATCCTTTCTCCCTACCACTGTTATATCTGTCTATAATGCAGAGGCACTGGATAATTCATCAAGGAGATTTTATTTAAATATTGAAAATAACACAGAATGGTATTATAATGAAAAATATTGGTTTGCTACCTTAATGATAGTGATTATGAATTCTATTCCTGAAATAATGATCCCTGCTTTTAACAGAAAATCATTTTACCAATGCTTCTGGGCAATTTCAAAAACTTGTCTAAACATTATATCATTACCAAAGGCCTCCAGACCTGAATAATGCATTCCTACATTACTGTGCAGAATCTATCACATTTTAAAGGCTAACATTTTTCCTATAAGATCTGGATCTCACTCCATACATTTACAGAGGGATAACTTTTTCAAGTGCTACTCTAGAGTTCCATTGGGCAAATGAATGAAGAAAGGCACCTCAGATAAAAGCTGCAACCCCCAGAGTAGTAGGGGCAAGTCGAAGTTTGTCTTTACAGCTTCCTAACATTCCAACTGAATCCAACGCCACTGAATGCAGCTCTCAATGTTCTCTGGTTTAAAATCCATACAAGTGATGATAAGTGCTAATCTGGTATCTGCAAGGTGATAAACCAAAAATTAACTCCTAAGTTGTGCTCAGATGCTTTGAACACCATCATCTTGGTAAAGAAACAGACACATTGTTTTAGTCACTGCACACTGGAAGAAAAGACCACTTAGAAATATGACTTTGAGAATCCATCTACTTTGCTAAGCATAATGACCCTCTTTTTAATCGATGGCTGTTGAGACAATATCTTAGATGGGGGAGTGACTCATGAAGTATGTAGAAGTCATGAATAAGAGAAGCTTGCTTTCAACTGGAGGGCACAGAGGTGTTGAGATGGTGAGTTAAGAACAAAGCCCGGGAAAAGCAAAGTGCATTGACTTACCTGCAATACTTTGGTCAAATTGTTAAATAGAGCTTGGCCGGCACTCACTTTGTACTTGACGCCTCTGACTGTGCCATTTTTGCTTAAAATGTGGACTCTTCTTGTACCAAAACCCTTCTCACTGGCAGCCCTCGCTAACACCAGCAAGTTATCCTGGTCGTTCTCATACTCATCACCTTCTGATCCTATGTGGCCATTTTGCTGTCCATCAGACTCACTCAGTCCATCTACCCCACAGATGCTGGCACATTCAGAATCCAGGGAGCCTGATGGTTGCCCATCTTCATACACTTCCTTCAGAACTCGCCCGCTGTGAGATGACGCAATCCGAAACCGGACTTTCCGTGGCCTGTCATTTTCTGGCTTTATGTCCCTTTTTAGCATGATCACTTCCATCCACATAAACAATTCACATAATCTCTGGATCAATGTTATTGCATTAGTCCACTTGCCACATAGCAATATCAGAGCCTCATTCTCGCAACAGCGGCACCCATATGAAACTAACATCGAAAGAAGATTCCTAAGAACTTACAGTGAGTCTCTGCTATTAATAATGAATGTGTGTGCGTGTGCTATGGTTACCTTTAAACTAAAACCTGCAAATGATCCCAGCCTTTAAATATTAAACAGCCATGGTGGACTCTTTAACAGGACAAACGCAAGAAAGTGGCAGGTAATGAAACAATAAATAAGTATGGGGCAAGGAAACGAAAGACCTGAACGTTGAAGCCAATGATGAATGTTGAAAAGGATCTTTAACAGAAGAGTATCTCTACAATTCGCTGTCCAGAGTGGAGGCCAGAGATAAAGTATGGAATCTAATGTGTAGGATGGGACGTGTCATAGTCCTCCCACAGGGCTTCTTTCTTCTGTCTTCCACTGTGATCTTTCAAAAGGGCAGTGAATGTGCTACTTGCCAACATAGAGCTTTTAATATTAGTTAATGAAATAATCTCTTCGACTTTGTCAGCATTGTATAAGATGCATTTTCAATACACATCTTCATGCACAAGTGGTTTTGCTAAAGAATAACTTTTTAACAAACTGTGAAAAGAGAGAACATTTGCCTTGTTACTTCCCACTTCCGCTAGCTGAAAATTCTCTCAGAGGGAAGGATTTTGGAAGGAAACATAAGGGACAATGAGGGAGGAATGGAAAATCCTCCAAGCCAGCCAGATCAGGCAAAGAGGTCCTGGTGATCTGCATTAATAAATATTATATCCAAATCACCCATGCATACAGAGCGGACCTCCTAACACCATGCTCAGTGCATTTTCTGACACTTTGGTGAGTGACTGAAGAATCTCTTAAGATACAAGGGCCAAAAATGAACAAATCAGGAGACTATAGATGCTGGAGAGGATGTGGAGAAACGGGAACCCTCTTGCACTGCTGGTGGGAATGCAAACTGGTGCAGCCACTCTGGAAATCAGTGTAGAGGTTCCTCAAAAAAATTAAAAATGGACCTACCCTATGACCCAGCAGTAGCACTGCTAGGAATTTACCCAAGGGATACAGGAGGGCTGATGCATAGGGGCACTTATACCCCAATGTTTATAGCAGCACTCTCAACAATAGCCAAATTATGGAAAGAGCATAAATGTCCATCAACTGATGAATGGATAAAGAAATTGTGGTTTAATATACACAATGGAGTACTATGTGGCAATAAGAAAGAATGAAATATGGCCCTTTGTAGCAACGTGGATGGAACTGGAGAGTGTGATGCTAAGTGAAATAAGCCATACAGAGAAAGACAGATACTATATGTTTTCACTCTTATGTGGATCCTGAGAAACTTAACAGAAACCCATGGGGGAAGGGAAGGAAAAAAAAAAAAAAGAGGTTAGAGTGGGAGAGAGCCAAAGCATAAGAGACTCTTAAAAACTGAGAACAAACTGAGGGTTGATGGGGGTGGGTGATGGGTATTGAAAAGGGCATCTTTTGGGATGAGCACTGGCTGTTGTATGGCAACCAATTTGACAATAAATTTCATATATTAAAAAAAAATTAATTCTCAGAAAAAAAAAAGATACAAGGGCCATATTAAAACATACACTGTGGTGAGTATCCCAACCTGTTTGCACCTCCAGAGGGAGGATCCACACTTGGCCCTCATACTGCACTTCAGTTTTTTTTTTTTTTAATGTATAGTTTTATGTGATATAAACTTAATTTACTTTTATTTTAGAAAATTCAGACAATAATAGCACGATGTTGTGAATAAAGTCACACAAAAAAAGAAGAGTCACAAATCTCCTCCCTGGAGATGTTAATAATTTTGTGAAACATCTCCCAGTGCCTATGAAGACGGGATGCTCTGATGGTCACAAAACTACATCGCCCAGCCTCTTGCAATTTAAGAGGAGAAGGAACAAGTGCTAGCTTTCACTGATGGGATGTGAACAAAAGCCACGCCTCATTTGTGGACCAAGGCAGTTAAGAGAGAGAGTGCCCCATCCACGCCCTTTCTCCTCCTTCCCCATCTGCTAGCTGGATGACCCTTGAAGCCATATACTGAGCTTGTCAGAGCCACAGGTTCACAACCGTCACCACCCCGCACTAAACTATGTTATGAGCAAAAACTAAGCCTTTATTGTGTTAAGCAGTGGAGGTGGAAATTTAAGGATTGTTTGTTAGGGCATCTATCAGTCCTGAATGTGCTCTCATATATTCAACATCTTGCTTTTTTCATTCACCATTATATAGTGAGTCATTTGAGTCATTTCCTATGTATTTCTGAAAAACATGAATTTGATGTGTATATTAAAAGTCCTTCCACTAGCTGTACCACGTTTTATTTCTCTTTCTGGATTGCCTGATGTTTAAATTATTTAAAATATTTAGTAAAATAATGCTGCACTAAATGTTCTTGTTCAAAAATCAGTTTACATATATCTAAGTAGTCCCTTAGTATCAATTCCTTTGGGTAAAATTGATGAGGTAAGAATTTTTTTTAATGCAAAGCTTTTGATATAAATTGTCAATTGCTGATATGAAAAGTTGTATACCTTGCACTTCTACTAGCATATGAGTTCTGATTTTACTGTCTCTAACCAATGCCAACAGTGCATATTACCAATTTTCAACAACATTTATTTTGTCAAGTCGAAAAGTAGTATTTTGGTGATGTTATAGTTTCCCAACTTTGAACACTGTTGAGGACTTTCATTCTGAATATTTTATTCATATAGAGCTCTCAATGAAGAAAAAGATGGAGAAAAATGGAAACCTCTACCTCCTGGCTAATCAAATTAGAGAGCAAATATTAGAGAATTCTATATAATGCCAAAGAAGGAGGGAGAGATGAAGGGTGAAAGGGGGAGAGAGAGGGAAAGATCAAGTATGAGATCAGCTAAGTGACAATATAAAGGGGCTTTAACTTGGCAAAGTAAAAGAGTATGTAGTCAAAGTACACAAAAAGAGAACATAAGTGAGGAAATACTTATTGGGGAAGAAGAGAAAAAATAATTCAGCTTTATGCCCAAATGTCCAAATCTTTAAAAGACACCATAGGGTAGGGCATGAGTATGAGCCTAATCAAGAAAAAAAATCAAAATTCTGTGCTTGTCCCAGTTAATTTTTGTCCTGAATTCCCCATTTAATCTTTCCCACCCCCATTTTTCTAGGTGTTTGAGTTGGACAGAGTGCTATATAGCATGAGCAGGATTTTGAAGTCAAGAAACCTAGGTTCAAATTCCAGCATACCTCAGTGAAAAAACTCTTTTCACCTCTCAAGTCTTCAATTTTCCTATCAGTAGAATGAAGGTAACAATATCTACCCTAGTGAGCTGTGCTTAGAAGTATCTGGAACACATTGCTCAATGTGTTTTTGATGGTGTGTACATACACTATGCATCCTTTGGATGGAAACAACTAATTTTAGCCTGAATTAAGGCAAGACAGTGGCTACACAAGATTGCAGTTAATAAACAGACTTGGAGGATAGAGAGAATTCAATAAAATGATTTCAAAGTTTGTGATATTTTAACGTTTATTTATTTTTGAGACAGAGAGAGACAGAGCATGAACGGGGGAGGGGCAGAGAGAGAGGGAGACACAGAATCGGAAACAGGCTCCAGGCTCCAAGCCATCAGCCCAGAGCCCGATGCGGGGCTCGAACCCACAGATGGCGAGATCGTGACCTGAGTTGAAGTCGGACGCTTAACCGACTGAGCCACCCAGGCGCCCCACAGTTTGTGATATTTTAAATATACATATTAAAAATACATTGTGTATGTACATAAACACATGCATATGTATTCATATCTAATATTTACATACCATTTTAAAATAATGATATTAGTTAAAAGTCATCTCTCTTTTATGGATGAACTGAAAGTCCTGTAAACTGGAAACCAGCCTGCTACAAGTATAAGGAGGTATCTGCTAGTGTGAGACTATGCCTTGATAACTGTGATTCACATACTTATCTTAAGCTAAAATGAAAATTAAGGTGCTCTAGGGGCACTGGGTGGCTCAGTCGGTTAAGCGTCCGACTTCTGCTCAGGTCATATCTCACAGATTGTGAGTTTGAGCCCTGCGTCAGGCTCTGTACTAAAAGCTCAAAGCCTAGAGCCTGCTTCAGATTCTGTGTCTCCCTCTCTCTCTGCCCCTCCTCTGCTCACTCTCTCTCTCTCTCAAAAATAAAGATTAAAAAAATTAAAAATTAAGGTGCTCTTTTCAGTGGATAGCTTTGTAACTATTCTTTCATTCAGGCAATGAGTATTCCATCAGTATCTACTGAGTGCCACCCAAGGATAAGACACGGTAAGACACTATGGTAAATATAAAGATATGTAAAAGTATGCCCATGCCTTCCATTGGTAACATATGCTTAAACAAAACAGCTAGAGCTCAATGTAGTGTATCTTAAACTAACATATAATCCCATTTCCTTGAAATAGCCAAGTTTCCAGTCATCAATAAAAGACATCAATACTGTTAGCAGCACTCTCCACTCTTATTCTGCTTACAATTGGTTCCCAGCTGCTGGATGTTAATATAGCAACTTCTAACTACTCCATCAGCCACCTTTTCCCAGAATCAGTTTATTTTTCCCTATTTTTAAATCACTTTGCCAGGTTAGCATCCTCCCTTCAGAAAGAAGTTCCTTCATCTCTTCCTTCGGATGTACTCTTTCAATCATTTATTCATTTAACAATATTTATCGAACCCCTAATAAATATCAGAGAGTTGCTGGATCTATACAGGTGAACACAACAGGCACATTCTGTGCCTTTAGGAATAGATAACGTATAATAAACAAATAAAGATATAATAAAAATTATAATATGCATTACTAAGAAAAAGATATGGGTATAACAAGAAATGATAAAAGAAGGGAGCCTTCTCAGATGAAATAGTTACAGTCAGTCTCTGAAAAGGAGACAGTAGAAGAGATTGCTCACGTAAAGGTTTGAGGTGGGCAGGAGTAGTTGGAGATAGTTCCTCAGCTGTGGTGGCATGTGTAAAGGCCCTGAGACCAAAACGCAGCAGGTTTGTTTAAAGAACTAAATAAAAGCAGAGTGGCTGAAAATAACTATGACTTCCATCCTACAAAGCCCTTCTCAAAAGGACAATACTGAGGCACCTGGGTGGCTCAGTCAGTTGAGCATCTGGGTCTCGATTTCGGCTCAGGTCATGATCTCACAGTTTGTGGGTTCGAGCCCTGTGTTGGGCTCTGTGCTGATGGCACAGAGTCTGCTTGGGATTCTCTCTCTCTCTCTCTCTCTCTCTCTCTCTCTCTCAAAATAAATAAATAAACTTTTTTTTAAAAAAAGGACAATACTAACAAGACTTTTGCTTTTTAACCTAATCCTTAATTTATGCAACCCCCTCAAAACTTGAACCAAAAACTTAGAAACCGTATTACCAATATAGAAATATTTCCAATACTCATAAGTTTAACACCAATGGACATGTTTGTTTAAAATAGTAAGTTATAAATTCTAGAATCTAAATAGAGGATAGAATGTTGTATTAACCAAACTAGAACTACTTTGGAAAATACAATTAATGAGCAATTCAAAGACAAAATAAATGCCCCTTGTTCAGTTCCCAGTAGAAATGATAACCTAGCAGCTAGAGCTAAGCCCGGATATTTCTTGTTGGTGTTGGTTTTTTAAGTAGAATATCTAATTATTTCCTTATTTGTAGAGAAAGCAGGACATTAAAATTTAATTATTCTTTCACTCATTCCATCTCCAAATATTGCCCCACATACTATTCTGTGTGTGATTAACACTACATGGTAAAAAATAATTTTAACCATATTCCTGGCTTTTGGAGCACAATTTTTAAGATTCCCTTGAATCATAGTAAATATGCACATGTCTCCATTTGCTGCTATTTTATAACTATCACATTCACTGTTTTGTTTTTTGGTCTTCAAAACAGTAAAAATTGGTCACTGAATGTGAAGCAGAAACTCTGACAGTCATTAACAAAGTAATTGTCTTTTCTCCAGCAACATTTGTCAACAGAGAAGCAATAAGCCATGACTCACTCCCCAGTACTGTTCTCAGAACTTCTGTTGGGATGGAGAGAACCTATTGATTTTTATATTCTAACTACATGGTGACTAGAGGGGGAAGGAGATTTACTAACCACCAGTGAAATAGGGAAAATAAACTGTCTCTGAAACTTTTCAGCATATACAATATTGAACCCTTTTTAACAAACATGACTTTGCAAATCAAAATTCACAGTTCAAATATTAATTTGAAGCACAGAGAGCTTCTAATTAGAGAAGAAACTAAGTGCATTTAAGAATTTATTCTTTGAAAACAGGACTATTTTATTGTTACATAACACGAAAGATGCAGGCTTTCTTAGTTTATAGATTAGTTATGAATGGGGGCTGTGGGTATACATGATTCTGGGTTTGAATCTTGGATCAGCCACCCTCTAAGTGACCTTGAGCCTCAGTTTCCTCATATGTCAGATAGTAGTTCCTATTGCATAGAGTGTTTGAGAAGATTAAACAAAATGAGGTATATGAACTGCTTAGCATGCTGCTCAACAAATGATAACCATAAATTCTTTCAGTTACTTGAACTAGCTACATATACTTTGGAGGACAGTGAGAAAATGGAACCAGATGAAACTAATTGATGGAAGTCAAGGCAATCCCATTCTGTTTTTCGTCTGATTCTGGGGCTTCAAGGCTGAACCAGTCTGTCATCACTAAGACCCTGGAGAAGGGCTCCAGTTTCCAAAGCCTTGTTCACTCTTTACATCTCCGGACTGAGAGTTCATCATGTATTAAATGCTGTACTGGGGGCAGAAGGCTTCAGTGCTGGCTTACTTCCTGTCACTATGGATCCTGAGCAGCCGCGGCTGTGTCAGAATCCCACGCTGCCCAGCTATGGATTCAACATGCAGCCCAGCATTTCCATCGGATAATTATATAAACTGTCTAAAATTAGCACAACCACAGATGAAGGAAGATCAATATATAGTCCCCAGAGAAACGACTTCCCCGAATGGACTTTAACAGTTCAATTTTCTTCTTTGATTCCCCTCTGTATCTTGCAGAGTGTTTTGCATATAAACAGTGCTCAGAAAAATGTTTGCTGAATTAAAATTAGTTGGATTTTGGGGCGCCTGGGTGGCGCAGTCGGTTAAGCATCCGACTTCAGCCAGGTCACGATCTCGCGGTCCGTGAGTTCGAGCCCCGCGTCAGGCTCTGGGCTGATGGCTCAGAGCCTGGAGCCTGTTTCTGATTCTGTGTCTCCCTCTCTCTGCCCCTCCCCCGTTCATGCTCTGTCTCTCTCTGTCCCAAAAATAAATAAACATTGAAAAAAAAAACTAAAAAAAAATTAGTTGGATTTTAATGTCAGAACAAACTGACCTCACATTCTAGGAGAGAGGTAACTAACCACTGACATGATTACTTCCATCTCTTTCTGTCCTGCTTCTGGTCCATATGTGAGGTGGGAAATAATGTTTACTCTTCAGGCAAAAATATCTGAGTCCTATAAAGTTATTGGTGTCCTTAAAGGCACCATCTACACTACATTACAAATTGTTGGATGGCAGAGTAAATAGTGTATTCTGCCTATAGAATCCAAGTCCCAGAAAGAAAATCAAAGAGAAATAAATCAAGTTTACCTATTTAGTGCTAAAAACTTGACTTGGCTGCCTTCAGCTTATAAAAGCCAAGGGATTCAAACATCCAATCCACTTAGCACCAAGTAGCTATAAGCTCAGGCTTATGCAAGTATGTTTCTCAAGCATGAAACAAGGACTTGACTCTTTTCCCCTGAATAAGGAATTTCATGTGTACTGTGTGGCTAAGATTCTTCAAACTGGGAGAAAAATCACTTTTATATCCTTCTTCAATCAGATTGTCACTATGGAGAATACCCATAAGATATGTCTTACGGTAGAAAGATTGTTTTTTAATTTTTTAATGTTTATTTATTTTTGAGAAGAGACAGAGTGTGAGGAGAAAGAGAGAGAGAGAGAGAGAGAGAGAGAGAGAGAGAGACACAGAATCTGATGCAGGCTTCAGGCTCTGAGCTGTCAGCACAAAGCCCAACGCAGGGCTCAAACTCAGGAACCATGAGATTGTGAGATCATGACCTGAGCTGAAATTGGACGCTTAACCAACCGAGCCACTCAGGATCCTCTCGGTAGAAAGATTTTTAAACTAACTGCGTTATTACTCCAGGATATTGGTCGACGGATTCAACACCTCTTAATTCCCAATAAAGAGATAATCAATGAACTAAATTATGCATACATTTATCCTACACATGGGAAGTATACTTCTCACAATTCTGCCTGGAACCATCCAAGGAAATACAACTACCATGGGATGGAGAAAAGGTTGGATAGAATGAATGAATGTGGCACCTGAGAATAAAGATTAATGAATAAAGCATTAAAAACGCTGAATCAGATCCAGAGATACTCAAGGTATCCTGCTAAGTATCATAAAGACCAGAGTTCATCCCTGAGATATTTCCAGAATCAGGATAGAAATAAGAGAACAGAGAAATAGAGTCACAGTCTTAGAAACATCAGCCTAGAAAACTAAAATCAGTTTTTCAAATCAGCAGTGGATTTTAACAGAACATCAGTGCTGAATGTGGTAGCATGAGAATGTAAATCCCATGCAAATCCCTAGAGTGGCGATTTATTTTTCCAGGAGAATGTGCTTGCAGAAAATGTAAAAGATCCTTACAGATTTTTAAATCTATTCAGGTAAATAGCAATGCTCTCAGAGACTACCCTGCTAAATTTTTCTCAGTCAATAGTTTTAGGTTGATGAAAAAAAATAAAATATCAAGAGAAACATGCAAAGCTGACTGGAAAATATATATTAAAGAAATCCTTATCTTGAGACACACTTCCTTTCTTATTCCTGTGGCTGAATTTTTTTTGAATCACTGAAAATTTGACATACGTTATCTTTTACCAATAAATGCCATAAATTTACCACAAATTGTATTTCATAATCATGTTGTTGTTTTTCTTCCAAAAGCATAATGCCAGAATGGAGCCTTGGGACAACCCAATTCTATTAGCCTACCACTGTTGCCAGGGTAACAGGGGGCTGCTGATTCTACTGTCTGACGTGAAGGTTAAAACTGGCAAGAGAGGAAAAACAGGGAGCCAAGACAGAAAAAAAAAAAAAAAACACAACTGCATTCGTTCAGAGATCTAGAGTTTCTGTTTTCCTTGTGGGATTGTGGTTTCAAGTCCACAGATATAATAGAAAGTTCTGTAAGAGCACACAAGTGGTCCACAAGACCAGGCAAGTTCCCTTAAAGAGAAGGCATAATGCAAAATGGATTATGAGCTCTGTGGCTGAAAAGGCACACCACCCCAGACAGCACAGGGTTCAGTCAAATCTCCCAAAGTATCTATTACACATTTAAAAGGGGGACCTTTGCAGATATCTCTTTTTGCATCGTCTTTTGCAAACGAGTTAATGCAGTTTCCAAAGCTTTTGTATATATAAACCTGGAACTCTTAAAGTAACCTGATTTGGCTTTGATCTGCTCTGTTTGCATAAAGAACCTTTTTTCCAGTATGAATATATGTCATATTAGAAACGAAATAAAAATTCATTAATCATTTATACTGACTGCCCACCATTAGCTCTGGAAGCTGGGAGTCTCTTGGAAGATTCAATGGACTCCAGGGGTAAGCCTCGATGCTTTGAGAGCCAGGGAGTAAAATAGGATGAGGAGTTAAGGAAACCATTGTCCACACTTATGCATGACAACTGCCACATCCCTGACACTCTGGAGATCAATAATCCAATCACTGGAACATTAGAAGGTAACAACCTGGGCACCGACACTGTGGCTTCACAAGGGGCAGGGGCAGCGGCTGACATCTGCTAGACCTGTCCAGGCAGCTTGGGGGCCAATGGGTATTGATAAGCATGAGCCAAAGGGGAAGAGCATGCCACCTGAGGCTGTGCAGTTTTCCATGTGAGACTCACTGAACCCCCTCTCCTGAAATAATTCTGGAGGCTTTGGAGCAAGGGACCCTGAGGTCCAGCCATCCATCTGTTGGAGGCTCTGAGCTACTATAATTTAGGAATCATTTATTTTCACAGGCTGTGGAAGCCTGAATCATATGTTCACCATTGCATAAATGTGAAAGGCTCAACCCAGAGTGCTTTTCAGGTACTTCATAAACGGATCTGGGCACCTTAGCACCGTTGAGGATTTATGCCGGGTCTTACCAGTTCTAAGATGTGCATTTTCTCACATGTTAACATCTCTGAAATTGGTGGGCATCTGACCCTCAGATCAGTCTGTGACAGTCATGACATAACTGCCTGCACATTAAAACTTATAGACTGGTTTCACTGGCTTGGAAGAAAATCCAAGACACTGGGGCCCCTGGGTGGCTCAGTTGGCTAAGCGTCCGACTTCAGCTCAGGTCCTGATCACGGTTTGTGGGTTCGAGCCCCATGTCGGGCTCTGTGCTGACAGCTCAGAGCCTGGAGCCTGTTTCAGATTCTGTTTCCCTCTCTCTCTGCCCCTCCCCTGCTCATGCTCTGTCTCTCTCTCTCAAAAATAAACATTAAAAAAAATTTTTTTTAAGAAAACCCAAGACAAGAGCAAAGTACACTTTTAATAAACACTGCATCACCAATGCTTTTGACTGCAGGAAGGACTTGTGTGAAAAATCACATACATCAATGACTCTGAGGGGAAAAGTGGTTAACAAGACTCAAACTGAGTGCAAACACATTTAGGAATATCCTAATCAATTTATTTTATATTTATTTGCCTTTATATGTATCCTTAAGAGTGATATATGAGAACAATATCTATATAAATACATCTGAAAGAGCTTTTTCCATATGTTTAAAATTGTCAAGCCATACTAAAATATCATGCCATGGTTAAATTAGCAGGGCTTTTTTTTTTTTTCTTTCTCGGTGGTTCATAAAATAAGGATGCATCCTCCAGATGACAGCATCTTAGATTCAATGAAATATGGGCATATGCTACAATTCCCATGTACATGCAACTTTTATTTAATGCTGTGCAACATCCAGAGGCACAGGCAAGAAAGAACTTCATTACCAGGAAGGATGCATTCTTATTAGAGGTCTGGAACACACTGGGATCCAGAGGATGGGCTATTAATTTATTTGCTATCAGCATGGGGTCACCTTTCTATCCAATGAAGTCAGCCTCAGAGAGGCATCGAACGTTTCTTCCTCGCCACTCCCATCTCCCCACTATCCTCCTCCTTTTCTGCCTGTCTGCTCTCTTCCCAGGACTCTGGTTCCATTCGGTTGGCACTGTGGGGTCAAAGCCACTGAATCTGGCTCCTCTCACCCCCCCATGAGGACATCCTCAGGTCTTTCAGATATTTCAGAAGGGAGCATCCCTGAAATCCCCAAGATGTTCTCTTGCCAGTATTGAGTACATCTCACAGCATACATGATAGGTACATCACAGGAAGTCTCCACCAGCAAGGTGAGGGTGGGAAGGAATGAACTGGGTAAAACACGCAGAGAACACTGTCTGTTTGATTTAATCTCATAACACTCCTGACAATAGGGGATTACAAAACACCCACTTTACAGATGGGTACATTGGTACTAAATGGTGACTCATGCACTAACTCTAACATGGACATGTAGAATGAGGAGCTGGGGCAGTGCATTAGCTGTGACTTACATTGGGGGAAAATAACCTTTTATTTCACTTAAAATAGTAATGAGCAGAGGGGCGCCTGGGTGGCTCAGTCGGTTAAGAGTCCAGCTCTTGGTTTTGGCTCAGGTCATGATCTTGTGGTTCGTAGGTTCAAGCCCCACATTGGGCTCTGAACTAACAGCATGGAGCCTGCTTGGGATTCTCTCTCTCCCTTTCTCTCTGCCCCTCCCCCTCTTGTGCTGTCTCCGTCTCTCTCAAAATAAACTTAAAAAAAATAGTAATGAGCAGAAGGTGTGTTAATAATAACCTCTCATATGTTTATAAATGTTTGCTTAATGATGAATTTATGAGGCCTTACTAATAGGGTATCTAATTTGATTTAAAACAAAACGGCTATTATTATTTCAATTTATATTCACCCAATTCTCGTAGGGACTAAAAGAAGGCTACAAAAATGCATACAACAGAGCAACATACAATAAATTCAAAATAATTCAGAAAAAGAATAAAGATAGGAGGTAAATATTAATATATCCAACCCCCAGACTGAAGGAAATGAGGCACAATGAGATAAAATTCTTCCTAATTCATTGCTTATCCCACCAATCTGAGTCCTACATAAATGAAACATCTGAGTCCTCCATAAGTGAAACATCTGAGTTTCATCTACAGTCTAAGTCTGACATAAATGAAACATGTGAATTGAAGCTGAATGCCACTAACCTTTCAGAAAGCCAGAAAACCAATCCCCATCTTTGTATTTTCACTTTGTCCCTCACAAACTCAACTGCTTAACTTCCCAACCCATTCATTTCTCAGCAAATACTTTTTAGTAGGTTTCTTGTACCCGGCATTGCCCTTGGCCCTGCCTATACAAATACAAACAAGGCTAATCTCCAGTGACACAGAAAGTGGTCTGTTCTACTTCTTCCTCTCCAGGTTGACATCCAGCTCAAACATCATCACAGAGTGATTTGAACATAAATACCTTAACCTCCAAAAGTTCCCAAGGTTTCTGCGATCATGTGTGCTTAAATGGCAGTAACTCAAAAAAATAATGTTCTTCACAGAAAATACTCCTCTTTGTTCTGAGTAAATACACAAGAAAAAGTGAGGCATGTTCTAGTATACAGTCTGCTTTGCGCTCCCTTATTAAGAAATATATTTGGGGCGCCTGGGTGGCGCAGTCGGTTAAGCGTCCGACTTCAGCCAGGTCACGATCTCCTGGTCCGTGAGTTCGAGCCCCGCGTCGGGCTTTGGGCTGATGGCTCAGAGCCTGGAGCCTGTTTCCGATTCTGTGTCTCCCTCTCTCTCTGCCCCTCCCCCGTTCATGCTCTGTCTCTCTCTGTCCCAAAAATAAATAAAACGTTAAAAAAAAAAAAAAAATAAAAAAAAAAAAAAAAAAAAAAAAAAAGAAATATATTTGTCCTTCACAAATAAATGACTTGAACTATGGTGTCCTGACTAGCACAGTGCATAGTGAATAATATCCTATCATCAAAAAAGAACATTTTCACTGATGGTTACTTCATCTCTTTCGGTTTTCCTCATCAGCCCTTATATAAAAGTCTAACGAAATCTCAGACAAATGCAGAATGTTACATTTTAGAAAAGAATCATGACCAGCCCTCTTATCTTTCTTTTTCTTACACTAGGATTTCTAGTATTCCTTTTATGTCGATCATGATGTACGCTAGATGCATAAAAAATCTTCAGTATAAAAAGCTGAAGACTCTTTCAAAGGAGAATTCTTAACCAGAATATGGATCTATTTCATCTTTGTACGCTAAAATAAATACTTCTTAATATCAACTCTCTTGCTCAACATGCCAATACTGAATTCTCCAAAACCAGTGTACAGAAAATCATTGATGCTCTCAGAGTATCAGACTAACATTCATTAAAAACTGGAGTGTTTGTATCAGAGATGGTGTGAGTAATGGAAGAATAATCAATATGTACATCAGACACCTGAAAATATCGAATCACTGTAGAATTTAACATAACTGTTGGCTTAATTTTATTCAACTTTGTAAAAAAAAAACATACAAGGAAGTTTAGCATGTAAAGAAGTAAACGTATGGCTGAATGGAGAATTTAAAAAAAAAATTTTTAATGTTATTTATTTTTGAGAGAGAGAGAGAGAGTGAGGGAGAGGCAGAGAGAGAGGGAGACACAGAACCTGAAGCAGGCTCCAGGCTCTGAGTTGTCAGCACAGAGCCTGATGCGGGGCTCGAACCCACGAACTGTGAGATCATGACCTGAGCTGAAGTCTGACATTTCACTGACTGAGCCACCCAGGAGCCCCTGAATGGAGAAATTTTTTAAAAATATCTTCTATCATAAGGTAATTTGGCCAATGAGTCTTCCTCTACATAAGAGGCATGATATACCTGATAGTTGTTTTTTATTTCATTGACTAAATGCAAGCACAGCAACTTAACTGTCAGAACGTATCCTGTACAGGATTGCTCCAGAAGCAGGTTTCCATTTCTCTTTAGTTTATCATTTTACCGACTGAATTATTTCTCTTAATACAGTCAAAGTTTCATTAGTTTCCTCTAACCAAAGAGTTACACTTAGGAATACTCCACCACTGGTAAGAAGTAGATCCCTACCCATGTCCAAATATCAGTGATACAACTTATTAATTTGATAATTATGTTGCCTTAACTGTACACTTGTTTATGTCCTATCTTAGAAGTATATCACAAAACAGGCTATCGGCTAAACAAATGACAACAGTCCAATAATTAAGGTCTAGCTTTGAATACAACATAGAATATTTTTTTTTAATTATTTTTTAACATTTATTTATTTTTGGGACAGAGAGAGACAGAGCATGCACGGGGGAGGGGCAGAGAGAGAGGGAGATACAGAATCGGAAGCAGGCTCCAGGCTCTGAGCCATCAGCCCAGAGCCCGACACGGGGCTCAAACCCACGGACTGTGAGATCATGACCTGAGCTGAAGTCGGACGCTCAAGCGACTGAGCCACCCAGGTGCCCCAGAATATTATTTTAAATAATAAAAAAGTCACAGTAAAACAGTTTAAAAGTAAATTACAAAAGAAAATTTATATTTAAAAAAATACAGACAGAAAACTAATTAAATACATAAATGTTGGAGGATGTGGAAAATTGAAAGCCTCCTAAAATTACTGATGGGTGTATACACTCATGGAACCGTTCTGGATCCCAAGACCCAGGAAACCCACTCAGAATTATATAACCTAGAGATGTTACCTCAAGGTCCGTTAAGGGGACATGTATGAGGAGGTTTGTTTCAATATTGTGTGAGGTTGTGGGAAACTGGAAACAATAGCCCTGTAAACGCTATGTAGAAATCGGGATCAATGAGCTAAGTTCACACGTAACTCCATGTACCTTTAATACATAGTACTGGTATTGACTGAAATAATTTAGAAATCGAATGGGTTCTACAGACACTAACGTACAATTTAAGCAGAATAAAAACAAATGCATGCACAAAGCAGCACTACAAATTTGACAAGAGTGATAGAAATCAAAGTGTATTCTGTACGTCTACATAAGACAGAAGAGGGAGATAAGAGTGAGAAGACGTGAAGCAGGAAATGAGGGGCTCTGCATGGCCCAGTGATGACAGAGGACCCTGAAGAGCACAATGTCATTAACTCACCTCACTGTAACCAAACATAGATATGTGATTATCTTACAGTTGATGTGTTATGGCTAGTTTTTACTTTTTTGTGCGTTTCTGTATTTTCAGATGAGTGTGTTTTATCCTCATACTTACTAAATATAGTTATTCCTCAGATTTTCACGTTCTGTTTATACAGGTTAATTCACACACAACAAAATTCACCCTTTTAGTGCTACTGATTGATGAGTTTTAACAAATATATACAGGACTCCTTAGACTTTTAAGGGACTTGCTTGGACCAGAGCTTTGGTACCCAGACCCAGTGCTTTTCCCACTACATCAAAATAACTTCTAAAATATTACCCCCAAATTTTCATGCCTTTCTGTTTGTATTTCATAATACATCTTACCATTTTTTTACCTTTGAAAAATTAATTACTATAATAAACGCCTCCATGGAACTGCATGTGGGAAGACATCATTAGATGTGCCCTTTGTTATGTGAAACAATGGAATTGAGAGAAAGTAATTTTTCACAGTGAGAAATCAGAGACCAGATAGAAAATCAGGAGGCTGCAAGCCTGACATTTGCTTTGGTGAATTTTCATGACTAACCTTTTTTTCTGAATAGCAGTTGACCCATCTTAAAAGGATAGGAAGCCAAGATTTCATACATTGAAAAATATGCCATTTTAGAAGGAGTGCTAACTTCCAACTCACTCCTGGTTTCCTTCTTTCTACCTTCTTCCTTTCATGGATCATTTTGGGGCTTCAGGGGAGTTCTTGGAGATACAAGAAACAGAGACAAGCAAAAGACAAGAGTAACATGGAAGGGTAAGAAAACTGAGCTGTTGGCATCCAACTGACACAGCACAGTGAGTCTGGACACAGGAAGATGGATAGGATATGAGGTCAGCCACCCAGACGATGGATGATATTCCTACAGCTGTTAGGATATTGTCCCCAACTACACCGGCAACAGCTTGTAGTCTAGCTCAGAAATCAGATCTCCCTCACCCAAAATAAATTAATTAACACCCACCCCTCTGAATTAAATAGCCCTGTCTGCCTGCCCAGCTTCTGTCAGCATTCTTTCTTCCCTAATGCCTGTTCCTTGCTGAGCTTTCCAACTGCCCTCAGCGCTGCCAAGCAGGCAGTTCCTGTTCTTTAATTCAGTTTTATCATGTCGGGAGATTGCAATCAAGCCTTAATAACATTCTGCAGCCCGTAGAGACATTAGCCATCCCTGAAACCCAGCTAACTTTTTGTTACAGGCATCTGTTCAAAAGACAAAACAAACAAAACAAAACAAAACAAAACAACCACACTCAGCCAGCACAGTACACACACTCCAAAGAAGTATCAATGAGGGGGTACAGAAAATGACCTAGCATCATCAACTTTATTCTTTGGTCAGATTTCTTATTCCTATTAGAAATAGGCAATGATCAGCAACTGAAATTCTGTAATCTAAAAGATGACCAAGGACAGCTGAGACCAAAATCTTGAGAAGCACCTTCTACTCTGCTGTCCAGGTGCCTCTCAACTCATCATGAAGTCATGATAGTGAGATTTTGCATCCGTTTCGTGCTTTAGCTTCCGATGGCTCTCACGTGCTGTGTCCTTCACACTGGGTCAAAGAAATAGGATCTGAAGAAGCCGATTTGCAAAATGATCATCCAAATACCTTCTTAGTGAGAAAAAAAAAACTTTAATTTTCAATCAGGTGATATGTTGGCAGCCAAATATGTAATCATTTGCAAACTCAGAAAACTATTACCCGAAGCACAGCTAGTATATAGCCTCCTGTGGTATGGGACAGCTTGGGAAGAGGGAAGATAGACCCAATTGTGGGGTAGACTGTGAAGATTACTGACTAAGCACAGACACAACAGAAGAGGAAAATAAGCAAATATGAAAGTGGACTTCTCTAGCTTCTCAGTTTGGCTTGAAACCAATTATTGGAAACAAGTCCATTTGCCTACTGTACTATGTCCCCTCTTAGGGAGTGTGCATGGAACCTCTCCCTGGCCTCAGGAAACCTCCGACCTAACCCTAATCATTCGGCTTTGTCTCTGCAGAATTTCTAACTTCATGCAGTGATTCTCATCAGTGTCTGTGGGCACTGAAATTTGGGGTCATGGGGCGCCTGGGTGGCGCAGTCGGTTAAGCGTCCGACTTCAGCCAGGTCACGATCTCGCGGTCTGTGAGTTCGAGCCCCGCGTCGGGCTCTGGGCTGATGGCTCAGAGCCTGGAGCCTGTTTCTGATTCTGTGTCTCCCTCTCTCTCTGCCCCTCGCCCGTTCATGCTCTGTCTCTCTCTGTCCCAAAAATAAATAAAAAAAAAAAAAGAAAAGAAATTTGGGGTCATTCTCAGATAATTATTCACGCATGAAGAAACAGAGAAAGCCATTTGTAAAAGAGGGAAAGAGGAAATGCAGATATCCAGAGGAAAACAGAAGCAGAGTTTGGGGTTGGAGGGTGCTGGAAGGACAGAGAAACAGAGAAATGTTCCTTAGTTCCCAGTCTCATTCCCATTACTGGTTCTGGTCTGATTGCAGGAGAATACAGTTAGTTTCCCAGCCTATTTGGTTCAGACGTCTCTTGAATAACTTGGGGTGTGAGGAACCCCCACTGGGAACTGGTGCCAGCTTCTGGAAGGCTCCTGTTTCACATCCACATCAGAGCAATGTCCCTGTATATTCTCTTAACAGGATCCCCTCCGAACTGACTCTTTTGCCCACCTCCCCTTTTCTTTCTGACTTCACAGTGGCCTCTTAGTGTTTATGAGCTTGCGTATTAGGGTCTCTCCCTCAGGTCTTAATATTCCAGCAGTGGGTCAGTTCTCTGCAGGATTAGGGGGATTCATAGGCTCTGTGAATGCGTCTGCATCTGTGCGCTCTATCCTGAAGCTCTCCAAAGAAAGAAGCAATTCATCTATTTTATATGGGACACAGCTGTCAGGGAGGCAAAGTGCAAGGACTGTAGACCCAGAAGCCAACTGGCTGGCATTAAAATACCAGTTCTGAGTCAAGGTGTGCAACGTTGGTAAGTTTATTTTTCTTAACATCCCTGAACTTTCTTTGCCTGTAAACTCTTGGGTCCAAACCCATATGAAAATGTCATTTCTGTAGGTCAGAAATGATAGAGTCTCAGAAACTTCCCAGGGATAAACCTAATGGCATTATACCTGTCTCACACGTGAGTGAAAATTTGAGTGTTTAATGCCTAATGGTTTCTAATGTCTGGCAAAAGTACACCCCAATGAGTAACAGCTTTTCATCTTAACGTGCTGTTGCCTACTGTTATCCAGAATAATCCCTTTGTGCCCATGGGTACTTTATGATGATGAAGGGGAGGAGGAGGAGGAGGACCTAATATGCCATAACGCCCAAATTCTCCAAGCTGCTGGGCTCCCCAGCTGACTAACCCCAGAATATGGTTTCTTAACAGAACATGATCCCACCTAGCTGAGCAAGACCTGTGGAGAAGAGGTAGCCACAGGAAGGCAGTTGCATTGTGCTCAACGAACGGAGCCGTGACAGCCAACAGCCGCAGGGCGAGCAGCCCAAGCTCTTTGAGGGCACCTAGAAGCAGAGGCTCATGTGTGAGGCAAAGGTCACACCCAGAAGGAAGAGGCAGCAGTTTACCCTACAGGAGCTTCAGGCTTCGGTTGAGCCACATGTCTAGACAGAAAAGGCTTCTCAAAACAGAGCCACAAGGTGAGCTCAGCCTTTCACAAAGTGACCTCATCTTAGCACCATCTTTCTGTGACCACAGTGTGGAAAAGGTTGTCTCCTGACTGGCAATCCTTCTATGCCTATGCTGACAATGACAATCACCTACGTCAGTGGTCAGGCTCTGACAGGGCAGGTCAGCCAGTCCTCGTGTGGCGAGTCCGTAAGGTGCCATTCCTAGGAAAGGCAATGCCATGGTGGAGTCCTCTTCTTGTTTTAGAAATTCTAAAATTATAAATCCCCAATGCCCAAAGTCTGTGCAGAAGGGTTCACGTATTCCCTCCTCATGGACCACTTCCCCTAAATAAATACGTCACCTGCTTCCCAATTTTTCCCGGTCTTTGTTTATGTCACACTATCATGATGTGGGGTGACCAGACTACTGTCCAGGTTGCTTGGGACAGTCCCAGTTGACATCTGTTATTACAGAATTACTAAACAGTGCCTGTTTCCATACTCGAAATACCTCCCTTAGAAAGTAAATGAGGGGATGCCTGGGTGGCTCAATCAGTCGGGTGTCCGACTGGCTCAGGTAAATTATCTCGTGGTCTGTGAGTGTGAGCCCCACACTGGGCTTTGTGCTGACAGCTTGGAGCCTGGAGCCTGCTTCAGATTCTGTGGCTCCCTCTCTCTCTGCCCCTCCACCGCTTGCACTGTTTCTCTCTCTCGCTCTCAAAAATAAATAAACATTAATTTAAAAAAAAATAAAAGGAAGTAGGGGTGCCTGGGTGGCTCAGTCGGTTGAGCGTCCGACTTCAGCTCAGGTCATGATCTCACGGTTCGTGAGTTCGAGCCCCGCTTCAGGCTCTGTGCTGACAGCTCAGAGCCTGGAGCCTGCTTCAGATTCTGTGGCTCCCTCTGTCTCTGACCCTCCCCTGATCATGCCCTGTCTCTTTCTCTCAAAAATAAATAAACGTTAAAAAAATTTTTTTATAAAAAAATAAATAAAGGAAGGAAGTAAATGATACAGTCACTCTGCCTTCCCTGACAGCTTAGATAAAATTTGTCACTATTTCCCTTAACCTGCTCTAATATTTTTCATATCACAATGATTTATCTCTTATAGTCTGTCTTCCCATTGTAAGCTGTTCTAGATCAAAGACTCAAAACTATTGTGATAAATGCTATATTCCAGCATCTGGAACAATCACTGGAAGGCACTTAGAAGGTATTCCAAAAATACTTGTTGAATGAATTTAAAAATTAAGGAATGAGACAAAAATTTCCCTTCTAAACAGTGATATTTACTTTCATTATCTGGTGAACTAAGAGTAAAGGTAATCAACTAAGCCCATATCCAGTCTTTTCTTAAAATGTTTCAACATTCTAACACAGCAGTATGTTTTTGCAAATTTGTTGCCTTGCTGTATTTCCCCCAACCTTCTCGGGACCCACCGCCCTCTACATTCCCAGTAGAACGTTTTGCCAATGGCATTTAGCAGGCATATTTTCAAATTGCTTGCCTTGGGTGAACCTCTACAGAGTGTATGTTTCAAGAGCTCTACCCAAGTGTGCAGTGGGTCATATAACCCTGCCCTTTGGCTGGCCCAACAAGATTACTTGGAAATAGAGCATAGCAATTCTAAGAACTTCCAACAGTGAACAAGATAAAGAAAACAGCTTCCTTCACTCCCAGAGATTTCCAGCTCTTGGCTCGTCATGGGGTCTGGCATAATATCCACCCGTGTATACCTCTAGTTAATTCACCTGTTTATTTAACCTGGTCTGAATGACTTCATGCTGCTTACCACCACCAACTCTGAGTCACTAGGGAAAATTCGCCAAAGGGGCTGCTCCTTCCTATTCCTGTAAAGCACCATCCAGTAATAAACTCTCTGGAGCTCACCTCTCTCTGGGACCCAAAATTCCAAATGGGACGAACTTTAACTCTCTGGAGTTGATTATACATAGATTGCCTTTAGGGAAATGGAACCTTGGAATGAAAATATATTGATGGTTCAAAGCTACTTCCTGGACTATTTCCTTTATGTCCACATGCCCACCAGACATTGCCAACAAGGTGTGCTTCTGTTACCTAAGCACAAATATCTAATAGAACTTCGTTATTCCTCATCTTCTTCTTTCTAATCATTTCCACTTCTTCCAAGAGAAGACTCTTTTTAGCAGATTTAGGATTTCTGCTCTCCGACCCTGTCCTCTCTCTTTGTCGCTCTCTACCTGGTTACCACACCCACAAGTACTTCTGCGTGCCCTTCTAACCATATCTCAGGTGTGTCCTTTCTCCCCAACCTCAGAGTCTCTGCTTAAGCCTAAGTCCTCAGTGTGCAAAGAAAACCACACTCAGAACTGGTCGATCTTACTTTATTCCAAACTTCCTACTAACTGGCTTCGAGTGCAGCCAGATAAAAACTCACAAATTTGAGTTTTTACATGTAAAAATATAAGCCAGATAATTTGAATGGATGAACCTGAGCACCTAACCTATCTAAAACAATTATCATTTCTTATCCAATAAATTCACTGTTTAATAAAATTACACGTGTACTTTACCCCATAAAAGTTTTTCCATATGGCTATTTTTTTCTTTCCTTTCTACCTTTCCATTTACTTATTTTTCATTTACCTCTTTCCTTATGCCCATTTCCTGTTTCTATTTTTGAAATATCTTGTTTCAGCTTTTCCACATTTGATTTTTATGCTCTGGCACCTGGAGAGCACATGAATAAGTTCCAATTTTAGAAGGTACAGCTGGGCTTTTATGGGAAATGGAAAAGGACAAAACCTCCTTTTAACAACCTGGAGAGTTCATCTGGCTTTTCTAACTGTTGTTTTATGTTTCATTTTTTAGAGGACTAAATAACATTCTCATATCAACAAAGCACCAGTGGCCCTGAGTGCAATCCCTTGTTGTAAAAGCAAATAGAGATAAATAACCTGGCTTGTACATTTCAATATTTTATGAATGAACTCTAGCCTTAGGGAATTATTTCAGACTCTAAGTCATAACTCATTCCATGATTCACTGCATATGGCTAGTTAAAAGTCTGAGTCTCTTCAACTGTATCAGTGGACCCTAACCGTATCATATCCTAAATCTCCTTTTCTGCCAAATATTTTAATATCCCTTTTACTATCCTGAAATGAAATGCATAGGCACTTTAATCCATCCACACAGAGATAATACACTCATTCCATAGTTTCTTTTCTACAATTCTAAAGCCCAACAAGCTCTGAAACCTGAAAACTTTTATCAGAGTTTGGCTCCTAAACTCACACGGCCCCATCCCCGACCTGAATTGATGCGAATAATTTATTTTATTTATCCCATCTATTATGAATATGTGCTACAATAAAATCAGTGTAATTGGTTTTAGGTCCCATATTCCACAGAGACCATGACATTATATTAGGTGTATGTACTTCACTAGTTTTCTAAAATCTGAAGAAAAGACTGAAAATACTTCTGGCTAAGAAATTCAGAAAAAGGTTTTCATAACTATGTAACCTACCTTCACACAAAAACTCAGTATACACTCTAATAACTCTAGCAGGAGGAAGAAATGAAAGGATACTAATTTATAAAAACCATACATATTTCATTATGGAAGTCCTTGGACATGATATAGTAGCAGATGTACTGAAGCGGTCTGATGCCTGCACCGGGACAGAGAAGCACCCATCACTGGGTACAACAGGCACAATGCACGAGGGCATAATTTTCTGAAATGATGAATAACTTCTGGTAAATTTCCAAACAGCAAAATACAATACTCCTTTCAATTTACACCTCAGTTGCATTTCCTGGAAAGTAGACTGTATATGAAAGCTTCATTAAAAAGCATCTGTGTTCATACATCAGATGCAGTTTGTTTCAAAGCTAAGAGAATATGAAATCCGTACAGGATAGATATGTATCTGCTGTGCAGGGCTCTCTCACACATGGCAAGACATCTAGCATCCCTGGATCCAACTTTGTGAAATGACATAGGAGACCCTTCCCCAAATATTAAAAACAAAAAAACACATTCCCATAATTTCCAGAATGCCCCCGTCCCAGAGGACAGTAATTCTCTTACTAAGAACCACTGGACTCATTTATCTTCAGTTTCTCTCAGACCAACAGCCTTAGGAGGATTTGGAAAATACATTCAACTGGAACTGAATCTTAACCAAAGCCGTGATGATCTCTGGACTCTCAGATACCTCCCTCTGCGGTAAGTCCCATCCAAACAGGAATCCTGATCTCATGGCTGTTAGCAGCATTGCATCTGTGGGAATGCATATCACCCCTGCTTCTTCCCCAAGACCTTTCCTTGTTCCCATTCTTCAACTGTTCATTCAACCCGTTTGATTGAGCACATGTCACATTAAACAGCAGGGATTCAAAACTTGCTAAACTCCTGCCCTCCAAGAACTTCCAGTATAGTCGGAGAAGCAGTATAATAGAGATAAATGGAGTGCTGAGGAGTATGGAAGGTAGATGTGATACTTAGATATAGAAGGTCATAGACAGTTTCTGAGAAAAAATCAGTGGCTATTCCTGGTATAATTTCCAAGAATGCTAAAGAAAAGCCTTTTGCAATAAAGGCAAATAGAAAGAGAAATATTGCTTGCACATTTAAAGATAATTTATTGCTGGGGCGCCTGGGTGGCTCAGTCGGTTAAGCGGCCGACTCTTGATTTCTGCTCAGGTCACGATCTCATGGTCATGGGATCAAGCCCCACATTGGGTTCCAGGATAGGCGTGGAGCCTGCTTGGGATTCTCTCTCTCTGTGCCCCTCCTCTGCTCACGTGTATGTGTGTGTGTAAGTGTGTGTTTGTGCTTCAAAATAAATAAACTTAAGATAATTACTACTTTTCCGAGTTTCATCCTCAATGGAAAGAAAACTGGATGAATAGCAGTTCATTCATTCAAAAACAATCTTTATAGAACACCTATAAATACAGGCTTATCAGACATCTATAAAATATATAACTCTAAGTCATCATTTTCATTTTCATTATTTTCATTTTTCCAAAGCTGGGCTTTAGATTAAGAAAATCTACCCAAATATTTCCTTCACAAGAGTTCTTAATATTCCACAGATGCTATCTGATTTTTTCCTCACTTTTTTTATAAAAAGGATATATATTTTTATAGCCACAGTTGAGGGCACAAGTGTCCAAAAGCACTGTTTGTCCAAAGACATATTGTACCACTTCTACTGACTGTCTACTTAGTTTACAAATAAAGTGAGAGGATAAATAAAAGAAGCTTGGTGTGGTAACTTACCATCAATAAGTAATCTTAGCTCTTTAAATAGAAATGTTCCTGGAAAAAAACCTGTTTTTGCTATTTTGGAAGTAATATCATAACTGGAACATTCAACTGAGAAGTTACTTCTCAAACTTGGAAGATATAAAAACATATTCCATTTTCATGGCCTATTTAGATAAGTTTAGACCATTTGCTGCTTTGAATGCCAAAATAGTCTTGGTTTTTCACTTGTGAACTATATTTTTCTTAATGTCTCAGAAATTAAATTGTGTAATTTTAAATTGTGAAATCTAATTGGAACCAAGAACCTGGATACTTAAAACATGTAATTTGAAGTGAGAAACTCACTTTAGCTTATATTGATGTGTTTCCTGCTATATAGTCTCCATTTTGGATGCTTCATAAATATAAAGAACAATGATAAAAAATACTTTTATTAAGGATTTCTTATGTGCCAAAAATGCTCCATATGTTACCACTTTAGTCCTTAAAATAAATCTATAAATATGTAATATTGTTCCAACTTTACATATGAGAAAACTGAGGCTCAGAGACACTAAATACTTTACTCAAATCATCAAGGCAGAGCTGATATCCAAACACAAGGCTGGCTGAATCTTGCATTCCAGATTATAGACATCATGGTATCAGAACTGAAAGACCCAACTCATTGATGTTCTTTCCTCTCACACTGCTGGTTCTTGCTTCCAGGAAGCTGGTTCCTGGCTTCTTATTCTTAATGCTTCCTTATTCTATGACTTGTGCTCCCCACAGCTTCTGGGCAGTAGGTTTCATTCAAATAGCTATTCTGAAATTTTTTTTAGTTTTTATTTATTTATTTTGAGAGAGACAGAGACAGTGTGAGTAGGGGAGGGGCAGAAAGAGAGAGAGAATCCCAAGCAGGTCTGCACTGTCAGCACAGATCCCACATGGGGCTCAACTCATGAAACTGTGAGATCATGCCCTGAGCTGAAACCGATAGTTGGACGCTTAACCAACCGAGCCTCCTGGGCACCCCTCAAACAGGTCTTTTGGAAGCATCTTGTGTAAAAAAATAAACAGAAGTCTCTGGAGATGGCAGTACAAACTCACTTGTTAGTGGTAGTTCCCTCATGAGCCAGATGCCAAATGTTGTGAATTTTATGAAACCAGAATTGACAGTTTCTGCCCAGCAGGGCGTAATGTTTTACTACTGGTCTAGTTGGTTCATATATCATCATATCCCAGTAACTATAATTTTTCTTCCATTTCTGGGACATGTGTACCTCTGAAGGACCTGAAAACAGCAGTTGGCTAAACTCAAATGTATAGGTGCAACTGTAAGAATGGGCCATGGGCACAAATGCTTACAGAACGTCAGAACCTAGAAAGAAATTTAAACTTATTAATGTTTATTTATTTTTGAGAGAGTGAGAAAGAAAGAATCCCAAGCAGGCCTCACACTGTCAGTGCAAAGCCCATTGCTTGAACCCACGAACTGTGAGATCACAACCTGAGCTGAAATCGAGTCACATGCTTAACCAACTGAGCCATCCAGGAGTCCCAGAACTAGAAAAAAAATTTAGATATTAAAATATGTTTGATCAATTTTCAAAGGAGAGAACCAGAGTGGTCTCATGAATAGTTAGGAACATTACCCAAACTAGATCTGGCTTCCAATGGAGACATTGTTCCATTACCACTGTTCCATGCTACCAAGTCTGAATAATGCCCAAGATCATATCTACACTCTTGAGCTAAGTTTTAAGTTCACTTTGTCTATTGCTGTGCTCTGTATATTGTTGACTATACAGCCACCTGAGGCTATAAGTATTGTTATGGATCCTCTTTCCTAATAGTTCTTCCTGATAAATGCTGGTCACCTGTTTCTCCATTATTTTCCCTTCTATTCCACACCTGTTGGGCTCCACAGCATCTGGCTTTACAAATTTACCTTGGCATTATTTTCCTTCCCTCTCAAATTTCAATGCAAAGCTTTACATGTTATTTTATTTGGAACAACAGAATGAAAGTGAAGCCTGGTTGAGGCCAAGAAAAAGGTTAAGACCAAAGAAGAGTGTGATCGTTCAGGCAGACTCAGACAAAGGACCGACTGAAAAGAGGGAGAGAGGGGAGTGAAAGAGAAGAAACCAGGAAATGGGACAGCACTCAAGGTGGAGAAAACTGACCAGAAAGGAACAATCAGTATCCAGAAGACTATGACACTCACCTCCCATTCAGATGCAACAACTGTATTCAATGAGGGGTGGGGTAGGTGGGGCATGGCAGGTGGAAAGTCCAGGTAGGGGTCATTTTCAATGCAAAGCTAAGGTGAGATGGGGGAGGGGACTGAGTTGGGGTTCTGAGTCCTCATTCTCTGGGAACAGACTCCATTCTGTGCCAAGTAAATGGGAGACAGCTTACAGACATGGATAGTAAAAAGGGAGCTAGAAAAAGAGCTAGGCCAGAAACTAGTGCAGGTTATCAGAGAACCCATTAAGTATATTAGGTTCAGGACTAAGCCCTAGGACCTGATGCAATGAACTTGAGACATAGAAATCCAACCGAAGGGAGAAGGTCAAGAATGAAGAAATTAAGGTAAGGCCGGATTTCAGTGCCTCATGGGGGCTTGCAACTGGTTTTGTGGGTTTTGGCAGCAAAACTTGTTTTCCACCACCTGACCAACTAAGTCTCTACTTCAGTCCTCTCCTGTGTCAGGAAATAAATGGGACCTGATGCCAAAACTGAACCGGAGAAGCCTGAGGCTGTCGCAGGCCATGGTTAGATGCAGAACAAAAATCAGAGACAAAGGAGTGGATGGTAAAGGGAAACATGAGAGCTGAATCAACATCATGATACTAACAGTGTTAGCACACTTGCTGCCCATGCAAAACAAGGCTTTGAAACGGAGGCAAAGTCTGTTCTGGGAAGTATCTCTTCTCCATGGAACCGGCACCAAAGTCTAGCTTCCTGGAATCTGAGCAGCTCAGGACCCAGGCACTCCAAGGCTATAAATGTAAACCCCTATAGTACCCAACAGAGCCTGACACCCTGAGAGGCAATATCCCCGTGCAGTCCTTTGTGGAATTACTGCCTCCTCTATCTACATACTCTAAGCCCCTCATCTTAAGTACCCCAACGCACATGACTGCTTCTGGGAACAGCAGGCATCTTCCCACATATGCTGGCGATCACAAGCAAGCCAGCTTTTAAGTAGTGAGGACGACTGTGTGCCAGAATCGTCTCCGCTACATTTCTTATATTGCACACACAGGCTATAACTTTCCTAAGGAAACACATTAAAAGTAAAAATAAAGGTAAGGTGTGTTTTTAAACCTTTCCACCTTCGAGGAAGCAGGCATGGAAGCAAAGGCAGTTTGCTGTAGTTGAAAAAAAAAAAAAAAAAAGGATGTTGCTAAGGAATCATGTTTATTTTAGAAGAACTTAGAATAACAAATACCGAAATTCTGATGTCTTGTACTTATTCAAAGTAGTGCATTTCCGTACTTTCATGAAAGGGTACATTTATAGTTTCCTGAGAGAACAGAAATATCTCACAATGTTGGTTTTAGAGAAACAGTTGATAATGAACATCAAAACACATGTAACTAAAAAAGACCAACATGTGATCTGAATTTTTTTTTTTTTAGTGTTTTATTTATTCTTGACAGAGAGAGAGAGAAGGAGACTGAGCACAGCGGGGGAGGGGCAGAGAGAGAGAGAGGGAAACACAGAATCCGAAACAGGCCCCAGGCTCTGAGCTGTCAGCACAGAGCCTGACGCAGGGCTGGAACTCACGAACCGTGAGACCATGACCTAAGCCGAAGTCAGAACGCTTAACCGACTGAGCCACCCAGGCGCCCCTGAACTTTTTTTTTAATCTTCCCTGGCTGTTTTGCATACACCCTGCCCAGGAGGATTATCAGTAAAATTCTAGTGGAGAACAGGAACAACCCTAGGTATTGCAAAAAGAGGATATTTAATAGAATCGGCTACTCAGGTGCTAGATGAGAGGGAAAACCAGTGTGATGAGGTAACTCGGAAATGAGTCACTGACCATTCCATTTCTGTAGTTTTGCATGACAAAGTACCTCAAACTTTAGGAGCTCAATACACAACAATCTATCTTTTTTAAATCATTATCTTTCATAGTGCCTGAGAGTTGAGTGGGCACCATTAGATAGCTCTCACCTGCGTTCTCTCATGCAGTTACGTCAGATGGTGGAGAAGTTGACATCATGTGGGATATCACATGTTTGATAGTCAATGCTGGCTGTTGGCTGGGACCTTGGCAGGAGTTTGGGGCCAGAACACTCACACAGACTTCTCCATGTGGCCTGGCCTTCCTCATAACATGACCATCTCAGACTTCTTACCTGATGGCTCAGGCTTCCAAGGCAAGTAATCCAACAGAGAAAGGATCCAAAAGATCCATCCCCTTTCTGACCTACCCTCAAAACACCACTGTCACTTCTGCCATATTCTGTGGGTTAGTTTAAGTTTGGTCTAGACAGAAGGGAGGGGACACTGGCCCCTGGTGGTAAGAATGTCAGGGAATTTGTGGACACATTAAAACCCATGAGACAGAGGAAGCAGCTACCAGCCCATGTCCTGGGACAACATTAAGAGACGATGTTACAAGAACCAAGAATTGTGGAGTAGGAACCACAAAGGCCAGTGCTGGAGGCATAGAGGAGGGCCGCACAGAATCATAAGAGAAAGAGAAGGGAAACCAGGTCTTGCCATTTCAAGCCCACAGAGACAGTGCTAATTATTCCATCATACATACTGCTCTTATATAGAGTCTGCATCCTCTATAAATAAGCCTGACTTGACAAAGTATGGACTGGTATGTCAGTAAACTGATGAGTAGATTAATTACTGATTTTTGTTATGACAGTATTTCCAGTGAACAACTCTATCAAAATAAGCTGGCTGCTTTTTAAAAACTAAGTCTTGGGGGCGCCTGGCTGGCTCCATCGGCTGAGCATCTGACTCTTAATTTCCGCTCAGGTCATGATTTCACGGTTCATGGGTTCAAGCCCCACATAGGGCTCTATGCTGACAGCATGGAACCTGCTTGGGATTTTCTCTCTCCCCTCTCTCTCTACCCATGCGCTCTCTCTCTCTGCTCTCTCTCTCTTTTTCTCTCTCTCAACAAACATTTAAAATGAAATGAAGTGAAAAAAATGAAATAAAATAAATTAAAAACTAAGTCTTTAATATTTTGATGTACAAACATCAAGATCATAAGAAAAAACATGCTGCCAAATCAAAATAACCCAAGAGACATAATAGCAAATGCAATGTGTGGTCTTGACTTAGACAAACCAACTGTAAAGGACATTTTAGCCAATTATAGAAATTTGAATATAAGCTGGGTTTAAAGTGAGATAGAAATTTACTGAACAGGAAAGATGAAGATCATTGACTAAGAAGCTTACAAAACAAAGTGTACAATACTAATATGTACTAAGGTATTAACCGTGGTGATCCCTGAGGGAGTGGGGATGTGATATTTGTTTTCTAATTATTCTTGTTTTCTTTCTGATTTTCTACATATACATACATTAGTTCTATAACTATAAAAAAGTTATTTGAATAAAAGCCCTTTTAAAATAATTATGACATATAGGTGAACTCACTATCATATAGAACCTGTCTCTCAGATTTGCAATTTCAGAAACACAATGTCAGGCTGAGGAACAAATTTATGTTCATGAACCCTGAATCCAGACAGAAGCCAGAGACAGAGATATGATTCCCTGTAGGAATCAACATACTTTCTTTTGGATTCACAGAGATATTAGCGACTCAGAACAAAGTGCTAAAGAAAAGGAAATTGAAAAGTCCTCCTCTAAACTAATTTCCTCTTTCTTGCCTCAGCCCATGAAAATATCCAAGTCTCTCCATCCTAAATTAAAGTTCATGCTCCCCATAGTTCTTTCCTTGACATTTTTCTGTTTCTTGTTACATTATATATTCCTACGAAGCAGGCCACCACCTATAGTGATGACTCCCAAATGTGTATCTTCATTCCTGACTGTTCCCCTAAACATGGATAGGATTGTCTAATAAACGTTTCCATTTGAATTCTTACGGGAACCAAGAAGTCAGTGTATCCAGCAGTAAATTTAATCATATTTTTTTTGTAAAACACATTAATTCTCTATTTCTCATCCTTATTAATTATATCAATGTCAATCCAGCAATCCACCTCAGGAATGTGATGGGCATCTCAAATTTCCCTCATAATCCCACCACCCATACATATACCTAGTCATTTGCAGATGCCCTGATAATTTATCCTTGCAGAAAATCTATCAGTTTCCAACAACTGATAAGTTGAGTTTTCAAAGTTCCAGTATAAAAGATCAATGTTCAAAACTCAACTGTAATTTGTATATACTAGCAAATGGTGAAGACTGCAGTTAAAAATATAATTTATAATAGCATAAAAATATGAGCTACTTAGGGGTATATCTGTTAAAATATGTGCAAGTCAAACACTGAAAACTATAAATACTGAAAAGAAATCAAGAATATTTGACAGAATGGAGAAATAGTCATGTCTGTGGACCATCACAAGCCTCAGTCTAGTTAAGGGAACACTCTTCTACAATGAATATAGATTCAACACAATTGCAATAAAAATCCCAGCAGCCTTGTAGAAGTTGACAAGAATTCTAAAATTTATTGGAAATGCAAAGGAACCAGAAGAGCCAAAATAACCTTAAAAAAAGAGAGAGTTCTTCCCATCCTACTTTAAAATTTATCATTAAACTACAGCAATCAAGTCAATCAGTTGTCAGATAGGCAAATTGATCTATCTGGGCTAGAATAGAGTTCAGAAAAACACCACTATATATATAATTAATTGCTTTTCCACAAGTTCAAATACAATTCAGGGAATAGCCTTTTAACAAATAAAAATTAATATACATATAAAATAAACTTCAATCCATATCTCGCACCACAGAAAAATATTAACTCAGAAATGGATCATAGATATACATGCAAAATCTAAAACTATGAAATTTCTAAAACAAAACATGAGGAAATCTGTGCCTTGTGTTAGGTCACAATTTCTTAGATAAGGTATCAAAAGCACAATCTATAAAATAAAAAATTAGTAAGCTGGACTTCATCAAAGTAAAGAACTTCTACTTTCCAAAAGACACTGTTAAAAGAATAAAGAAGACAAAATCATGGGCTGAGAGAAAACACCTGAAGACCTCATATCTGAGAAAGGCCTTTTATTCGAATATATAAATAACTATCAGCACATAATAAGAAAAAAAACCAATAAAACAGTAAATGCTTTGAACATTTTCCAGGGAAGATTTGCTGATCACAGATAAGTATATGAAGGATGTCCAACATCATCCATCATTAGGGAAATTCAAATTAAAAACACACTATGATACTACTACACATTAGAATGTCTAAAATTTAAAAGATTGTCCATACCAAGTATTCAGGGAATATGGAAAAACTGGAACTCTCACACAGTGCTAATAGGAATGTAAACTAAACTAGCACAACTACCTTACAAAGTTGTATGACAGTTTCTTAAGTTAAACATACAGCTACTATATAACCCAGGGATTCCCAGTCCCAGATATTTCCCCAAAAGAAATAAAAGTGTATGTTGATGAGATCCCAATAGTTTATTTTTGCTTTTTGTCTCCCTTGCTTCCGGAGACATGTCTAGTAAGAAGTTGCTGCAGCCGAGGTCAAAGAGGTTGCTGCCTGTATTCTCCACGAGGATTTTGATGGTTTCCTATCTTACATTTAGGTCTTTCATCTATTTTGAATTTATTTTTCTGTATAGTGTAAGAGAGTGGTCCAGTTTCATTCTTCTGCATATCACTGTCCAATTTTCCCAACACCATTTGCTGAAGAGAGTGTCTTTTCTCCATTGGATATTCTTTCCTTCTTTGTCAAAAATTAGTTGGCCATACATTTGTAGGTCTATTTCTGGGTTCTCTATTCTGTTCCATTGATCTATGTGTCTATTTTTGTGCCAGTACCATACTGTCTTGATGATTACAGCTTTGTAATACTGCTTAAGTCCGAAACTGTGATGCCTCTAGCTTTGGTTTCCTTTTTCAACATTACTTTTGCTATTCGAGGTCTTTTCTGGTTCCATACAAATTTTAGAATTGTTTGTTCTAGCTCTGTGAAGAATTCTGCTGTTATTTGAGAGGAATTGCATTGAATGTGTAGATGCTTTGGGTAGTTTTGACATTTTAACACTATTTGTTCTTTCAATCCTTGAGCATGGAGTGTTTTCCCATTTTTGTGTGTCTTCTTCAATTTCTTTCATAAGATTTCTATGGTTTTCCGTGTATAGATCTTTTACCCCTTTGGTTAGGTTGATTCCTAGATATCTTGTGTTCCTTGGTGCAATTATAAATGGGATTAATTCCTTGATTTCTCTTTCTGACACTTCATTATTTGTGTATAGAAATGCAACCGATTTCTGTACATTGATTTTATATCCTGTGACTTTGCTGAATTCATATATCAGTTCTAGCAGTTTTTTGGTGGAATCTTTTGGGTTTTCTACAAAGAGTATCATGTCATCTGTGAAGAGTGAAAGTTTGACTTCTTCCTTGGCAATTTGTATGCATTTTATTTCTTTTTTGTTTTCTGATTGCTGAGGCTAGGACTTCCAGTACTATGTTGAAAAACAGTGGTAAGAGTGGACATCCCTGTCATGTTCCTGCTCTCAGTTTTTCCCCATTGAGGATGACATTAGCTGTGGGTCTTTCATATGGACTTTATGATGTTCAAGTATATTCCTTCTATCACTACTTTCTTGAGGGTTTTTATCAGGAAAGGAGGCTGTATATGTGGATCCCGAGAAACTTAACAGAAGACCATGGGAGAGGGGATGGGGGAAAAATGTTATAGAGAGGGAGGGAGGCAAACCATAAGAGACTCTTAAATACTGAGAACAAACTGAGGGTTGATTGGGGGTGGGGGAGAGGAGAAAGTTGGTGATGGGCATTGAGGAGGGCACCTGTTGGGATGAGCACAGGGTGCTGTATATAAAATATAAAAAAAACACTGGGTGTTTTATGTACAATACAATACAATACAATACAATACAATAACTATGTTAAATTCCTTTTCAAAAAAAAAAAGGAAAGAATGCTGTATTTTGTTAAATGCTTTTTCTGCATCTATAGAAAGGATCAAAGGATGGTTCTTATCCTTTCTTTTACTTATGTGGTATATCATGTTGATTGATTTGCAAATATTGAAACAGCCCTGCATCCCAGAAATAAATCCCACTTGATCAGGGTGAATAATTCTTTTGATGTACTGTTAAATTCAATTTGCTAGTATCTTGTTGAAAATTTTTGCATCCAGGTTCATCAGGGATATGATGTAATTCTCCTTTGTAGTAAAGTCTTTGTCTGGTTTTGGAATCAAGGTAATGCTGGCTGCACAGATTGAGTCTGGAAGCTTTCCTGACATTTCTCTTTTGGAACATCAAGATAAAAAACTTCTGCACAGCAAAGGAAATAATCAACAAAAGTAAAGGCAACCAACGGAATGGGAGAAGATATTTGCAAATGACATATTGGATAAAGGGTTAGTAAAGAATTTACCAAACTTAAACTTATCAAACCCCAAAAACAAATAATCCAGGAAAGAAATGGGCAGAGGGCAGAGGACATGAATAAACACTTTTCCAAAGAAGACATCCGTATGGCTAACAGACACATGAAAAGATGCTCAACATCACTCATCATCAGGGAAATACAAATCAAAACCACATGAGATACCACCTCACACCTGTCAGAATGGCTGAAATTAACAACTCAGGAAATCACATGTTGGTGAAGATGTGCACTGCTGATGGGAACGCAAACTGGTGCAGCCACTGTGGAAAATAGTATGGAGGTTCCTCAAAAAATTAAAAATAGAACTACCCTACGACCCAACAATTGCACTGTTAGGTATTTATTCAAAGGATACAAAAATGCTGATTTGAAGGGGCACATGCACCCCAGTTTATAACAGTGCTATCAACAATGACCAAATCATGGAAAAGCTCAAACGGCCATCAACTGATGAATGGATAAAGAAGATGTGGTATATATATGTACAAGGGAATAATACTCGGTGATCAAAATGAATGATATTTTGCCACTTGCAACAACATGGATGGAACTAGAGTGTATTATGCTAAGGGAAATAAGTCAGTCAGAGAAAGACAAATATATAATTTCACACCTATGTGGAATTTAAGAATCAAACAGATGAACATAGGGAAAAGGAAGGAAAAGGAAAAATAAGATAAAAACAGAGAGGGAAGCAAACCATAAGAGACTCTTAAATACAGAGAATAAATGGAGGGTTGCTGGAGGGGAGGTGGGTAGGGCGCTAAATGGATTATGGGCATTAGGGAGGGCACTTGTTGGGATGAGCACTGAGTGTTATATGTAAGTGATGAATCACTGGGTTCTACTCCTGAAACCAATACTATACTGTATGTTAACTAACCTGAATGGAATTTGAATAAATAAATTTAAAAAAAAGAAATAAAAACATATGTAGATAGAAATACTGATATATACATGTTTACAGCAGTTTTATTTGTAAAAGCCCTGAACTGGAAACAACCCAAATGTCCATCAACAAGTCCATAGATATAAAAATTGTGGTTCATCCATACAAAGGAATACTACTCAGCAATAGGTAATGAACTACTGATCCAAGCAATAACTTGGATGAATAACTTGAATAACTTGGAATAGAATAAATAACAATTTAATATTATTATAAACTGCACACATTATACAATATGTCGGAGATGGCCACTGGGAGAATGGGACTGCCAGTTGACCCTCAAGCTGGACCCAGACACTTAGAGGCTCCTCACCTCCTCTCCTATTCTTGGAATGCATGCTCTGCCCACCGTTCCCACAGTAGGAGCTGTTTCAAAGCACTCAGGCTTGAGAGAGAAGGTGCTGTTGAGACCATCTGGATAACATATGTGATTGAACCCAGTTAAGGCCACTAAATAAACTTCAAGGATTCTGGAGGGCACGTGTAGAAAACTACTAGACTTGCAGCTGTCCAAGACAAGCCTTGCATGTAAGTCCCCTTGCTTATTAAACCTGTTACCTACAAATCTGGAATGGCCTCCTTCTTCGGTCTCTCTTTGTCCTCCATGTACAGGGACCAGTTTCAGATTTCATCGGGGGAACTCCTGAGATTTCAAACCAACACATCTAAATAAGTATGCCTGCAGGGTGATTAACTCTTACGGTATTGAACTGAGCACCCCACCCACCTCAACTATTCTAAACTCGTTTACATTCCAAAGCAGAGCATTCCAGTTCTCATTGCTGGCCATTATTAATTAATTTTTTAATTGATAAAAACCTTTTGAGGCTTCTTAATATGTATTAGTGAATTAGGACATTCAAATATGTGAGCATAGCCCGTGGTTTGTGTTTCAGTGGACAGGGAACTCTAGCCCTGGGTTTGAGCTCCATCCAGTTCAGCAACTTTCAAGTTCCCCTACTTTTTCACACACAGGATTTTGGTCCTCATAAATATGCTGTATGTATAAGTGTATAAGGCACTAATAAAGAGCTTGGCACATGGTTAGCATTCCATAAATGATAGCTACTACTAGCTAATTTCATACAAATACTTAAATAACTTTCAAAACATTGTTTGAGTCCCAGTTCAAATTAACGCCAAGAAGTTCTTGGTTCTTTCTCGGACTGATGGCAAAATAATTCTCATGTTGTCCTGTAGTCTTTCCTTTCCGACTAGACTTAAGCCTTTATTGAATGCATTGAAATGGTAATTTTTGACAGCACATAAATTCTCCCCAAGGGAGAAAAACCTAATCATAATTTTCCTATGTGATATGGAAAGTTAAACTATTTTCTCATTTCTGAAATTGCCTATTTCTTACAAAGTATGCACACTGGTAGAAGAAACATTCTCAGAAAATAGTCAGAAATGTGGGGGCTCTAGAAGAAAAAAAAGTTTAAAGAAATTTTTCAGTATAACTGCTAGAGCTTTACAAATTAATAAAAATGCATTCCCCTATTTTGAGGACCAAGCACCCCAGATTTGCTCCAAAATACAACAGGCGTTGTGTACAAGATGGTTATAAACTGTTCTCCTGGAGGAGAAATTAGTGATGTGGCCTCTTTATATTTCTTCTAGGGCAGACACCACTGGGCTGTATGTACCTGTTGATCTATTTACCAGCCTGCTTTTGATATACAGTTAAAGCAGATGCAATTTCATTTGAGAATCTAAATGTCAAAAGCCCGGGTAATTTTCATCCTAGACAGTCCTCGAAAGTCAGTTATCTTTTTTATTAGGATACCACAGGGGATATTTTAGGTCAGAAATGAAGCAATACGTCTACATATAGTTTTTGAAATGACATTAACCTTCTCCTTCTGACTCATCTTCCTTTACTGATTCACGATCTTTGGGTAAAGATTGCTTCCAAGTGTTCCATTTCTAATCATATCACTCCTATGAAATTAAATACCTTTTTTTAATTCTTTTTTTTCTTTCAAGATTTTATTTAAATTCGTGTTAGTCAACATACAATGTAGTATATCCTAACTCATCACTTACATATAATACTCAGTGCTCATCACAAATGCCCTCCTCCTTTTTAAAATTCTTCATTGATTTATAACAGTATAGAATTTTCTTACAGCTGGTTCAGCCATATTGAAATGTGTGGCCCAAGACCCACCATTGGAAAGGTGATACCTAATTGGTCCCAGAATGTGCGCTTAGTATACATGTCATTATGTTCATTTTTCTTAATTTTTACTTTATCAATTAATATTCTTTATATGCTTTTTAGAATTTTATACTTTGTATTCATTTGCTAAAACTGCCATAACAAAGTACCACAAATCGAATGGCATAAACAACACACATTGTCCCAACAGTTCTGGAGGCTGGAAGTCCAAGATCAAGGTGTCAGCAGAGTTGCTTCTTTCTGGAAGCTGTGAAAGAATCCATTCTGTGCCTCCAGCTTCTGGTGGTTTGCTAGCAATCTCTGGCATTCCTTGACTTGTATAAGTACTATCCCAACTTCTGCCTCTATCATCACGTGATGCCCCTGCTGTGTATCTGTGTATGTAGTTCCCATTTTTTTATAAAGACAACACTCATACTAGATCAGGGCCTACCCCGATGGCCTTATCTTAAGTAAATACATCTGTAATGACCCAATTTCCATATCAGGTCATGTTCTCAGTTACTGCAGGGTAGGATACATGACTTTTGAAGTAACATAATTCAACTCAGAGCACACATAAACACATACATATGTTACATAGGAAACTTTCTAGCACATCATCATTATACTTATATTTGCTTTCTCCGTGCCTTTTTTCATAAGATGAGAACAAGTTTCTTAAGTCCATCAACAATATGGAACAATAGGTAGAAGTATGAAGGTAAGTTACTTCAGTGGAGCTAATGGTTCTGCTAATTCTTGCAGACCATTCTGCCTGATGGACTAGACCACCAGCCACTCTGAAGCACAGGCAGGTTTATGCCCAGCCTCCCCTGCCTGGGATCCTCTATTGTTTACTTGCTGTTGTCTAACTCTCGCCATACATAGCCACCACTTTCTAATAAATTCTATAAGTAGGAAATAATATTTATGGCCGGTAGCTCTGCGTGTGGCCCACCTGATTTTGGTCATCAAGTTTCAAACAATAACAGCTCTGTGATACTGCAGCAAGTTAGACTATTTAAGTTTGTCTCAATAGTATTGACAAGCAGGATAGCAAATAGTTTTCAATTCTCTCTTAGTGACAACTCCAGTAAATTAGTAAACTGAATTTCTAAAGATTTAATTGAAGATGCTAAGTCATCTGGAATAGCAGGTCACTGTAGATTCTTTTTTAATTTGTTTAATGTTTATTTATTTTGAGAGTGGGAGAAACAGAGAGAGCGGGGGGGGGGGGGGGGGGGAGGAGGGGCAGAGAGAGAGGGAGAGAGAGAAAATGCCAAGCAGGATCTGCACTGTCAGCATAGAGCCCAACACATGACCTGGGGCAATATCAAGAATTGGACACTTAACCAACTGAGCCACTCAAGTGCCCTGGTCATTGTAGTTTCTTAACGTTTGCCATGAGTTGGGATATAGGATGGGGTATAGTTATTCCATGATCCTAACTCATCCTAAGGCACCTTAAGATAATCAAAATTACCCAAAGACAGTTGTAACCTAGATTGTGGCATCATGATCATTCTGTTTCCCAGATCCTTCTTCCCCCTGATTTCCTGTTTATGAATTATTTTCCTGCCCCCCCACACCATCTAATGCACTCATGCATCTAATACTAATGATCTCTCTGTCTCTACTTCATTGGCCCTATGAAATCAGTCGTTGGCTTCATCGTATGGATGGTCTCTCTTATATACCAAATATCTTCTAGGTGTTATAGCTAGTAAATTAGGTTGTGCTAAACAGATGCCTTTTCATAAAATTCCTAAGGCAGAAATACAGTGAACACCATATTCTTGCGACTCTTGGCTAGGGCTGCTGTCAAAACAGGACATGGAAATATAAGATCTTCCATCATCAGCATTTCAGTGGCCACCACTGTCCAGCTCCATGGGCTGAGAGGCAGGCTCTCTGAGAGTGGAGGCTCCCTGCTTCCTGCAAGACTGCCACGGAGGCTTTAGAGACATTAGTCACCTAGTGGGACAGTGATCCAATCTTCCTAAAGAAGTTTCTGGAAACCCAACCTAGACCTCTTCCTTTAACCTCTCCAATTATTATGTAAACACCTATTTTTGTATAGTAAACCTCTTTCTGCTTCAAATACATAAAGTGGTATTCCTAATAGTAGACTTAACTGGATATAAATGAGGGGAAGAACCATGAAGAGTTTATGGCACAGAAATACAATTTCAAGAGCACTAGACATTAGATGCCTTTCTTTATTATTGTTTTTGGATCAATTCCTTGTGGGAGTTTTCATCAGATAATTTACACTACACCAAACCCCAGCTACATGCAGTCTCATTCCTCCTTTCCAGATTATTTCTGATTTGCCAAATTCTTCCTAATTGCAGAGAAATTTACTCTCTTCATTTCCCAACCCCAAATCCAGTTTTCAGGCCAATTTTGTACGTCTGAACCTACCTGGGTGCAGAGCAGCTCAAAATAACTCACATAACAAGAACCACTCCCTTACATGGCAGGTGTGCTTATCCACAACTTTTTCACCCATCAGATAATGACAGTTGATGTGGAAGCCAATGAAACAAGGGTTCACATGTCATGTGAGAAATTTAAGGTGTGGTCACGATGGCATTATCAGGAAATATCAAGGTTCCTCCAGTACACAATAAAAGCACTATGGACTTCCCAAAGGGGTATGACTGGGAGCAGAATGAAAAGCCAGTACCACCGGCCTGTTTTCTCTCTCTCCCGCTCACATCCAGTCCTCGGCTACAGAAATCTATCTCGCCTGGGCATTTTCAGTGTGAATATACAAGTCTTTTTTTCCACCCAGTGTTATTTTCCCAATTGTTATTTTGAGTAATATGTTTCCTTCTACTATTCCCTTTTCTCCTTTGTAGAATCCTTAACTCTCCACATTTTACAATTTCTGATGCTGTGCTCCAAGTCTCTTAGCTTTTTCCTCAAGATTTCATTCTCTTTGGGTTTTTTGCTGTGTTTTGAAATGTGTCTTCCACTTGACCCTCCAGGCTAATCTCTATGATGACTAATCTCTCCTTAACTCATCCACTCAGTTTTTAAATTTTAAATTTGTCAGATTTTTAAGTTTCAGGAAGTCTTTATAAAGCAATAATAGAATCTTGAATTTTGAATCTCTCTTCTCTTTCCCTAATTCTCTCTTCCCTCCCCCTCCCTTCTTTCTTTCCTTCCTTTTTTGTCGCCTTCCTTTCCTTTCACTTTCCTTTTTTCTGTGGTCTTTCCTTTGTTCCTTCCTTTTCTTCCCTGTCCTTCCATTACACTTTCACTTGCATCTGTCTGTCTTCGTTCGTTCTTTTTCTTTTTCTTTCTTCTTCTTTCTTTCACTTCTTTCTTTCTGTCTTTCTTTTCATTCTCCCCTGTCCCCTTCTACACCCTCACTCTTCCTTTCTCTCTCCCCCATGCTCTGTTTTAACTCAGAGGATCATATCTGCTGCGTCTCCCTTTGATTTGATTATTTCCTTTGCCTACCACTAAGTCTATTTACATACCAAGCTTAATAGGGTACCTGGGAGTGACTAAAACCCAACAAGTGGCAGAAAGTACTGATATTCACAGACAGGGATGTGAAAACTGGAAACTCTTCAGTCCCCATTACAACCATCCAGCAGAAGCTTGACTGGTGCTCTCTTAGGCAGAGTCCTCACTCTGCCTTCACAGGGCCCCTCTGAGGCCTTCACAATCAGCAGGTCTGCCTGGAATGCCATGTATAGGCTAGCAAGGTTTTCCTCTTCGGATTATACAGATCTTAAGGTATAATCTCTCTTCAGGAAAAAGAGTTCAAATTCTCAGCCCAGATCAACTTTCAGGCCAAGACAGAATCATCCTAAACTTCCAGCCTATGTCAGGGTCAAAGTTTTCACATACATCCTTCAGTCCAAGCACCTGTTTCTCTATGAAAAGATAGCTGGTATTTAGATTAGAATTGAAAGTGAGTATCAGGGCAATAGGGACATGGCAGGTCACCATATCATCAGAATTCTGATAACTCTGAGGCAGATGGTAAAGATGTTACCAAGACATCTGAAGATCGAAGAGACAAGACAGATTGAAACCAGCCAATATTATTTGTTTTATGCCTTATCGCTTTCCACAAAAGATTTAATATGATTCACAGCAGAACACACACAATAAACCAGCAAAATGTAAGCAGAGATTAAAAATAAGAACCAAGCAAAATATAATTTAGAAGAGGAAAGAAAAAATAAAATAAGTGACTTGTATCTGGAGCCCAATTAATGGGCAGACTAACCAGGAGGTTACCTGGGATGCTGATTTCTAATGCATGAGATAGCATTCCCGGGATAAATTCACACAGTATAAATTGGTCTCACTCCCATTAAAGTAGATAGAATCAAGTCAGAGTTAAAAACACCCTTTACAGCATTACTTTGTCTTTTGAGTAATTTTTTCCCTACCCATATATAATTTTAGTGAGTTAGATGCCAGCAAAGTGAGCTGAGCTTTTAAAACTAAATAAAGTCAAAGGTCTGCTTCTGGGGAATGAATAATGTAGTTAACTAAATTGGAAACCTGCATTATGTCTTCTAAGAAGTTGCCTTGGAACTCTACAGTTCTATAATGTCTACAAGTTAGAAAATTATAAAAGGGAAATGGAAGGATAAGAAGCAGATAAAATAGGAAACAGCTTGACAAATGTTTTGGTTGGAATTAATGAACACATGACTATGTCCACATAACTTCTTAGAAAACATTTTTCTCACCATCTCCACTACATAAAAGTTTTAAAATATATTTTTAAAATTTCTATCAAAAAGGTATCAAGTGATTGAATCGGCCTATCAGTCTGCCCTGTCACACAGCACATTCAGTAAAACACCTCGTGAAGCAGTTCTTCTGACCCTGTTCTACCTTTTTCAGAAGCCAGATCTTCACTACAATAAGTGGGCATGATCTACCTGGTTCAAGCACCTACCTATGAAAATACTTAGAATAATTTTTAAATTCATACTGTTTGAAGAAAAACAATGGTTTCACTGAGAACTGCTCAATAGATACTTTGAAATCTATTTGAAACGGTACATAGCAAGATACACTGAACTTGAACATTAACATACACAGCTTTCTCTAAACAATTCAGCAACATCATCCTGAGGTTAACCAAAAGTTCCTTCTCAGTAAGGAATACATCTTCCTTACCCAGCCCACCAGGAGTATAGACTCTGTTTTGGTCCAATTTCGATTTATCTTCTTGAAAATTCTGGTAGTAACCTTGTTATTTGAGCCTGTTATTATTAGCATATTATTTAGCATATTAATTCCGAGACTCTACAAATGTACAAGGTTCATGGAAATGACCAAATCTTTAGTAAGTACTTTTGTTGGATGATGACTTCCTCCAATATACTGTATATTCAGTGCCTTTTGTTTTTCCCTCCAAACTCAGCTCTAAGCCTTTTATCTCTTTTTACTATTGTGATTATCATTCTACATTTCTGTTCTCTGCCCTGATGTGGAATCAAGAACTTATAAGATGAGACACTTCCCTATTGGGGTCCAAGAAGGAAACAACTAACTCCAGTCAGCACAGAACACCTACCATGCCACTACCCGTGAAACATATTTAAGTAACCCCACTTGCTGCATTATCTCAGAGCTGTGAAATAATAGAATACCCCAAATCATACGAGCTGCATTCAGATCCTCAGACAATAACGTTATTTCATATTTATAGGATAATGTCTGAAGCCCTTTCTCAGAGGCTCACTCAACTGACAGCTGACACAACCCTGAGAAGCAGGTAAATAAGACCTAATTATCCTCACTTTATAGCTGAGGAAGCTTAGAGTCTCAAATCTGTAAGTCAGGGCACAAATCACAGTCCATAAAGTCAGACAGTTATATGTTCCAATTCCAGTGCTCTCACTTAGGTAGGCTCTTCATCTTTCTATTTGTCTTAGCTTTCTCCACTCTCATAAACCAGTTGTGAAGATTAAGTGGGATAATGTATAAATAAAAAAGCACTAGTAGGATCCTGGCATTTTATTACTGGATGCTGTCTAAATAGCATTTCTCTCCCCTTTTCCCTCCCTCAGAGATGTGGGTCTGACCACCCAACCAATAAATGGTGGAGTCCAGAAGAGAACCCAGCTCTGACTCTTGACCAAGTGGAGAGGTATCAGCTCAGGGGCCAAAATTCCCTTCTATACTCATACTTAATGGTTTGTCCAACCACATGAAAATTGTTGCCACAGAGAGAGAGGGGCAGGTCAGGGTTTTGTCCAGCCTGATGCTTAGACAATTTGGAAGCTCCTTCTTTAAGAAAAGAATACAAAATTGAGAATATAAGGTTAGGTATAAAAGGGCTACCTGGTTGGAATCAAAGAAGTCACAGCAAGTTAGAATTTTTTTAAAACTGACTAAAAATGAAGACATTATCAAACCCTGAAAAATAATATAACATATTTATTAATCATTTTCCAGAAATACCTCTCCACTACCTTTCCCTACTTTTTTTTTTTTTTTTTTTGCTGCATACTCCTTGATCACCTTTCCACCCAACAACTTTAAAACATTACCCAAATACAGAGATTAGACAATAAATCAGTCTTTCCTTGATCATGGCTGATTGTTCTACTTTATTGAAGGCAATTTTATCTGTCATTTAGTTTGGAGCTGACAAACCTCACTAAAGTAAAACATACTAGATATGCCAAGGGACCATCTGATGTGCTGGAACATGCAAAATACAGAACTTCACCAGTCTGTCCTACTGCTATAGATTTATGTCCCATAAACACAGGAATTTTTGATAAATTCTATTTCATGTAATTCTCATAAAAAAAAAAAAAGACGGAGTTTAATTGACTAGAAAGAACTTCTGCTTTAATTAGGTGTCACTGTGAACGGAGTCCTCCACTTACAATTTTATACATCCGACTGACAGTTGGGAGAATTTTCCATAGCCTAGTTTCTGGCTCCATATATTCCAAGCTTCACTTCACCCCTTTTCCTACATGTTTCCGGAGCTGGTTTATATCATGATACCACGGTTTTAGGTCAAGATGCTTATGTGTTCACCAGGATGATGAACAATCACGCAGGTATAATCTGAAGTGACAGAAAATTATGCAAAGTATCTCATAAATCCCCTAGTCAGATCCCCCCAAAATGCATGCAGTTACTTTGACACCACAGACCAGGAGAGGAAGCGTGTCAAAGGAAAATCTGGAGGGGAGCAAGTAGTCTCAGCTGATTGCTGCTAAAATAGCTTATGTTTTTCAAACGTTACAAAACATATGACCATTAGAACTCATTGCTAGGGCCCCAGATGGAGCTAGTGTAGGTGAGAGGGGTGTGTTAGCTTTGCTGAAGAGAAATCCACCCCTGCAGGGACCCATTCCAGAACAAAGTCAGGGAGACAACTTAATTTCTAGGACCTCAAGCAATTTAAAAGCATAAGCTAATGCCTTACAAAGACTACTTTTGTCCCACCTCAATTAATTTATTTTCTTTTTTTAATGTTTATTTATTTATTTGAGAGAGACAGAGAGCATGCACATGCAGGGGGAGGGGCAAAGGAGGGCAGAGAGAGGGAAGAGGGGCACAGAGAGAGAGAGAGGAAGACAGAACCCCAAGCAAGCTCTGTGCTGTCAGCACAGAGCCCCATGGGGAGCTTGATCTCAGGAACCAGATCATGACCTGAGTTGATATCAGGAGTCAAATGCTTAACCCACTGAGCCAGCCAGGTGTCCCTCAATTAATGTATTTTCTTTGACTACTCTTGTTGCTTTGAAAACTTGAGGAGTATCTAAGCAAAGAAAAGAAAGGATTTACAGCTGGGAAGAAAGATATCTAGGTATTGGTTGCTCACTCTATGACATTTTGATACTTGAGAATATTTTTTAATATTTTAGCTGTAGCTCCAACTTTGATCTGTCCACATTCTATTACCATTTTGGATTCACTTTAACCCTGAGAACTCCAAGCTGAAAAGCTTCTGCAGCAACTAGCCACAGGTTGTTTCTATTCCGGCTTGTTTTCATTTCACCATGGATCTTTGAACAGTCACTGAGCTAATTCCATTTTCAGGCCCATTAATCTGAAACTTCAAATCAAAAGAGAGATGATGCCTCTCCCTGATAGGTTTGCAGAACGGCAGCGACAGTGGTAACAGCATCTTAAAACTCCCTGTGCTGCCTCCAGATCAGTATGTGTGCATGGATGGCTCCTTGAATGCCAGAGGAAGGCCTGGGCAGAGGGGAGAGGTGGGAAGGGGAGGGAGGGGAGGGGAGGAAAGGGAAGGGATGGGATCCTTTTACTTGGCATTTCTTCGCTGTTTGTCATTAATACTAACAAGCCTGGCCTTCAAGTACTGTGAAATGGACTGAGATTGTTTTTGGAATCCCCACGTCTTCCACTCCGAGTCTCTCTTTGGTTTGACAGCTCAGTTTCCTTTAGCATCCAAATTTCTCTTTCTTTACAACCCTTCTCCCTTCTAGTAACCTGGTTTGCAGGAAGATATTGGATCTAAAACAAACACAAAATGCCCATACTCAGCTTTTCAGGTGCAAATGAGCACATCTTCGTGTCCAAAGACACAGTGTTGATCAACACTGGCTGCACATTAAAATTACCCAAGGACTTTTAAAAAATACCAATACCTGGTACCTGGGCCTTAGTCCAGACCGAGAAGACACTCTGGGGTTGGACCCAAGCATGGAGATTTTTCTAGCATCTCCCCAGGTGAATCTATACTGTTATTTTATTTTCACAGGGAAAGGAAACATAAGGGAAAATCTGGGGCTCCATTTATGGAATTTCAGGCAACAGAAAGCATGGAAAGTATTTTAGGGAGCAGATGGCAGAGGGCTTTTCCAGCAGCCTTAAAATCCCTTCAGTAGCCGATCTGCCACTGCCATTCATCGATAGAGCCTTCTGTAAAAACGCTGTACCTACAGCAACCAAATTAGAATTAAACCGACCAGCCCAAGTGCCAAGATCCTAAAACAATTCAGTTCCACAACACTGAAAGAGTTGCCTTCATATTTCAATTATGGATTTTTTCAACTATTCTGTGCATGTCACAAATACTGACACCAGAGGTCATTATAAAACAGAAATCTTTCCTTCTCTGTTACTGTTGTTTATTAACAAACATTATGTGAGCACCTGCTGTGGAGATGTGCACGGGAAGTGATTAGGAGATTAGAAAATACTGACAGAAAAAAATCCCTCTTTAGCTATAAAATCCTATGATTCTGAGGTAAATCTCTTCTCTGAATGCTGAACACTTTAGAAAGACCTCTTATGAGATAGAATTCTGGAGGCATCAAGGACCAAATTATTCACCCAAATTGTCTCCTTTCTGATCTGCCTGAAATTCCTATTTCTTTTCATTGAGTCAATAGAAGTTTCATAGAATTAGCTTGGAAAAGGTGACGTACGCTGTAGCACCTACTGATCCCTTGGTATATATTTGGTGACCAAATCCCTAGGCAATTTTGTTACCAAATCACCTAGAACAAATCTCTCAAGGTTTAGAACCCTGAGCTGGAAAGTTCTGTAGGGGAAAAAGGGACCAGAACAGCCCAACTCTCTGGGAAGCAGTGTGAACACTGCAGGCCTGGAAAGGACACAGATTCTCAAAGAAAAAGAGGAGAGTTTCAAGAGCATGGTCCCAGAGAGGATAGGAAACAGGGGTCAGAAAGACATGGACATCACAATCTCCACCTACTTCTCAAGTGTCACCTTGGGCAGGCTGAGCCTCTGTGTATTCAGGACAACCTGTTGCTGTTTGAACCTTTTTGTCTCTAAGGCCTTCACTTTACTTGACCTTTCTCCACCAGTTTATACTTGCCCTCTTACAACCTGGCCCCTGCTACTGTCTGCTCCTAGTTTCTACCTAATTCCACCTTTCACTAGCTGTCCTACCAATGCCTGACCCAAAATATAGAGTAGGATGATGTCCTTTTATTTATTTTTTTAATTTTTTTATAACGTTTTAATTTATTTTTGAGGAACAGAGAGACAGAGCACAAGCTGGGGTGGGGCAGAGAGAGAGAGGGAGACACAGAATCCAAAACAGGCTCCAGGCTCTGAGCTGTCAGCACAGAGCCCGACACAGGGCTTGAACCCACAAACTGTGAGATCATGACCTGAGATGAAGTCGAACACTCAACCAAATGAGCCACCCAGGCTCTCCTGGGATGATGTCCTTTTAAAAGAAAGCTGAAAAGTAACCCATGGGTTATTGGGAAGCAGAGGAGAAGTAAGATAGGTGTTGATAACAGTAATTGTATTACTAAGACACTGCATGTTTACATGCATAGTGATGTAAATATCATAAATAGTGATGTCAGCAGTAACAGTAAATGTTCTCATTTCTAGGAATGTATTCTCCTCTCCCCCTCCTTCCCTCAATTCTTGTACTATTCTCTGTCTAGAAAGAGTGTTCAGAGAACATGTGAAAAACTCACAAAATCTCCAGAGGGGAAAGATCTGGGCATGAGCTTCCTGCTCCTTAGTGGGCAAGACCTGAGTCCAAAATAATGCTTTTATTGTTTTTATGTAGAAATTCTGAAGTTAATGTAATCTATAGAATTGTGGGAACACATATATAGCATATTTTTATGATGTTACTGTTACATGCTACCTTCTCTAAGAAAAGTTAGCATTTGTTAGACTAACTGTCTTTATACATGAAGATACCATTATAACCACACTTAAAGATAACTTATGTTCCAAAATATTCTGTATCCCAAGCTAAAAGCATTAACTCATGCCTGCTTTTCATTTGCTACCTGTAACCCATATGACATAAAGTTGTTTTGAATACACTGCAAAGTGGGTCTAGATTGGTAAAAAAAAGCTGAAATCAGAAGTCCTCAATCAATGGAAAATGATACTGAGAGAGGTTCTAATGAAGAATGGCCAATATGTTCTAGGTATTATAAATACCATAAATAAATATATCTCAAATGAATCAGACCCAAATTACTGGGTCTAATTTTCAAATTTAATTATAAATACAAATGAGTTTGTTACAATCTAATTGAGATTTACAGTTGCCCTGGGTTCAAAAAATTACACCATAAAAATCTTAGTTTTGTTTGCAGCAATAGCTTGCTAAAACACAATAATAGTAATTAAATAAGAAGGAGTAAGATTTTGAGGGGAAGCTTGGTGTGAATTTTCTTTTTCAATGGTATTTGAATTAGCCATGGAAGATTAATGAAATGAATAAAATGAAATGTATTAACAAATGAAATAAAATGAATGTGGCAAATACTCGAGTAGAAATATTATTAGAAACAATTTACAATCACATGGAAAGAACTTTTAATTGCTTGTTATATCTCCTAGGTATTACATTTTATCAGAAACTGCAATGCCTATGCATCTCTACTAGTGGGTTTTGGTCTGAAGAAAGTAATCAAGACATTTGGACAGTGACATCTTCATCGTCTTCTGTCACTTCATTTACACAATTGAATTTCTACCTAAGTGGAAGGTATCCCCAAATCAAATAATGTCTATAATGAATGCCTCTTCCTTCTACTTAGTTCTGCCTCTCAGAGTGACATATCAAAAGACTTCATTAAGTAGCTAATAAATATCAGAGCCTTCCATAGAGTTTCCTATTGTATGTTGGCTCTACTCAGGCTTCTGAATTTGGGAGACACTAGAAACAGAATAAAAGATAAAGAAGATGGGGCACCTGGGTGGCTCAATCCATTGAGCGTCTGACTTCAGCTCAGGTCATGATCTCGTGGTTCATGGGTCCAGGCCTCGCGTCTAGCTTTGTGCTGACAGCTCGGAGCCTGGAGCCTGTTTCAGATTCTGTGTCTCCCCCTCTCTCTCAGCTTCTCCTCCACTCATGCTCTCTCTCTCTCTCTCTCTCTCTCTCTCTCTCTCTCTCTCTCAAAAACAAATAAAAACATTAAAAAAAAGATAAAGAAGACAAGGGGAAAATGTCTACTGTCCTTAATGCGACATCTTTATAGCTGCCTAGGTGCCTGAAACATCAAAAAGATAACTATTCATTAATTCATTCATTTAACAAATATCCATTAAATGCTTCCTATGTGCCAGGCACTATTCTTGGCACTGAAGATACAGGAGTGAAGAAAATAAGCAAAAATCCCTGCCTTCCTAGAGCTTACACCCTTGTGGAAATAGGCTAAATAAATAAATAACAACATACTAAAATATGTATATATTAAATGTTAAATGAGACATGAGGGCTATGGAGAAAGACAAAATAAGCAAAAAGATTATTATGTTGGCAAGTAGAGTTTTCAATTTTAAACATAATGGTTAGGGTAGATCTTCTTGAGAAGGTGACATGTGAGTAAGGATCTAAAGAAGGTGAGGGAAATGAGCCATGCAGGTAACTGAATGAAAATGGCACAGCAAATTCAAGGTCCCTTAAAGAGAAGTATGTCTAGTGTGTTCAAGAAACAGCAAAGAGGCCACTTATACCAGAGGGAAGTGACCAGCAGATGACACAGAGATGGTTAGGTCAGATACATTCAGGAAGGACAGATTTAGCAGGGCCTATGAAGGTATTATAATACTTTTCCATGTTTACTCTGCATAAGATGGGAAACCATTACAAATTTTAAAGAAAAAGAAGTGTCATGATTGGATCAATGTTTTAAAAGGGGTCACCTTCGTTGTTCAGTTGAGGCTAGACTGTGTGGAGCAAGAATGGAAGGAGACCAACTAGAAGGGAGCTTAGCCCTGGTTTCTCCCAAAGCTGAGCTTGAGCCAATGGCTGCCCACAGATAGATTATTCTGTAAAGTGACCCCAAAGGAGAGGACTTGACACTTAAGAAGAGGGAAACGGGGAAATAAAGCCAATTAAGAGCTTTATGAAGCTTAGCCACTGTGAGCAAGTGGGGTTCCATGCAGGGCAGCCTCTGAAGACATACAAAGCTGACACTCAGAATTTTCCACCTAAAAGATGGAGGAGGGAGTTTTTCCCCAGCAGCTCTCATTCTCCACCAGCTAAGTGTTGTCCCATGGAGATGTAATTCTCTTTAATTCCAGTTTTGAAAAGAGAAAGCAAAAGAGTGACTGAGCAAGTTCCCATAGATATCACACCCAGTGGTGGCAAAGAAACCCTAAGGGAAAGCAAGAGACGAGAAAGCTAGAGATAATCTGAGGGGAGGTACCACCAGGTTACACTTACAAGCAGCCAGGTGTGGAAGCAATGGCTGGAGTAAAAAGGTAAGTTGAGAGTATATGAGGTAGGGCACAAGATTTTTCCCCCACAGGGACTTCAGCAGTAATCCACAATGGTGGGTTGAACAAAAGTCGTGGCAGTGGAGGTGGTGGGAAACTGTCAGATTAGAATACATTTTTAAATGTAGGGCCAAAAATATCTGCTGACCAACTTAATGAGAAATGTGAGGAAAAAAGCACTTTGTGGGGTTTCTGTCAACTGGGTAGGAGAGAATTGTAAAATTATGAGGTTTGGGAGAAGAATAGGGATCTTTGAGTTTGGACATGGTACATTTGATCTTCCTATTAGACAAATGGAAATCTTGACATTTAATTCTGGACTTACAGCACAGGGGAGACATTCAAGCTGGAACTATAAATTTTGAGGGCCCTGGCATATGCACAGTATTTAAAGCCATAAAATTGTTTAAGATCACCAAGGGAGTGAGTATAGACAGAGACAGAGAAGAGGTTCAAAAATGAAGATATGGAACACTCCATCATTAACATATGAAGTAGAGGGAAAGAAACCAGCAAATGAGATCGAGAAGGAAGCAGACACTGAAATGGAAGGAAAACCAGGAGATAGTGTGCTAGAAGACAAGTTGAGAAAGTATCGCAAGAAAGAAAGACTGATTAAGCCTATCAGATGGTGCTGATAGGCCAATGGACCCTGAATTTAGCAATGAGATGTCACTGATGACCATGACATGAGGTGCTTGGGGCAAAAGCCTGGTTGGTTTGGATTCGAAAGGCAGACAGGAAGGGACACCTGGATGGTCACTCAGTTAAGCATTTGACTCTTGATTTCAGCTCAGGTCATGATCTCACGGTTCATTAGCTGGAGCCCTGTATCAGGCTCTTGTGCTGACAGTGCAGAGCCTGCTTGGTATTCTCTGTCTCCCTCTTTCTCTCTGCCCCTCTCCCACTCTCATGCATGTGCCTGTTTGGTCTCTCTCTCAAAATAAATAAATAAACTTTTTTTTTTTTTTTTTTAAGGAAGATTTAGAGTTCATATGTATGAAAATCCTTTCAAAGAGTTTTACTGCAAGGAGAGCAGGAAGTCAGAGAATAAGATGGGGCAAAGAAAGTTCTTCTTTAGATGGAAGAAATAATGACATTTGTATGTGGACAGGAATAATCTAGTTAAGAGGGAAACTGATGATCTAGAAGAGAGAGAGGATAATTGGCCGAGCACTGTCCTTGACTAGGTAGGAGGGGATGGAGTCTAACACACTAGCAGAAGTGTGGGTCTCACTTGGCTTGCAAAGCTCCATCACACCAGTGGAAGGAAAGGTAGAATCTGTAGGTGAAAGGCTTGTCCAAGGAGCTTGTTGAAGTTCTTTTCTGGTTGCGTCTATCTGAATAGTGAAATAAGAAGCCAAGAGTGGGGTCAGAAAAAAAGATGCTGGAGCTTTCAGGGGAGAAGAGAAGGTATATATTTGACATCAAGGAAAGTGGGGAAGTGAAGAGTAATTGCCAGGTGTCTTAGTCCATTCAGGCTGCTATTACAAAATATGTTGGATGCTATTACAAAATAAACAACAGAAATTTATTTCTCACAATCCTAGAGGCTAAAAAAGTACAAGGCAAGGTGCCAACAGATTCAGTGTCTGATGAGGGTCTGCTTCCTCGTTCGCAGAGAGCAGTCTTTTCACTGTCAAAGAAGTGAGAGAGCTTTGTGGGGTCTGTTTTATAATGGCACTAATCTCATTCATGAGGGCTTCACCCTCATGACCTAATCACCTCCCAAAGATTGTCCCTTTTAAATATCATTACACTGAGGGTTACATTTCAACATATGAATTTTGGGAGGGACACAAACATCCATTGTATGGTACCAAGTAGCACTAAGGGACCAGTAGAGGGTCAGGTCATGAGTTTAAAATGACACTGGTCAACCTGGATGTGAACTTTTCTCCATCAAGACCCAGATTTCCAGGTGAAAACACAGCAGAGGCAGAGTTGGATTTAACCAGGGCTGTGGTTTAGCCAATGACTACAAAGACACTGGACAGAGAGAATCAAGAATCAGGAGTGTGTACAAGACAGCGACTTCTATAATTGCTCTGGAATTAGGCTGATATGGAAGGACACGAGGGCATGAAGTAGATGAGAAAGAGTGAAAAGTGTGAGATTGATCACAGTAAGATCAACCGCAACTGCGCTGCCCCACAGTGATTACAATGAATATTTCCAAGTCAAGGACCACAGTGTAGAATCTTAGGCCCCAGGAGAATTTTTAAAAACTTTTTATTTTAAAGTAATTATTGACTCACAGAAAGTTACAAAAGTAGTCCTGTGTACCCTTTACCTGTGCACTCTCCCGCCAATGGTGACATCATTGATAACTATAGTATAATACCCATGAGCATTCTTAGGGTATTGGGTGCCTTGTAATTAGATTAAATTCAATGAAAGAGGGAATGATTCCATAAAAAGAAGTAGCACTCACTCAGTGGTATTCATATACTTGCCCTCTCCTTCATTTGCATCCGGTGCATGGACTTTGAGCCAGATGACCAGACTCGGGGCCAGACACACTTGAGTTCAAATCCAAGCTCCACTTCTCATTGGCTTTGGCATCCTAAGCAGGCTATATTGTGGTACAAGGCTGAAAATTATGCCTCAGTATCACATGCCGCTTTTAAAATGTATGTATCTGGTAAAATCAGGAGGGCCTCAAATAGCCTTGGCTATTTGGTTCACAGACAGCAATAGAGCACGTAAGGTCATCCATCCTCCTTATCAAAAGGAACAGGCACAGTTCTGGCTTATCCCTGAGTAGTGGCTTTCAGTTCCCTGCAAGCCCTTGGAATTATTCAAATCAGGAAAGTCACATCCTCCCTTGGGAATGAGGGCCCACTCCTGATTACGTAAACCCTACCTCCCACAGCTCCTGGTTGTTCACTCTGCTCCTGAGCACAAACCTGTGGAGCCTTGCATAGTGTGAGGTGTCCATCTCCCCTTAATGAACTGCTATTGGCCCCAGCTGTCCTCTGCATCATAGAAGGCGATCAAAACACATGCATCACCTCTCTCGTCTTTTAATCTATAAAATGGGAATTCAAATACAACCACCTCCCCCAAATCAGATAAACTATCTTACAGTGTCTAGGTCAACAAATATTCCCTACCTCTCCCCCTGAAGATGAGACCTCAGTTTCAGCGCAAGAACCACTTTCTTTGCAGTGGCTCTTTCTCCTTTCTTGGAACTCCTCTGGCAATTATAACCTTTACTATTCTAATGATACATACATTATCTTTTCATATGTATCCATTTTCACTGCCACGTCACTGCAGAGTATGCCTTTGCTTGTCTATGCCTCAAAACACTCTCTGCAGTTTTGTGATCACAAAAGATGCTCAATAAATAGAAATAATAGCTAACATTTACTGAGTACTTACTAGAAGTCAGGCCCTGAGCTAAGAGTCTTACAATAAACTTCACAATGGATGAGATAGTGATTGACTTATCCAAATATGGTGGCTTAAACCAACAATTATTATACTTCATGATTTTGCGGGTCAGAAATTTGGGCAGAACTTAGCTGGGTGAAACTTCTACGTGATGTCAATGAAAGTCACTCAGTAGTATCTGGCTGACAGATGGACTGGTCTGAAGGGCCCAAGATGGCCTCACTTCCATGTCTAGCACCTTGGTGGAGATGGCTGGAAGGCTGGGCTCATCTGATGCCATCAACCACAATACTTGGTAACTCAGGGTATTAAGATTTCTTATATGGAAGGGTGCCTGGGTGGCTCAGTCAGTTAAGTGTCCGACTTCAGCTCAGGTCATGATCTCATGGCTCATGGGTTTGAGCCCCGTGTCAGGTGCTGTGCTGACAGCCCAGAGCCTAGAGCCTACTTTGGATTCTGTGTGTGTCTCTCTCTCTGCCCTTCCTCCACTCATGCTCTGTCTCTCAAAAATAAATAAACATAAAAAAAAAAAAAGACTTCTTACATGGAGGCACAGAGCTCCAAAAGCAAGTGTTCCTATGAGCAAGATGGCAGCTGCATGACCCTTATGACCTAGCCTTGGAAGTCACATCATGTCACCTCATTGTATTCAATTGGTCAAGCAGTCACAAGCCCACCCATTTCAAAGAGAGGGGACATAGATTCAACCTGTTGATGGGAAGTATGTCATAGAATTTTTGATCAGGTTTTAGTCACTAAAGATATCATACCCACTCTTAAAAAAGTAAATTTGGACTTACAGAGAAATTGAGTAACTTCTTATGTCATGCGCCAGGGTGACTGTGTTAACCCCTGAGAAGGATGTCCACCAATCTCGCTCTGAGATAGGGACCCTACAGTATCTGCAATACTTGTTTAATTAAGATACCTTACATTGAAATATTTTAATGCTCTTCAAAGAATTCACAGTATATAAAGAGAGAGCTAGCTGCTTCTTATAGCCCATATATTCCTTAAACAGATACTCCTACAAGTCTGAGCATATAGTTTACAGTAGAGGGAAGATTTATCACTTTGCCAGAGCTAGCATATGGTTATGACACATTTATAGGAGTGACTGAAATGATTTGGAAAGATGTGTCTAAGTTGCATCACATCACCCAAGATTATGAGGCATCCTAAAAAGAAGACTGATTTAGAGGCATTATGGCTAATGTCGTTGCAGTTGAAAATTGCTCTGCATTTGCATATACGTGCCTTGAAAAGCAAAAAGCTAGAGTCTGACTTTTCTGGAAACTGCTTAATTAACATGTTGAATATTAGTTTGTTTAATGCATGCCCCTACAGGCAAGGGGTGTGTGTGTGTGTGTGGGTGTGAACACACACAAGTGTGGGTGTGTATGTATGTGTGTGTTTCTGGGGGGAGGTGAGGGTAGGGGCCATTAGAGACAATATTACCACATTATTTTGATGTGACTCAGATGAAGAGTAGCAACGTGGCAGTGACAAAAATGCAGAAGACGGTGGCACTGAGAATTGTATTTCTGGTGTGAAATCGATTGAAGAACTGAGGGCCATGGGAATAAAGCGATCTGATGTGGTAATGAGGCAGTGGAGCTCCTGCAGGCTGAGGCTAGAATCCCAGAGCAGACCCTGCACACTGACTGAAACTTGAACCAACTGCCCAATGCATCCAAACCCCAGTTTCCTTACTTATGAAGTGGAGCTAACACCCCAGTAAAGCACTGCTGCAAAAATCAGACTGCACAGACAGTGCCTAGACATGGGTCTGACACTTTGGGGGTATTTAATAAATGCTGTTTGATGATGATTATCAGGAGACTGTAATTCTTGGTTTCCTCTGATCAAGTTCCCTGAACGGCGGAAACATCACCATCAAATTCCCTGCTATATTAAGGGCATTTTGGCACAAGACATAGTGTATGGTAAGAACTCTATAACTATTTTGGTATAAAATGTATGCATGCATGAATTGAGCCAGAGATGGAGAAGAACAAAAATAATGGGGTTAGGGAAATGCTGTGGCAACATCTCCAAGCGGTGAGAACACAGGCTTTGAAAAGAGACATGCCTCTGAAAATCAGCTATGTCCATCCATAACTGTGGGCTGCTAGAAAGATCATAATGCTTCCCTCATGAGTTGTGGCAATTAAAGGAAGTACTGTATGTAAAGCACCTTGCACAGTGCACACACAGAGAACACATTCCAACACTGACTACTGCCCTTGTTAGTACTGTTAATGTTCTAGGCAATGGACCCCATTCCTCGGGTTTCTTCCTCACTAACTGTGAATTCAGTACATTTGTGCATACATTCAATTAGAGCAAGAATTTTGTAAGCCTGTTAGCTTTTAACGTGCCTTCTGCAGATTTACAAATCTGGCTTTCTTTTCTTCTTCTTCTTCTTCTTCTTCTTCTTCTTCTTCTTCTTCTTCTTCTTTTTTTTTTTTTTTTCCTGCTTAAAATGTTTTGGCTGTAGGTTCATGCTAATTCTATTGATTGGTTAAAGTCACATCTACTGTTTCTTTAACTTAGTGAAGATGCTTAGTGCCACAGTAGAATGGATATAAAACCTCACACTATAATTATCTATTTTCAACCAAAATAAAATGATTTATATTCTATTTCATCTCCCCGAGCAGTTGATATATACGCTTATATTTAATTTTATTTTTTATTCTCTGTAAGGCTTGTCTCTATTAATTACATACAAAGCACATTTCCCCCCAATCTGGTAACCAGCTGCAGCATTTCAGTGTTTTCATCACAAAATGTCAAACTCACAATTGATTCTGTGATTCAAAGAAATGGTTGCATAGTCCTCTGAGCTCTGTAATGAAATGTGTTTGTTGTATTTCGTATTATACCAAAACTTGACTTTTCCCATTATCTTTCTTTTTAAATTACAAAAGCAATACATGTTCTGGCCTACACATTGATTACTGAAGCAAAGAAAAGCGTTCTCTCAAAGTATTGTATTTCTTAAATGCACTCTATAGATTTTAAGACTTTTCATTCAAATGTTAAGTCTGATTCAATCAATCCCCAGTCTCTTCCTTCCTTAATAAAATTACTACAGTACTATCTTAAAGGAATATTGTAGAGGATTTTTTGTCTATGAATTTTCTGAAAATAAGTCCATGGATAGGAAATTTATAAGAGAAAAGCATAAGCGGCCAGCAAACACAAGAAATAACATTCACCTTCCTATGTAAGAGAGGAAAGATACCTTTTTCCTATTCCCCTCCTAGGTTCTCCAGATGGGGCTCCCTAATTGGACCAGCAACAGACTGAGAAGAGAAGAAAATCATACAAATGTACTTAATATAAGTTTCACATGAAGACCTGGGGCACCTGGGTGGTTCAGTAGGTTGAGCATCTGACTCTTGATTTCAGCTCAGGTCAGGATCCCAGGATCTTGGGATCGAGCCCTGAATCAGGCTCCACACTGAGTATAGAGCCTGCTTCAGATTCTCTCTCTCTGTGTTTGTTTAAGGATTTAATAAAACAGAGTAAATTTTAAAGACAGATGGCAAAGATGGACAGTGCCATTCATTAAAGAGCCACTTCTTGGGGCGCCTGGGTGGCTCAGTCGGTTAAGCGTCCGACTTCAGCCAGGTCACGATCTCGCGGTCCGTGAGTTCGAGCCCCGCGTCAGGCTCTGGGCTGATGGCTCAGAGCCTGGAGCCTGTTTCCGATTCTGTGTCTCCCTCTCTCTCTGCCCCTCCCCCGTTCATGCTCTGTCTCTCTCTGTCCCAAAAATAAATAAACGTTGAAAAAAAAAAAAATTTAAAGAGCCACTTCTTTAACTCAGATTTCAGGACATAGGGAATTTAAATGTCTTCTTATAGCACAATTACTTGAATTTGATAGTATTTCAGCTCTTGTCACAAGAAGGACTGTCATTTCCTGTCTGAAACACTTATTAAGTTACAAAAATTTCTCTTCGATCTTTGCAGAGGTATTTCAATTCCAACCTGGCCACCTGTGTTCTACAATATCACTAACAGCATTCCGTAAATATCTTTCAAAGTTTTATCTGAAGGTGGAAGAATGCAAATTCTGAAAGGCAATACAAACCTGCAAAATATAACCGGGCTGCCAGGAAAAAAAATACTGGCAACATATACAGGAAATCCATTTTGCAATCAACCTGGATCTTATCAAGGTTCTGTTTGCTATACAAATAGTGATGAAGTAGATATCTGAGAGGTGATTGGGGTTATTTACTAAGTAATCACCCAATGTTCTGTGATTAAATATGGGGCATTAGCTAGAGTTAATAGAAAAGGGACTCTAACAACTCAACACACATGCCTATTTTATCTACAAAATACTGCTCACTTATTTAACGTACCAATGAATCCAACACAAAATAAATAGCTAGGCAACTGGTTTCTGTTTGTCTTTAGAACGTTCTAGGAGCAGAGAGGCAAAGACATGAACAATCTGATTACTCAGTCTTGCCCACAGAGATGGAGAGAAGACATTTGTGATTTACAAAAAAAAAAAAAAAAAAGAAAAAAAGAAAAGAAAAGACCTGCACAGGTTTTGGTAGCAAAAGGAAAAGGAGAAAGTGAGTATCTCTTCACCTAGAGGTGAAGGCAACTGAACCTAGAATGGAAAAGAAAGGTGATGGTTGGTGGCAAAGTGATCCTACATGATCTTGAGAAATCCTTCTCTTCCCAGCATCTGGTCACCAGATCTATAGACAAAACAACCTGCTTTTTAAAAAATATCACTTATAAGTTTTTTCTTTTAATAACAGCGATATATTAAAAAGAATAAAAATTAACTATAATTCTCAACACTATTGTTGATACTACATACTTCCTCCAAGGCTTTTCTCTATGTACAAACCCTTTTACAGACAATATGCTACTTCAATGTGCTAGGTAGCCTCTGCGTTTATGCCATAATTTGAGTTAAAATTTAATGCATTCACTTGATAGTTAAATATGTGGCCTTTGGAATGAGAAACCTGGATTAAAATTCAATAGTTTGGAGCAAAATACTTAAATCCTCCATGGTTTTCTTTCCTCAATCATAAAATGTGTAAAATATCTTCCTAGGGATCAGGATTCAGTGAAGATTTGGTAAGACAATGTACTTAAAGCACTGCACATAAGAAGATATTAAGCTCTAGATTAATAGCAGTTATTCTTACTTCATATGTGTTTTAAAATTAGCCATGTATACAACTGGGGTGTTCATTTGTGCCGTGTTAATCTTTGGAAGCTGGATTCTGGTACTTCCAGTGTGTATCCTGACCAAAGATGGCTGACACACACTTCTTGGCATTCCCAGGCCCATTAGTTGACAAAGGGAGAAACTCAGTCTGAAATCAGTTGGCACTATTAGGAAATAATCTGAAAACAACCCATCATTTTAAATATGGATACCTCAGTTTGTTCTCTGTATTTCTCTGCCTTTAAGAGTCTCTTCTGGTTTACCTCCCTCTCTGTTTTTATCTTATTTTTCCTTCCCTTCCCCTATGTTAATCTATTGTGTTTCTTAAATTCCAAATGAGGGTTGCTGGAGGAGAAGCAGGTAGGGGGATGGGCTAAATGGGTGAGGGGCATTAAGGAAGGCACTTGTTGGGATAAGCACTGAGTGTTGTTATATGTAAGTGATGAATCATTACATTCTACTCCTGAAACCAATATAACACTATATTTTAACTAACTTGAATTAAAATTTTTTTTAATATAATTTATTTTCAAGTTGGCTAACATACAGTATATACAGTGTGCTCTTGGTTTTGGGGGTAGATTCCCATGATTCATCACTTACATACAACACCCAATGCTCATCCCAACAAGTGCCCTCCTCAATGCCCATCACCCATGTTCCCCTTTCCACCGTGCCACCTCCCCCCAATCAAGCCTCAGTTTGTTCTCTGTATTCAAGAGCCTCTCATGGTTTGCCTCCCTCTCTCTCTGTTTGTAACCATTTTCCCCCCTTCCTTTCTTGAAAACAGTGTGGAGGTTCCTCAAAAAATTACAAATAGAATGACTCTACAACCCAGCAATAGCACTACTAGGAATTTATCCAAAGGATACAGGAGTGCTGATTCATAGGGGCACATGTACCCCAATGTTTACAGCAGAGCTTTTTTTTTTTTAACGTTTATTTATTTTTGAGACAGAGAGAGACAGAGCATGAACAGGGGAGGGGCAGAGAGAGAGGGAGACACAGAATCTGAAACAGGCTGCAGGCTCTGAGCGGTCAGCACAGAGCCCGACGCGGGGCTCGAACTCACAGGCCGTGAGATCATGACCTGAGCCGAAGTCAGACGCTTAACTGACCAAGCCACCCAGGCGCCCCTGCAGAGCTTTTAACAATAGCCAAATTATGGAGAGAGCCTAAATGTCCATTAACTTGAATTTAAATTAAAAAAAGAAAAGAAAAAGAAATAAATACAGATACCTAACAAACACATCTTTATTTGCAGATGCCCCGTTTAGTATGACCTATAGAGATGAAGCATTCACATGATGACTACAGTACCTGGGTTGGGATCCTCACTCTACCTCCTACTAGCCATATGCCCCTGGACCAATCACTTCACTTCACTCGGTCTCCGTTTACTCAGCTGCAAAAAAAAATAAGTAAAGCTTAGAACAGTGTCTAGCATGTTTTTTTTTCAGTAGTATCAGCATCATACAGAGCACTTTGTGGAATTTATATCCAGAGAAACACGTATTTAAAGATTGCTTAGTACCACCATGAGACTGAGATCTAGGTTTACAAAAACGGGTTTTCATGTTTCCACTCATCCATAGCTTATCCATGAGAGTTCCTCTCCCAGTCACTCTGCAGATCACTGCAGCAATTCCAGATATTCCAAACAGATGTAATAATATTCTGTGAGGGAGGGGGGCATTTCTTCCCATGACTAACTGTTTATTAGTAAAGAAAACCTTTGCCAGAAGCTCTCACCTGGCTGCTCCTCATATCCCACTGGGCAGGGCTGTGTCACAATGCCTATGGCCAGGGCTAGTCACTGGTAAGGGGAATGACATCACCAAGAATGGCCTGGGTTAATAGTGCCTCATCCTAGGCATATGGGAGAGTGGAAAACTTTTAAAAATTGCAGGGAGGGATCGTCCGAGAAAAGGAATTAGGGGATGGGGGAAGGAAGCAAGGAGAATGATTGCTTATAGGCAATCCGTAAAATCTAACACCAAATTCTCAGTAATTTCTACCATATAGTAAGCACATACTGTATACCAGACACTTGCTTTGTGTGGATTATAATTCTCATAACAGTCTACTCCAGTCGGGCCCTATCCCCATGGCTCCCATGAAGCACTCTTATCTTGAGTCACTTCTCTATCCTCATATTTACTGCTCGGTAGCAACAAATGCAATTAACCCTTCCCTAGACATATCAAAATTTTCTTATGTTTTCCCTCTGCTCACTACTTCTTTTCCAAACCTTCAGCCGTTCCCTTCTTGTCAATATGGCATCTAAATGATGGAATCCCCCAGGGCTCATGCTGGACCATTTCCATTCTCTGTTCATTCTTTCTCCTGGAGCCATCTCTTACAGGCCTATGGCTTTAACTATAAGGAAAGCTAATGATTCCCAAATTAAGATAGTTTTAAACTAGAAGTCCCAGCTTGAACCCAAATTATTAGAATGTTTTTCTTTTTAAAAAATATTTTGATTTTATAAAGCATATTTCATCTCTTATGTCTCTAATACTTCCTTTTATTTCTCCCAAAACTGGAGGACTAGTTACAAAAGTCCAGTACATCAAAACACACATTTACTGAGCACATTTATCTCAGCCGAGGGCCTTGACTGCTCTGGGACCAAAAGCCTGTGGTAATTTATGAGCCTTTAAAGTCTTAGAAAGAAATATCAGTTGAACTCGGTGCAAATATGAGAGTCTAGAAGCTCATTCAGTGCTGCCTCCAAGATCAGAAAGAACCTTTGGGAAAACTAAAATTCACTAGCAGCCCTGACATATCAGAAGGAAGCTAATAATGTTGGGATGTCCTGCTGGTCAACAGTCCTCTGGGTTTCCTTAAATCATTCAAAAACATATTACTGTCAGTCACTCAGCTGGGCCTCAGAGAGCCACATGATTGAACTGGCTCTGCTCCCAGTTATTGATTCAAATGTGGTTTCAAGGATAGCAAAATGCTTGGGGCGATGCAAGGCTCCAGTTCAACATGAAAGGAAGGTCAGCCTTTCATTCGCTATGTTGCTTCACTCATTGACCCCTGAGTACCTCCAAACATTGACCGTGGCAGAGCTGAGTTTTCTAAACTCCTACATCTCCTTTTGTGGGTCATGGGGTTTTAATTAATACCCAAGGGAAAATGCTTTCTCCTGGGACAGGAAGCTGGCATGCCCTAAAGGGTGATGTACAATTTGGGGTTGTAGCTGCAGTACTCACAAACTGCCACTCGGGGGACAAGCCGCTCTGTTACCTGGGCCCTGTGACTGCTTCTGAAAACAAAACCCTCTGATGGGATCATTTTCCTCCAATATTGGAAGAACAATCTAGAAACATGACTGCAAAGTCTCAGGGCTGTGTGTCTACATATACATAAATATACATTTATACACAGAAGCCTTTCAGCTCACACGACTTGAGAAAATCCCCAATTTCCACCTACCCAATGGGGTAAACAGTAAAACCTTGGATTGTGAGTAACTTGTTCTATGAATGTTCTGCAAGATGAACAAACATTTTTAATAAATTTTAACTTGATAAACAAGTGATGTCTTACAATATGAGTAGTACCTGGTGCCAAATGTCACATGATCACAACTGAGCCAATGGTCCTTGAAATTCTCATTTATGTACAAGTGCTTTGGATTACAAGCATGTTTCCAGAACAAATTATGCTCGCAAACCAAGGTTTTACCATACTTCTTTCATTTTGCTTGTTATTTCGTCTGATCTAGCAACTAGAGTGGGTTCCAGGGAGCTCAAAACAAAGGAAAGGTCTAACCTCTGGAGGAACACAACTATATTTTACACATTTGTGGAGGAAGGGATATGTCAAAAGCTGGGATCTTTCAGAAGATCGGGTTGGAAAGATATTAGTGGCCCAAATACTTCTACACACTGAACACCTGAGCACGTGTTTCACATTCACTGTGCAGCAATGTTTTTTTCCTTTTTCTCTTTCTTTTCTGTGGCTGTTAACAATTAAAGGGAAGTGTCGGCACATAAATTGCTCAGTATGACTCCAATTTTGTCTACTTTCTCTAGGTCTCTGCCTCCCTCTTTATTTACCTTGACATGAGAACCTTTATTCTTGCCAAAAGAGGCAGTAGAGGTGGAAACGCTAATTTATTTGTGTGTCATCACTCTGAAAACTAAAAAAGGAACCAGATTATCCAAGGAACACTGTAAGACAAAAAAGGCACTGCTATAAATATACCTGTGAAGATAAAACTTTGAACTTTTTTTTTTTCACCTGTCTTCAGGAAATGGCCAAAGGTTATATTTTGTCATAACAGGCCTTGGATGTTAGAAAATATCCCTGAGGCACCTGCATGGTTGTCAGTCGAGCGTCCAACTTCAGCTCGGCTCACCATCTTGTGGTTTAAGAGTTCGAATTCTGTGTCAGGCTCTCTGCTCTCAGCACAGAGCTTGCTTTGGATCCTGTGTCCCCCTCTCTCTCTGTCCCTTTCCCCTTTCAAAAATAAAAAAAAAGAACTATAGAAGATATCCTTATACATTTACATAGACATGCAGACACACACACAGACACACACACACACACATAATTTGTAGAAAGCTTAGAAAGAAAACCAAAAGTCAAGATAGATCAGTCCCTGATTGATACCATGGTCAAATATCAGGGATCATGTGCTTATAAAAACAAAATGGTCACCAGAATTCAGGAGTATGACTAGCATAAACAGAGGCCCAGGGTCAGTCAAGCCAATGGCGTTTTTTTCTATGCCAATGACCAACCAATTTCAGGGGCACTGTGACTAACTTCTGGAAGGCTGTAACAAGAGTTCATAGCTGGTCTCACAAGCAGGACCTAGCACAGAGCAGGATCCACATTTGCTTCTGATCCAGAAAAGGATATTTGAGGAGAAGAGCCAGTTTGAGAACCTTGTAGCATTTTCCAACCCAAGACCAGTCTGTCCTGTCTGAGCCCAGACCATTCCCCTGTTGGCTTATGAGATTTATTTAATAAATAAATAAATATAAAATAAATACAAATAAATACATATAAAAGATGAGACCAAACCAGTTGCCACCTCAGAATAGGGTCAAGTATAAGGAAACATGGAGTATTTCATTGTGGGAGGTAACTGTGATTCAAGTCCAGCTGCTTCTAAGACATCATGGTAACAGCCAAGAACTCATGGATTTTAACAATTCTTTTGGAAGCGAATTGGCATGATTCTTTCTCTGCTTCTGTTAAGAGCTTAGGCTCTGGCATAAGGTGATTTCACATGAGTTCTAGAATGAGACCTGCTACATTCTAAGCTCTGCCACTTGATCATGTTAGTTAAGCTGTTTAGTCCTGTTTTCTCATCTTTCAGATGGAATTAGTAACAGGATTTACTTCACAAGTTTTCTGGGAAGATTAAACCTATTTAGACAGGTCTGGCATACAATAAGCCTTCAATAAATATCAGCTACCATAATTAGCATCATCATTACTAATATTATCACTCTGTTACAATGAAGAAAGTAACTTTCTCCCTGGTAAAAGCCAATAGTGTCCTACTATCAGAGGACTTTGGTGAATCTGTTATTACCTTTCTCTCCTTACCCTTGACCTCCCTCCTTCTTTACCAGATTGTCCAGCAGCATTTAGTCATATGTTACTTTCTGTTTTTGTTTTGTTTTGTTTTGTTTTTTACAAAGGTCCCCTTGATTTCACACCTTCTTCTAGTTGCTTCTTCTTCCTTGCTTGAAAAAAAAAATCTTGGAATCATTGTCTGTATATGTGGTCCAATTTCCTTTCTCATTTCAACCTACCCCATTATGACTTTGGCCCCTAGAGTTACCTCCTTTTTTGCCAACTCCAATGACACTTTTCAATCCTTATATAACTAGAACTTTCCACCTCATTCAGTATCACTTACTATGCACTTATCAAAACATTCTGCGTTTTATTTTTTCTTTATATAACATTTTTGTGACTGTTAGAGTTCCTCTTTGTTCAGTTGGTTCTCAGTTGTACTCTTTCCATCAGTGATCATGTCCAACCCCATAACTCTTCATATTTCCAGATAAAATCTCTTCATTCATATAAGCAACTTCTCCTCTTGGAGACTTCTCCTCTTGGAGTCTTCCAGGCATCTAAATTTGTCATATCTAAAATGAGCTCCCAATATTTATACACATGTTCCCAAATATTCTCCTCCTCAAGCCACTGCATTTCCATATACCAACACCCATGTATTTGCCTGTTGAAACCAATGTCATTCATGATATTTCCCACCCACATCTAATCCAGTATCCATTCCCATGAATTCTCTCTCTAAAATAGTGGTTATCAGTTAGAAGAGATTTTGTCCCCAAGGGATATTTAATAAGGACTACCTGCCTGTCTGAAGACATTTTTTAACAATGGGGACATCAGGGAGTGCCACTGGCAGAGAAAGAGGCCAGGGATTGCTGCTAAATACTCCTATAGTAAACTGAAAAGCCCCATAACAAAGAACTATCTGGCCTCAAATGTCAATAGGCTTAAGGTTTAAAACTCTGCTCTTAAATATGTCCTGAAAGTGTCCAATTCTCTCAGTCTCCACTGCCAGCACCTGATCTAACTCATGACCCTTCAGGCTCTATTGTTTTAGGGGTCTCCTATGTGGTCTCTCACCTCCTTCACTTTTGTCCCCCACTCCCTCATCCTTTTCTCCACACAGCAACCAGAGTAAGATGTGAATATGATCCTATTAAGACCCTACCACCATCCTAACCCCTTTCAACAGTCTCCCCACTGCACCTAGAATAACAGCCCAACTTCTAATCGAGGCCTGGGTCTTATCCACCTTTCCAACTTCAGCTTGACCATTCTCTTATTCTTAAAGCATTTTCCTCTCTTAGGGTCTGAATCATAGCATTCTTCTGGTTTCTCTTACCTCTCTGGAGGCTCCTTCTCACTTTCTTCTGCAAGAATCTCTTCTGCTCAGTTTCTAAATATTGGAGTTCCCCAAGGTTTCGTCCCTGGGCTGTCTTCTCCAATCTATCTATGGTCTCTCCCAGGTTATATAATTTATTCAGATGGCTTTAAAAACCATATATATGCTCTCAACTCAATTGACCCTAGGCTTATTTACCCAACATCTTTCTTGACAACACTGTTAGAATGTTTAATATGTATCTCAGAACATAACTCTTGCACTCTCCACTCCAAACCTGTCCTTCCTCCAGTCTTTCCCACCTCAATAACTGTTCCACCATTCACCTAGATGTTAATTTCAAACCCTAGAAGCTGTCTTCTATTCCTTTCTTTTACTCATTTGCCATATCCAATCCAACAGCAGTCCTGTCAACCACTCCTTCAAAATATACACCAATGTGTCCATTTTTTACTGCCTCCATCACTGTTGACTTAGTCAAAGCCAATATTATCTCCCACCTGGGCCATAAAATAACCTAACTGATATCCCTAGTTCTACACTTGCTTCTCCACAATCCATTCTGCACAGAGTGTTTAAAGTTTCCTTTTCTTTATTTCACTTGATCCAGTTATTCCCCTGATTAAAAGTGGAAGTATTGGTATGGTGATAAAAAGCAGTCATATTTTTAATGTATGTTAAAGGTATAGATGACAGGATTGCTATTGGATTGAATATGCTTCCCATTACCCAAGTTCTTTCACCAGGGTCCATAAACCCTAAATGAACTGACTCCTACCTATCTCTCCAATCTTATTTCATGCCACTCTCTCCCTCCACCACCTAGTTCAATCCACACTGATCCTAGTTCTCTATGTGAAAACACATGCCTCTCAGACTTTGCACTCACCCTTCCTTCCACTTGGGATTCTGTGTCTTCAAATCTTTGCATATCATTCTGGCATCAGCTCAGATGTAATTTTACAATAAGGCTTTCCTTCCCCACCGAAGCTAAAGTAGTTCCCCAATCACTCTATCATCTCACTCAGTTAGTATGTTTGCACAATGTACTGCTACATCATACTTTGTTCATTTTTTGTCTTGTTAATAATGAGAGGAAAACTTGATTTAATTTGTTCACTGTAGTATCTCCTTAAGTCTAGAAAAGCTCCCGGCACACAGTGGATGCTCAATAAACATTTGTTGTGCCATTAAATAAGTTTAAGAGAACAGTTTAATGTCATCTTTGTTGAGGAGCCATGTTAGCTGTTTTCCTCATCATCTGGTGAGAGTGTTCACAGAGAGTAGCCATTTAACTATTGCAGGCATGTCACCCACGGAATACCTAGGCAGAAATGATGTCTCTCTACAGCTAAGACTTTGCTAAACCTAATTGACTGTCTAAGGTGGACACGTTCTCCTTTGCAACGACCCAAGAGAATCACAAAACACCAAAAATAGGAAATGGGTCCTTATCATCAAAAAGAATGGTGATGAATAAAAGAAAAACCTCCAATATCTATATTTGGGAAAGATTAGGCCAGACTGAAATATAACCGTATTATATCTCCTCTTGCTTTACACTTCCATATACACCACAACTCAAGGTCTAATACCCTCTGAAATAATGTACTGGTTCCACTGATAACTGCTAGTGGCCATGATGATCAATATCTTATACATATCTATCAGTTCTAAACCAAGTATAATAGAATGAGAGAAATTCAGAGGGATATTTTAATTTAATGACTGATTACTTTAGACTCTAGTTATGTAACTAATATTATAATTAATGGTAGCTTAGTGGATACATTTGAGTGAAAAATTTAGTAAGCTCTTCTCTAGGATTAGCAATAAATTTAAAATGTCCGCTTTTCTTTTGCTGAAATGTGCTGAGGGAACCCTGAACAATCCACAGCACTTTGTGTTCTCTGTCAAGGGAAAGGACAAGTATATACTGCTTCCTGTAGCACAATTTCTCAAATGCCAATGTGAAAAATATCCTTTTCTTTTAAAATTTCATTTGAGCCTAGTTAATAACAAGGCCCCCAGTCAAAGCCCAGCAGAGCAATCAGCTTTGACTGTGTCCTTTGTCACAGCATTGAGAATGTGCCAAATACAGAAAGTTCCTCTCTGAGTCTAAATGCTCCCAGGGCATGTCAGGACTACTAAGTCAAACCAACACATTACCAAAATGAAAGTACAATCATGGTCTCCTAGTTTCAGAACAGATGGCAAAATAGTAGGGATTTGTGGGTTCCTCGACCCAACCCTAGAGGAGTACAGAAGCAAGAGGGCACTATAGTTTACAGGACACAGAAAACACATACACTCATGAAAACTCTGGGGAACTGAAGCTTTTTCTAAGTGGAGTAGTTGTGGGGGTTGATGACTGACTGCAGCCTGTGGTCAGTGAGAATCGAAACCAGCAGTACGAGGAGAGAAACTTCTAGGTCAGCTCTTTTCTATCTCCACAATAGTTTGGGATGATCGTCGTCTGGCCTTTCACGATAGAAATTAGCAACATGAGTTTAAGTCATCCTGGTAAATGCACTGCAAAATCTCTGTGAGGGTGAACACTAGATGAAAATGTATGAGCTACTTGGCCAAAATGGGAAACCAACTTCTCCAACCCTTTTCCCTCAATCCCCTAAACTGGTAGCTTTCAACTTAAAGATACTGTGTTCTTCCAAAGCTGCATCCCTTTATTAATTTTAAAAAATTTTTACATCTAACATATGTTTTTTATTGAAACACACCTGACATGCAACCCTGTATAAATTTAAGGTGTACATGTTAATTTGATACCTATTGTAAAGATTGCTATTATAGCTATAATTAGCACCTCAATCACATCACATAATTACCATTTTTTTTTTTAGTGGTCGAAGTAATTAGAATTTAATCTGTTAGCACATTTGATGGTTATAATACAATATTGTCTTCTATATTCATTTTACTGTGCATTAGATCTCTGGGATTTATTTACTACCTGTTGCAAGTCTGTACCCTTAAACATCATCTGTCCTCTACCCTATCTCCCCCCATCCCCTGGCAACCATCATCTTACTGTTTGGCTTTTTTAGATTGTACAGTGATAGGACATAGCATTTGTCTTTATCAGTCTGACTTATCTCACTCGGGATAATGTCTCTTAATTAATTAATTAATTTTATTTATTAATTTGAAGGTAAAATTCTTGAGTTGTGTGGTGGAGTGGTAGTAAATGGGAGAGATACGAGTAGTAGTTTTTGGTACCCGGAGATCATATCCTCCCCTCTCCTTAAGCTTACCCAGATGATTCTGGACGAGGGCCTAGTCTCTGGCATATCCCATACACGTTATTAGATGCAAGGAAATGTGATTCCTTGAGTCAAACAAGCAAAAACAGAGACTTGAACACTGCAACCACTGCTAAAAATAAAAATAAGCTCAACCACATAAGTTATTAAAAGCAGAATTATTGGAAATATGGGCAAAAAATTCAAAATAAGCATAAGAAGATAGAGAAGAGAAGATATTAGTAACATGGAGCAGTAATGAGAAATTATGATGAGAAAACAAATAGAAATATTAGATATGAAAAATACAGCTAGGGGCGCCTGGGTGGCGCAGTCGGTTAAGCATCCGACTTCAGCCAGGTCACGATCTCGCGGTCCGTGAGTTCGAGCCCCGCGTCGGGCTCTGGGCTGATGGCTCAGAGCCTGGAGCCTGTTTCCGATTCTGTGTCTCCCTCTCTCTCTGCCCCTCCCCCGTTCATGCTCTGTCTCTCTCTGTCCCAAAAATAAATAAACATTCAAAAAAAAATTAAAAAAAAAATTGTTTGAAAAATACAGCTAAAATAAAGAACACAATAAGTAAGTTAATTACCAAGATAAGTTGAAGAATGAGTTAATGAGTTGTAAAAAAAAAAAAAAAAAAAAAGAACACTCTCAGAGGCAGCAAAAAGGATAATAAAAATTTACATATATATGTATGTATATATATGGGTGTGCCATATATATATATATGATGGTAACAGGTAGACAATAGAGTTCCTATAAATAGAGAAAACATGCATAGAAGTAAAATTTGAACAAACAAAAAGGATAAAATTGCCAGAATTAAAGAAAGAAAAGCCTGCAGACTGAAAAGGGGCATAAACTCATAGGTCATTAAACAGAAGAAATAAGGACAAATCAAACACCTAAGTGCATTATTATTAAAATGAAGGATATCAAAGACATAGTAAGGGAAAATAATAAAAATGTACAAAGGCAAGAACGGCTCCCTTACAAAAGAAAAAGAATCAGAATGGCATCTGACTTCTCAACCACACACTGAATGCAAAAATTCAACACAATCGTATTTTGAAAGTAATAAAGGAAAAGAACTTTCCTCTTAGAATTTTATATCCAAGCAAATTATAAGTCAAAGATGAGAGCACAGTAAAAAGTGCTCTTCGGCACTGCAGGCCTCAGATGGTTTAATACGCTAAGATCCCTAATAAAAACACTCTAAGCAATCAATAACAGTGGGAGGGGAGTCACAGGATATGCTGTTTCAGGAGATACAGAAAGGGGGTGAAATTTTCTGGTACTTGTAGGTTGAATAGTATCCAGAAACAATTCACAATTATATTATACTTATATTACTTTTACATAGGTTTTATTATGTATCAGGCACTCATCTAAATTCTGAACATATGTAATTCAAAGACAACTCTTCGACTATGATCTCCATTTTACTGATAAATAATTTAGGCATAGAAGGTTATGTGGCTTACCCAAGGTCATACAGCTAGCTAACTAAATCCAACAATCCATAAAAAAAAAAAAAAAAGTTCACATTCACCTCAAATGAGGTTAATCCCAGAAATGCAAAAATAGTTATATTTCATGAAACTCACCAATACCATTATGTCATTAGCAAAGTAGAGAAAATCATATCAATCACTCAAATGATGCAAAGAGACTTTAATAAAGTTCAGGACCTATCTATTTTTTCAACAATCTGAACAAACTAAAACTAGAAGGGAACTTCCTCACAGTGGTGAACATTGTATATCCAAACCTTATAGCAAACACTACCCTTAGTGGAGAAAAACAGAGAGCACACCCTTTAAAATAGAACACAATATTTTCACACCACAACTGACTGATACAATTCTACAAGTCTTACCAATACTAAAAGAAAAGAAAAATATTTAGGAGAAGAGAAAAAAAATGTCACTGTTAGTCCATAATACTATCATCCAATAAAACCATAGAATTATCACCAAAAAAGCAACTAAAAATAATGTTCAGAAATTTAACTGGAGATAACTTAAAAAATCAATAGTGCTAACTTACCTCAGCCATAACCAATTAGAAAATATAACAGTAGCAAAAAAGAAAGAAAGGAAAACAAAAACTATAAAATATCTAGAAATTAACCAGGAACACACAATAACTATAGAGAAAACAAAAACTCCAATCAAGGTCATATAAGTTGATATATAAATTAAATGGACATTTTATTTTTTTAGATAAGATGGCTTAACATTACAAAGATATTTATTCTTCCTAATTATTCTATTAATCTGATGTAAATCAATTATAGTTCCAGTTGGATTTTTTAAGAATTAAATGAATTTATTCTATTTTCAATAGAAGGAAGCCAACCTTATAAAAAATGGGAGAGAAAAGAGGAACAAGTTGTCAGATATTGATTCTTTTAAATCATAATTTAAAAATTAAGATATTTAAAAATTAAGAGTTGGGGATCCAACTCTTGGTCTCAGCTCAGGTCATGATCTCACGGTTCACAGAATTGGGCCCCGTGTAGGACTCTGCACTGGCAGCATGGAGCCTGCTTGGGATTCTCTCTCTCCTCTCTCTCTGCCTGTCCCCTGTTCATGTGCTCTCTCTCTCTTAAAATAAGTAAGCATTTTTTTTTTAAGAAAATTAAGATATTGCCACAAGAACAATCATGTTGATCAATGGAACATAATAGCTCAGGGACAAAACATGTATATGGGCCACTCTTATATAAATGAAAGCTAGTATCACAAATTCATGGGAAAACTATGAATTATTTAGTAAAATGGTTTGAGAAAAGTGAATCCTACTTAACCTTACATATCAAAGTAAACAACAACAGGAATAAATATCTAAAGGTGAAGGATAAAACTAGAAAGTTGGTAGAATAAAATATTCAATAGCTACAGACCTGGTGAAGGAGAAAGATTGTTTAAACAGAACTTCAAAAGCACAAAGAAATAAATGATTAAGTTGTCTATATCAGAATAAAGATTTTCTGGTCAATAAGAAACTAAGGATAAAGTTAACATATAGTTGACAGAATGGAAGAAGATATTCGCAAAGTACAAAACCAACAAGAGATTAATGTTTACAATATACAAGAAAATCTTAGAAGTGTATAATGAAAGACAACAACCCAAACAGACAAATGAGCAAGAAATATGAATATCCAATATATAGAAGAAACCCAAGACACTGACAAATAGATGACAGGTCAAAGTGACTGACAATTACAGCGATGCATATAAAGTAAGTTACTACAGAATAGCAAAAATTAGAAAGCTGAATAATGTCAACCATTCATAGGAATACTGGTAGTTAGGAATTTTGTCCATGCTGGTGAAAACATAAACTAGCGCAGCCTTTCTGAAGAGCAACATGGCTCTAGTCAAAATATGAACCACATGACTCAGCAGTTCCATACTTGAGCGTCATTTCCAAAAGAAGGTCTCGCAAGGTCCCTGAAGAGACAGATGTACAGAGTTGTTTACCACATCCCCAACAATGATGCCAGAGTTTCCCATAGGTCATGTGACCAACAGAGAAGGCAGGTGGACATGGACCATCTAGGCAGGACCCCATGTAAGGCTCAGTTCACCCATGACAGAATCTCCCCAATAAGAAGCTGAAAGATGGCTTGTTTTGGCCAGAGCTGGGAGGAGGTGGAAGGAAAAGAGACAGAGCTGGACCTCACAATGAAAAATGCAGTGTTGTCATCCCTTGAAACCTTTCCAAAGACTCATACATGTGTCCTAGGAGGAGTCAGTATTTGATTACCTGCCATAGAGAAGGAAATGACTATAAGTTACTGTTGCTTGGAAAAGCAGCAAAAGAAGTGCATTGTTACCGACCAGTTAAGGCAAGAGATAATTATCTCTTATCCTCTCCTTCCTCCTACTCCAGCAAAGTAAAGGAGCTGGACTTTAAAGAGAGTTTGAAGAAGAGGTATCTCAGAGCTATATCATACCCACCACCGTCCAAGCAACCAGAGCCGAGATCAAGTCCCCTCTAGAGAGGAAAGAACACAAGGCAGTTGAAAAACCATCCTTATAATGCTTTTCAGCTCTGTAGTGTCCTTTCTGTAGGGACCCTGCTATAGTATGAATGTTGTGTTCCTCCAAAATGCATATGTTGAAATTCTAACCCCATAGGTGATGGTACTAGGAGATGAGATCTTTGGGAGGTGATTAGGTCACCAGGGCAGAGCCCTCATCAATAGGATTGGTACATTTATCAAAAAGGGTCTGGAGGGCTTGCTTGTCCTTTGTGCCATGTAAGGATGCAGTGAGAAATCTGCCCTCACCCATCCATGTTGGCAACCTAACATCAGACTTACAACCTCCATAACTGTGAGAAATAAATTCTGTTGTTTATAAGCCACTCAGTCTGTGGTGTTTTTGCTATAGCAGCCTGAACAGACTAAGACAAATCCCAAAGGAAAAAGGTGGTCAGGGCCAGAGGTTAAGCTGAAGCTGGCTCAGCCAGAAGTAGGAATTCATTTAATTTCCCTTGATTTGTGTCCCATGTAACTTCAAAAATTATTTAAAACAAGCAGAATAGAAACCATGTAATGTTGGTTTTACTTCTAACGTTGAAAAGACACCCACTGTCGTGCAACCCGAGAATCATCATCACGGTGTAAGGGAATGAGCAGGGCTGGCCTGTCCAACACTGTGTCCAGTCATAGCAGCTCAGAGAGATGGGCATGAGGACTTTTGCTCAGACCAAACCACACTAGTTGGCTTCGTATCACAGCTGTACCAGAGATCCCTAGAACAACTAAGGTGAAGAGGAGGATTACAAGTGAGACCAGAAGCTCCTCAAATGTCTTCTCCTTGGAAGTCCTGGAGGACACAGTCACTGATCTCCAGATCTTCAAATGTAAATTGATGGTTTAAAAATGATAGAGAAAATAAGGGAGTTAAAAATAAGGGGAAAAAACCTTTCAAGGAGTATAAACTATTAAATAATGGAAAGTGTTCCTTTTCATTATCTCCATCTCTGTTCTCAAAGACAAAATGAAGTTATGACCAAAAAGGAGCCAATCTTATTTCTTTGAATAATCTTAATGTTTCACAAAAGCCATCAGTTATTGTTGCCAAGTCTCAAAAAAGAATCCTTTAACAACTGGACTACAAAAAAAATTGAGCATAATGTGTGTTTTAATTCTAATTTGTATTTGGCTATATAGACCCAGCCATCGGCTGTCAAATGCTTGGTTTGAGATCTAACAGCTAAAGATTTTATTATTGCCTTCTATGTCAGATGTTCAAGCATTAGATGCCCTGAGGAGTTGGTTTTTGATGTAGTTATTATTACTGAAAGCAACAGAATATCCTAATATCTTCAAATATTAACTTTTGCCCTGAAGTAAGACAAGCACATGCAAATGTAATAATTTGGGCCTGAGATGTTGTAAACAAATACAGAAGTAGGAGGGAAATGTCCCAAGTATGAACAGTTAATAGCTAATTGACCCACAATACAGTTGCCTCTCCTGTGAACAATTAAGAGTTGACCATTTAACAATAAATATCAGGTCAGTTCACCTCCTTTGCCTCCAATACAATCCCAATATCATAAGGACAATTTTCTTGTCAAAGCCAAAGTCCTCAAAAGCAGGACTTGACTGGGTATAAAATTCTGTTCTATTTCTTAGTATTCATAATGAAGTTGTTTACAGTTTTATTTGTCACACTCATTCACAGTTTTATATTAAGGAAAGAAAATGACATTTAAGAAATTAATTGAGTTCAGGGCAAAAGATATCTTACATTTGATGTTTCTGAAAGTCTAAATATAAATAAAATGTCTGTCAAAGCATGTTTCTGAATTTTATAAGACTATAATTATACACATATTTAATAACCCCATTAGGCAAGATGCTTTAGAAAACACTGAAGACTTAGATTATTATGATTAGCATAATAATTAGGTCGTTCATCAGGAAAAACTATGAATAATTCATTCTAATTAAGTAACTGATAGAACAGTAAATCAACCATCAGTGCCAGACCCCAGTAGGTTATGGACGGTAGTAATCACCAGTGAAACTAACTTCTGGGTACAAGATAATAAATTAAAATATTATTCAATTTTTGTTCTATTACTAGAAAGATCACCAAAAATTCTTTCTTGGTCTTTGGATGTTTGACAGTCAGTGGATTTACCCCAGGTAGGTGATGCACTTTGCTGCTGTATGCATAACTTGAAAAATAGAAAAAAAGATTAGACGTGAGAGATATGAGGGGAAAATGTGCCTATCTTCTAGATAATAAATGTTGCCATTGTGTTACCTCTCTCCAGCTATGCTAGGTGACTAACTTTTGAAATCTGATGTAGGAATATGTATTCATAGGAATGAAACAGCTTATGGAGAAAACAGGTGGTAAGAAACTCCTCCAGCCCATAATGCTGGTGTAAATGATTCTTCAAAAGAACAAAAGATCCTGTCCCCACATCCTTTTGTCACTATATAAAATGATGCCAATCCTCACAGAGAAAGTAGAGAGCCAGCTTATAAAGCCTGCTGCGATGCTGGACCTCAGAACAATCTATTATTAAATATTCTGCTGCATCTTCTGTTTTAGAAGGAAAACAGTCCAAGAGCTATACTTATTTTCTGGAAGAGAGATGAAGGTCAATTCAAAGATTTTAATAATCAATATCAAGATATAGGAGAAGCCTAGTACAGAGGTCCTATCTAATTTATGGAAATATTAATTTGAAGTTTAGTATACAATAGGCTTTAAGTCAAAGTGTTTCTGTTTTCCTTATAACCTGTAAGATGTAGTATATGATCAACTAGACCCCAGGATGGAAGACCAAACAGAAACTTATTTTAGTGTAGAGTAACTAAAAATAAAACATTAAGGAATATGAAGAAGTTCAAGTGAACATGGGAACCTGGGAATTGTTTTCTATGCTGAGCAGAGGACACGTTGGATGAATAAAACATTTAGCTCCAATATGAACTGCCTGATCCCAATTAACCTCTCTGGCCATAGGCTTGACTTCAGAAATGCTACTGTTATAATACTGAATGGGGTTTAGAATAGCAACGGTCACTAACTAGTAATCCAGCAGAATTTACACATCAGCCAGGAAACACTGCACTGTGGATTGGAAATCTCCACACCATAATCCTCTAAGACAGGCTACAAACGTGGGAGCCATCCCTAACTTCTTCCTCTCAACTTCCCATCACACTGGCCTCCCAGTACTGTGGACTTGTCTGTAACATCTTTCCACACTGTCCACATTCATAGTTCTCAATGGTACTATGTTCAGTCATGCACTGATCATCTCTTGCTTATTTTGATAAAATGTTATCCTACTGACTTCTGTGCCCGCCTATATGTCCCACTCTGACACAAATCTGATCGCAGAAATCTATCACTTAAAATGCTCCAATAATTCCTCATTTCTTTACTTACAATTTGGTGCTCACTAACTTCCCCAGTACCTGCCTTATCAACCTGTACTGGGAATAATCCTCGCAGATCTCAGAGCATGTCATGATCTCAAGCTCTTAAGTCTTTGCACATGTATGCTGAGATCAGCCAATTGGAGTGTCCACCCCTGCAGTTACTACTCTAAGGCCAGGTGGCATATGATTATAAAGTCACACTCAAACACAAGTCCCAAGGTACAATGGGACTGGGTCTGGTTCTGTTTATCCTTTCCCTTATTTCTGTTATTGCACTGAATTTGTCCCTTTGTGTAAAGGTAAGAGAGCTTCATCCACCCACACCAGCTCAGAACCTAAGTCAGTCTAGGATGAAATCAATTAGCACTAAGGATAGACCACAGAAGGACTGCCTGAAATCAGCAGCTAGACCTCCCTAGGTATAACTGGACAACTGTCCCTAAAGAAAACATACATAGAAACAAAATTAAGTGCCTACAGCAACCAGTTCTTATATTTTCATAACTTTTTGGATCATTGAGGACAGATGTTTTTCTGCACTTACTACCCCTGAATACCTATAAAGAGGAAGCTAGCATAATATCTCATATCCTTGTCTCCTCCAAAAAAATATGAATTTTTAAAAATGTTTATTTATTTACTTTGACAGAGAGCACACATGAGCAGGGGAGGGACAGACAGAGAGGAGAGAGAAAATTCCAAGTAGGCTCCACGCTGTCAGCACAGAGCCTGACGCAGGGCTCAATCCCACCAACCATGAGATCATGACCTGAGCCGAAATCAAGAGTCAGAGCCTTAACCAAATGAACCATCCAGGCACCACCCCCCCAAAAAGAAATTTTTAACCACAGACCTCAGGTACTGAATAATTCTCTTTCGCATTAGAGTGATTTAAGTGATCTACTTCCCAGAAGAACCCAAGCACACTGGCCTCGTTTGTTCAAAAGAAAGCATCAATATTATGGAATTAGTGTTGATTTGTGTGTGTGATCAAGGTGTTGTGACTATTAATCAAAAAGAGTCTTTATGCTTTAGAGATAAAGCGTTTATAGATGAAATTATATACGCCTGGACTTGCTTTAAAAATAATGCAATGCAGGAGGGGGTAATCACAAATGAAACCAGATTGGCCATGAGTTTGATTATTTTAAACTGAGTAATTAGCACATGAGGGTTCATTATACAATTCTCTCTTCCTTTGCACATATTTTTTAAATTCCATAACAAAAACCTTTTTTAAAAAGAGAGACTCTTTAGAGCTGGTTGATCACATTTATTCCTATAAAAGGGGAAAACCACTACAAGACATGTCAAGGGTTTCAGGCCTCCTTTAGGAGATTTTCCTGAGGGTTTCCTATAATATCACCCAACTCTCTCCACTTGAAACATCTCCTTTCCCACACCCACCTTCCCTAACTCCTATTATTCTTCACTGCTTAGTTTAGATATGCCCTTTCTTGGAAAGCCTTATCCTATTGTCACCCTACTTCCTGTTTGTCTGAAGCATCCCTATTACAGGCTTTCATAGCACCCATGCTTACTTTTATCAGGGTTGTTATCACACTAATTTATGTATTCTTTACTTGCCGTTTTAGAATCTACAACAGAATCCAAATTTTTTGAAAATAGGAAACACATCTTCTTTACCTCAAGAAAGGATTCTTAAAGCACACAATTTGTTTATCTTAGATTTTCTGACAGTTCTCTAGATTTTATTCTGGCCTGATGAACTTTCTTACTTTGAGAATCTTCTGCATGTGGAGAGGCCAGGAATGAAAAGTCTGTTTCAAATCCACCAAACCCTTAATTGCTTATGTTTCCTCTAAATTATGCCTAAAGATGAACTGTTTCTTTTTTCACTCATCCCTCACTATTTGTATGATAGGCAGTAAGATGAAGCAAGGTAGCACTTCAATGTTCTACGTGGAAATATTCTTAGCTAGATAACTGGGTAATTAGATACATTTTGTATTATCTGCATTGATGAGGGACCATGAGGCAAGCTGAGGGCAAAGTACAAGCTAACACACTGCACACACACCCTCCCGCCCCCAGGTGAGACGTGTGTAATATTCCTCAGGCACTCCTTGCTGCCCAAGAACAAAGGAAAGGAAGGAAAACAAATGGTTACTGATAGAGATCACGGTCCTGCAAGACATGAGTCTCTATCTATTTGTAGTCTCTACAACAGAGACTACAATAGTCTCTAAACTATTTGTAGTTTACAAAATATCTTAGTAAATTACAAGAAAAAGGCAATCTTATCAATAGCCTAATCTCCAGAAACCTATAGACTCAGTTTCCTGGAGGCCCCAACAACACCTCCCCTGCATAGTGATGTGAGGAACAAAGGCAAGAAGGAAATGGCAGGTAAAATTAAATGTCCTTATAACCTGCAGCCCATTGACAAATACTTGAGGTAAATACAGAGTATAATAACATTTCTCCGGGAACCCCCTACTGCCCTAATGTCAATGCCTTACTAAAAGAAAAACAACCTTGGCTTAACCATAGCAAGGCCTCAGGTATCCTAGGAGTCCTTTTTAGCATATCAAAGTCCTCCAGGAGGTCTGTCTTTTGCCTTTATCCCTCAGCTCCATAGTATATAACCAGTCACTCTTCATAACCCCAGTGCAGCTCTTTCTGCCCATGGGTCCTGTCCCCGTACTTTAATAAAATCACCTTTTTGCACCAAAGACGTCTTCAAGAATTCTTTCCTGGCCATCAGCTCTGAACCCCACCCTCCAAAACCTCATCAAAATCACCGCATGCAACAATGTTGATAAAACTTCTATCACATAACAACAGTCTCTCTTCTTCCAGGTTTCAAAACATTTCTCATTCTTCTCTAATCCTTTACCACTAGGCTACTTGAGGTCCTTTTTAGGAACTGCTCTCATGGACTCTCAAGATTTTATTAACAGTCTCCTCAAGTCCACACACCATCCAGTCCACATGTTTCACTGTTTTCTTTTCATGGCAGCAGCAATCTCCAAATACCAAATTCTGTTCCTGTTATCTATTGCTCCATAACAACTCACTGCAAAACAGTGGCTAAAACAAGAATCATTCTCTAACATCTTGAGGTTTATCTGGGTCAGAAATTTGAGAAAGGCTTGGCTGGGCAGTTCCGGTTTCATATCTCCTGGGTGAAAAGCAGTCAGATGATGGCTGGAGCTGAAACAGCAAGAGCATGGAACATCTGGGGACCGTCTGGACATGTCTGTCCCTTCCTCTTGTCTCAGAGTTTTTCCATGCAGCCTCTGTGCATGGGATAGTTTGGGCTTTCTCACAGCTTCATGGTCTCAGAGCAAACTGTTTACAAAATGACTGAAGGCTCTAAGAGCAAGGTACTAGTAAATGAGGTACAGGTTGCATTGCCTTTTACGACTGACCTCAGAAGTCATGTTCCTTGTGTTGCTTCCTTGTATTTTATTGGCCAAAACAGTCACAAAAGACCACCCAAGAACCCTCTAGCATACAATAGCTACTAACAATGTTGTTACATTCCCAGCCCCCACCAAGAAATGACTCAGTAGGATATACCTTCAGTGAATTTGAAGAGTACTTTTTTTGAAGTTAAAGAAAGCTTATTGAGAAATCTAGTTTGACACTTTACTATTAAAAGTTTCCTCTAAAAAAAAAATGGAGCTATTATTACATACCAGTGAGTCAGAAAAAATATACAATGACAAATCCTTTAAGATCATTTAACTCTTGGGGCGCCTGGGTGGCTCAGTCGGTTAAGCTGCCGACTTCAGCTCAGGTCACGATCTCGCGGTCCGTGAGTTCGAGCCCCGCGTCGGGCTCTGGGCTGATGGCTCAGAGCCTGGAGCCTGTTTCAGGTTCTGTGTCTCCCTCTCTCTCTCTGCCCCTTCCCCGTTCATGCTCTGTCTCTCTCTGTCTCAAAAATAAAAAAAATTAAAAAAAATAAAATAAAAAAAAGTTAAAAAAAAAAGATTATTTAACTCTTAAGAGACTGGTGCTTTGGCATTATCTTAGGAGTCTCACTTTTGCTATCCCCCAAACAACTGAGAAATATATGCCTAACAGTGTTTTTGCAGTATTCATATAAGAATAGATATAGTTCCTAAATTACAGTTTAGGGCAGACACTTCTTGATTGTGGCCAAGTATCAGTCTCTCTCTTCCTATTCCTACCTATTACTTTCATAAGTTTCAGAGGAAAATTAGAACTCTTCTCACCCAAGGGGTGATTATTTTTTAGACTAAGCCAATAACGGTAAATTTACTGCCCTTCTTGCTAGATAACCTGATTCGTTTAAGAATGGGCAAGTAAACAGCAACTCTAGCCTTTCAGATCTGAGATAAAAAAATGAGTTAAGGGCACTTCTCACTCATACAGAGTCAGGAGAAGGGAACAACAGCTCTTCAGCCTTTGAACTTTGTTTTGCAAAGATGCGATGCTTTCAGCTGCCATGGCCATCTTGCAATAATGAAAGGCCCTAAAATTAATAAACGCTAAAATCTTAAGGATAGAAAAGCAAAAAGGTAGACAGAGCTTTAGTCCTTTGTGATGTCACTGAGACACTGAACTAACCAAACTCAGAACTCCCCTACCTCAGGACTTCCTGTTAAGTAAAACAATAAATATCTACCTACCTCAAGCGGACTTAGGTCTGATTCCATAGAAGAGTCTCAGACAGGTGTGTGGGTGCCCGTAATATACCGAGAGAGTGCTTTCTAGACAAAGGAACAAAAGAAGCAGGAGAGGAAGTGAAGGAGCTAAGCAAGAGTATAGCCTCACCCAGAGTCCAATTTGCAGGCTAAACCCACAGGGAGATATAGAGCATACATATTATACAGCTGGCCTTTTATACACCTATATTAATCAGTTACTGGCTAAGGAATACTCCTGGTGAAAGAGCATGGAAACTCTGATGGCTTCTGTTCTGCTGAAGAGAATGACTGGCTTAGACTATTAGCAGACAAAATTCATAGCATTTAGGGATGAGTACACTGGACTGGTAAAGGAGACCTAAGCCGAAGTCTAATAGCATCCACTAGAGTCCAACACTTGCATCAGTCAGATTCATTTACTTCCCTTATTAACTTCATTCAATTCAGGTGCAGCTTTTCTGAGATTCTGACTGGTCACAATCCCTGGAAAAACTTACGAAAGGAAGGTAGTGGGGCAAACTACAACTGCCACTGCTTAGTTGGTCCCAAGTCCATTAACTGATAGGCATCAGCCATTCTAGATTTCCCATTAATACTGGTTAAGGTAGTTTGTCTTGTGGAGTGACCCAGCCCCCTCATCACTGAGGAATTTGAACCATTGTTTACTCGGTGGTTGTTCTGCTTGCCTATGTACTGTAAAAACTGGGGATGGAGGTTCCAGCAGTTGCCCAGTGGATCCTCTGATTGCCACATATACTCCTCTGTACCCCAATTATGAAGGAGCAGCCCTGCTGCCCTATGCTGACCAGAGTATGAACCAGAACTTCTGAATGTATAGAACCAGAACACAAATTGCCAGATATGGGTGACTAGGAGTAAGGGTGAGTAGGGCCACTCCTATTTCCCCTCCTGATTCTCAGACCATATATTGTGCCTATTTTGGACAGAGTGTCATTCAGTGAATGTTGGTTTAAGGTGTATACCACATTCTGAAATCACCCCATTCACCCAGATTATGAGCTCTAAGCTGGTGTCCAACAGGGTGTTCCAAGAGGCCCTTCCAAAACTCTTTTGGGCAGGGAGGTTCTAGATGGTGCAATGTGGAGAAGGACAAGTGAGTCCCATTGTCCTGTGCCCACCACCATACCTCCTTTGCCCTAATTAGGTCTCTTGGTCCAAGGCAATGTTATGGAGGATCCCATGTTGGTGGATCATACACCTTATGAGCCCTAAGATATAAGTGCTGCTTGAGGCACTGTGGGCAGGAAATATAAAAGAGTATCCAGAATACATGTCCATCCCAATAATGATGAATTATCACCAAGTGACAGAGTCACACCATCTCTGCTTGCCAGTATTGCGGCTTGGCTGTTGTTTCCCAAAGTTAGCTTAGCTGGAAGGAAGCAAGCATGGGAAAGGGCAATGAATTCATTTTCTGAAGGTCTATTCTTTCTCACGTGTGGTTGATTAATGAAACATTACGGTGGAAGGGGCCTAACGCAATCAACTTGTCTTGATGTGGCTAATTAGTTTCCTAGAATGATCATACTGGGGTTCTTGGTTTCTGTTGCTTGTAGTCTGAACATTCTGCCTCAGAAGTAGTATATAAAACTTGGGGAGAAAAAAGTCTGAGTAGTTGTGCCCATGCATAGGCTCGTCTGAGGATGTAGCTGTTCCATTCTTGAACCCATTGCACAAGCACTGGGGGAGTCAAGGACAAAGGCTGTTTGGTGGTGTAGTGGTTCTGCTCCAGTAAATGCTCTCTAGTGAGCATTAACATACAACACAAAGATCCTCACACTTTGTACTCACTCCCTTAGGTCCATCTGCATGCCTCTTCCCAAGACGTCCTTGTCCCTGACCTTCTAATCATCCTTTTGCGTACCTTTAGCCTAACAACTAAGCTATTTGCTCATATATACACTAACACCTCCACGTCCTATCATCTCTACTCTAAAGGAGGCCATGATGGCATTTTGGATTTCTAGGTTTCAGCATAAACTCAGGCCCTATATTCAATAGTTTCTGCATATAACTCTTAAAAGATCTGAATATTCCCTTTACCCCCAGTGTTTAGTTATCCAAGTAAATGATGATAAATTCCTTTGAGAAAAGGACTAAGAGAATCACTACTGTATACATTTGCTATGGTGTTAAAAGGCCTTTCATGATGAGAATTGGGCCTCTCCAACCATTGATGAGTTCTAGGGCTGATAAATACTAAGGTCTAAATCTGGTTAAGAGATCATGACTTTCCATTAAAAATCTTCTGCCCATCCTTCCTTGATCTCTTCTAATTACATATTTAAGCAATATCCCTTTTTGGCTACCCATATATTTTGCCCCTAGGGATAGTCCATGTTCTGTGGACCATTTCCATAGATTACTGTAAAATCCTTGTGACCTCATAATTTAGGGGACCCAGGGAGAAAGGAAAATGTGGAGTTCTGTGGCAAGGAATTAAAGAATTATAATGAAATTCAAGATGGTGACAGCATAGCATTAAACAAACTTAGCATCCCATCTAAGCACAACTCACACATCCATGAAGTGGCCCTGACTTCCTGGGTCAGGTCTTGCTGACCCCTATTCCTAATTTACTGCCAATTACAGTTATTATTCCCACTTGCTTCTGACAGTTAAGTGCTGTCATTTGGCCTCTGCTGTTCTGGGATTCTATTCTCTCTACTGTCATTGTGGAGCTCCGTTTTGGAGTATCTCCTACAATCAGCCCTGCACTACAAGGAGAGTTGTTACTGAGATTCTTGGAGACGCTGGTGCTTCCTGCACTGCTGCAAACCTCATTGATCTGGTAAGAAAGAGTACCTGTCATCTCTTCCAAGGAACAGAGTCAGCTGGAAGATTTTCCAATCTTTCAATATATCCATTCTAGCAGGCCCTTTCTTTGAGCGTTTTGATCCCTTCCTCCACAGTCTGCGGTGACATTTCTTATATCTCTAGTTCATTTAACACTCACTTCCTCACATCAGTGATTAATACTTTATCACTTTTCCAAGCTTCCAAGATTCACCCCAGTAGCATCTTGGATTATTCTTAGGGCCATTACCAAACTTGCCCTTATCCAAAGTTAGACCTACAACTGCTTGGTCCACTCCTAGACAAAGTCCCCAAGATCAGGATCTACACCTAGACAAACTTCCATGGTTCCTGCTGGCATGTGTTAGGCAGTCCTACTGCTGCTTTCTGTATAGTCTCTCCCCTTTCCTCGGATCTGCATTTTCCCAGTAGAGTTTACTGAGACTTATGTTAGATATGAGTCTGGTGACCAGGAGGGGAGACAGGAACAGATATGAAGGAGAGAAAGCATTGTTTTTAAGGCATTTGCTTCATTGAAGTCTCTGCATAGTCTTCAAGGAAGAGGAAGGCCTTTCTATTCCTATGAGGAAAAGTGATCATTTCCCCAGGTCCTGAGGATTCAGAACTTTGGTGGGGAAAGGATAAGGTAGGGCTTAAGTACAACAATCCAAATATTACAAATATATAAACCCTTCTATTTCACATAGTTTAACAATGAGAATGGATCTATATAAACTCCCAAGAAATGCTATAAAAAGATGATACATATTATATGTACAAATACATATAGCATATATGGTATACATGTATTTAAAAGCATACAAACTAAACAGTTCTTGCCTATTACAAGGGACATGGAAGGGACCTTCACTTCTATACCTTTAAATTGTTTATATTTTTCTCTCAGATCTTCATTGATGAGAGTTAACTAAATCACATCCTCAGTTCATAATGTATTATCATTATTTGTCCTAGTAAGGCTTAATCTTCTTTATATTATTTACTAATATTTACCTATTTATTTTTGTCTTCTTCTTAGTTCTTTCCTCGTACTCCACTGGCAACTGTTATAATGTGTTTATACTAACATAGTGCACTAAAACATCAATCATATTTACAGAATCCAAGTTATACCCAGCACCAAGCTTTACTAATAATTATTAAAGTTTATAAGAAAGCCATATCACATCAGAAGACATCTTTCTAAATTCCTTTTTAACATTGGGATGCACTTTGGATTCAAAGTGACAAGCACACTATGGCCAATACAAAATAGCACCAGGAAGCCTCTTAGTTTTGTGGGTCTCTCAACCTTTATACTCTCTAGTCATGTAGCAAGAAACTCTATACAATTAACTTCCATTATTCAATCCAGCTATGGTTCATAAAGCCATGAACTGAAGACTAATTTATAATAACAATCAGGACGAAGTTCATCCTACTATAAATTCCTTAGATAAGAAATCAGTATATAGTACCCTCTGCAAGATCTTCAATTACCTTCCAATTAGTAAATTCCATTAACTGGATAACGAAGGGGTCTGGCTAAGGTCAGAAGTAATTCAGGCAGGGAGAAAGCAACCAAGTTAGAGACCTGTTTATTAATCCTTTTATAGTACTTAAAGTTTACCTTTTATTTTGATGCATTCTTGCAACATGCATATTGTTTTATGAGCATGTATGTACACACATTTGCATTCAATATTTACCTAGTTGCTGCATATTTACATTAAAATTCCACTTTGTACTGGTTTCTTTTAGCCCTATGTTTTAGGATCCATCCATACTGTTATGTGAGTACCTAAGCCTTGCTTCTAACTGCGGCATACTACTCCATTATAACTATCCCCTCTCCAATGATGGACAGCCAGCTTGCCTCACTTCCCTAGTACCAGAAACAATACTTCAGGCAATATGTACACAGAAGAATTTCATTAGGAGATATAATCCAGAGCATTATTCTAGAGCCATAAGGAAAACAAATATACTTTATTAATAATATACCATCTCCAAGATGAATACAAACTATACTTCCACCAGGGCATGAGGATCTCCATATCCCCCCATTCCTGCCAACACTCACCATTACCCAACTGACAGGGGTAATAATTACAACATAAATGTTTCATTTGGTTTTGGATCCTCTAATTACCAGTTCTTGTGACTATCTTAACATATGCTTGTTACCTTTTTGAATTTCTTTTTCATTATATTGTTTGTTCATTTCCTTTCTACATCTTCCAAATTGCAGTTAAAATGGCACATTCCCAACTCAACTTCCTCTTAACTGAATTCCAAAACGTTCCATGGCCATTCAAATACCAAAAGACAAAAAGGGAAGTGCAATGAGGGGACAGTCAGAGTAGCAAAAGCTAGTGATCCTCACTAATTTGGCAAAAATAACTTACTCTTGCAAATTTCCCTACAACATAGAACAATGTGAATGTCTTAGGAGGGTCCCTCCTAAAGCAAATAAGGGGCCCTGAAGCTAAGATTTTTTTTGCTTCACGGTAAATGGATCCAGGGTCCCATGTATATGTGGATCCAGCATGAGCTCGCTATTTGGTTTATTACTATGTCTTTGAAGTTGCTTGATTTTATCAATAAGCATGTATTAATTTATTTATATATATTTTTAAACATTACTGAGGATTTCTTAGAATTCCCAGTGGCAATTTTATATTTTACTTTCTTTTTTTTTTTTCTTTTTCTTTTTATTTTTTTTTTTTATGAAATTCATTGACAAATTGGTTTCCATACAACACCCAGTGCTCATCCCAAAAGGTGCCCTCCTCAATACCCATCACCCACCCTCCCCTCCCTCCCACCCCCCATCAACCCTCAGTTTCTTCTCAGTTTTTAACAGTCTCTTATGCTTTGGCTCTCTCCCACTCTAACCTCTTTTTTCTTTTTTTTTTTCCTTCCCCTCCCCCATGGGTTCCTGTTAAGTTTCTCAGGATCCACATAAGAGTGAAACCATATGGTATCTGTCTTTCTCTGTATGGCTTATTTCACTTAGCATTACACTCTCCAGTTCCATCCACGTTGCTACAAAGGGCCATATTTCATTTTTTCTCATTGCCACATAGTACTCCATGTGTATATATACCACAATTTCTTTATCCATTCATGAGTTGATGGACATTTAGGCTCTTTCCATAATTTGGCTATTGTTGAGAGTGCTGCTATGAACATTGGGGTACAAGTGCCCCTATGCATCAGTACTCCTGTATCCCTTGGATAAATTCCTAGCAGTGCTATTGCTGGGTCATAGGGCTAGTATCTAAAATCTATAAAGAGCTCACCAAACTCCACACCCGAAAAACAAATAACCCAGTGAAGAAATGGGCAGAAAACATGAATAGACACTTCTCTAAAGAAGACATCCAGATGGCCAACAGGCACATGAAAAGATGCTCAGCGTCGCTCCTTATCAGGGAAATACAAATCAAAACCACACTCAGGTATCACCTCACGCCAGTCAGAGTGGCCAAAATGAACAAATCAGGAGACTATAGATGCTGGAGAGGATGTGGAGAAACGGGAACCCTCTTGCACTGTTGGTGGGAATGCAAATTGGTGCAGCCGCTCTGGAAAGCAGTGTGGAGGTTCCTCAGAAAATTATATTTTACTTTCAATTCAAATTTTATGCAGCTCCCCTCCCCCCCTTCCTCACCGTGTCTACTAGAGGATGTGTCCTCTGACCAACAGGATTTCCCACCTTCGGACATCGCTCACCACCATGTGCTCAGGGGCATTATTCCCTCTAGTTTTCATTGTCTTTATCAATGATAGAATCTAGCTAATTAAGACACTGCTAAGAAAAATGCAGTCCATCCCCCTTCAAATTCATGAGTTAGTTCATGCATTTGTTTATTCAACAAACAATCTTGTGTCCCTACTATGTGTTTACATGTTATGAGTTCAACAGGAAAAAACAACCACGTTAGTCCCCATGAAGTTTAATTTTTACTGTAAAACATTCCCTTTACTAAGAAGAAAGCAGAGAGTATATGGGGAATATATAAGTACTTTTTCCCTCCTCTTATGATGTAAATAATAACAATATGCCTTCTCCTGGTAACCATTGCTTTAAATTTCTAGACACTGCAATGGATCAGTAGTGGTTTCTTCAAAAACAAAGACTGCATGTTCATTCGCTTTTCCAGAGGTCAGCTGATCACTCTACCACTACAGTCATATACACGTGTCTAAGTCACAATGGTCCACACAAAATATTGAGTGCTCTTTTCAATACCCCCAATAAATGCAGTGCTGACATAGTTACTATCTTATTGAATTATAATTCTTTCCCACTGTGTTCATGTCTCTTCCCTCAATATGCTGTGAAGAGACATAACTGTGTAAGATATTCCCCCATTGAGGAAGATCAACACACCCTAAAGAAAAAGAACAAATACTTTCACAATAAAGTTGAAAATGATGGCATTTTTCTTTTGAACAAATGTTTGGGGTTTTTTTCCTAACATAGAATTTGTGGTGTTAATTAACTATTGATAAGTATAAGCATGGCAAATTTGTCAGAAACTTTCCAGAGACTTCCATATTTAATGCCCTAGCTTATCTCTTTCAGCTTCATCATCTGTGGTTTCCTGCATCTTGGCAAAGTTCCCAAAACAGACCATGCTGTTTCATACATCAGCATTTTTAGCCTCACTGCAACTTCTTCTTGGAATGTGTTTCCAACATTCCTTTCTTCACCTACTTCTCACTCTTTATTCAAAATAGAGTATTTTGACATTTTGACAAAATACAGCTGGCTGAGCATCTGATTTAGGCTTAGGTCATAATCTCATGATGTGGGAGTTCGAGCTCCCTGCTGTCAGTGCACAGCCCGCTTCGTATCCTCTTTCCCTCTCTCTCTCTCTCTCTCTCTCTCTCTCTCTCTCTCTCTCTCTCTCTCCCTGCTCACACACTCTCTGTCTCTTGCTCGAAAAATAAATAAAAAATTTAAAAATATATAGTTTTGATCCTGATTCTCCAATAGCACAATGCCCCTCTCCTGAGACCCAAAGCACCCTGAGCATCCTTGACCAAACACTTAGTCTCTTGAAATGATCTATTTAAGTGTCTGCCCAGCCCACTAGCCTAAAAGTTCCTCGAGAGCAGGTATTGTCATACTCATCTTTATCTATCCAGCTCTTACCACAGTCCCTGCCACCGAGCATCTAATCATTAAATATTGAACAGAAAACTCAACTAAAATCACTTCTTGGAATAGCACTTTGCATTTATACAATCATAATCACCCCCAAAATGAATTCTGCGGCTAAACAAAATAGTTAGCTTCTGACAGGGGGAATTTGAAGAGCAGAGAAAGGACCACTGGCAATCTTCTGTTAAAGTCACTCCTGGGGCATGTGGGTGGCTCAGTCAGTTAAGCCTCTGACTTCAACTCAGGTCATGATGATCTCACAAGTTCTTGGATTTGAGCCCCGTGTTGGGCTCTGTACTGATGGCTCAGAGTCTGGAGCCTGCTTCATATTCTGTGTCTCCCTCTCTCTCCCCTCTCTCTCAAAAATGATAAGCATCAAAAGAAATTTTAAGGGGAGGAAAAAAAAAAAAAAAAAAAGACGTTAGAGTGGGAGAGCCAAAGCATAAGAGACTGTTAAAAACTGAGAACAAACTGAGGGTTGATGGGGGTGGGAGGGAGGAGAGGGGGTGATGGGTATTGAGGAGGGCACCTTTTGGGATGAGCACTGGGTGTTGTATGGAAACCAATTTGACAATAAATTTCATATATTAAAAAAACAAAAAAAGAAATTTTAAGTCATTACTTATCATCGTTTAATTACAAATTTTAAATGCCAATTTGTATACTGTGCATGAAACACATTAACAATCTATCCCTTGTTGATATTATTATGTATGGCTTAGTGAAGCGGTTTTTAAACTTGCTTTTGAGGTTTCAGGTGGAAATTGTTTTGTGTTTATTTTTTGTGTACCTATTTTGAGGTGACCACTTTTTTTCCTAAATTAAGTGTGAGCAGGAAAATCAACAAATGCACCAGGGAAAAGTGAGTGAGCTAGTTGAGGCTGGATGAGGAAAACGGAGCTAGCACCTTAGAACCCCTACTGCTCCTTGGAGCTCCCCACAGCAATTATCTGTAGGCAGCAAGCACTGTCCTTGGCTGGAGCACCAAACCCAACTTTATGTACAAGGACTCTGTTCCTCCATCCCTGCTCACTGCCTGATTGTTTATTTCAATTTTCTTTCTTTTTTTTAGTTGATCAAGGAGATTCTGAGGCTGCCAACTTCGTCTGTATTCAGAAGTATGAAGTGCTCATGGCTTCTAGGATTCTGAGGTTACTACAGAATGTTAAGGAGCGGGTTCTGTAAGTGATACATAATTACCTGCTTCACATGCATGCTATCTTTACTATTATTTAACATGTATTATATGAAAAGTGCTAAAGAGAAATGTTGCTCAATTTATAATGTGTATACGAAGCACCCGGGATCTTGTTAAAATGGAGGCTTTGACTCAGTAAGTCAGGAGCAAGGTTGGATCATCTACATTTCTAACAAGCCCCCAGGGGATGCCAATGCTTCTAGTCCACAGATGGTGCTTTGAGAAGCAATAAAGGATGCAAAGAATGGATGAGCTATTGTCTCCAGTTCTCATGAAGTTCACAGTCTCACAGGAGGCACAGACGTAAACTGTAAGAACTCAAATGCCAGGCAGCAAAGGGCAAGTAATAAAGAGAATGTTGAACACCAAGCAGTTCGTAGCAGAAAATTTGCAACTCGGGTGGTTTTCAAAATCTCCCTTCAAGTGCTTTAAGAAAGTGATGTAGAAAAATAAGGAAGACCATCAAGAAATCAGTCAGTAGGTCCCAAAAGAAATCAAATACATTCTCCCAAATGCTGGTCCCTTTCCTGCTCATTTTCTTAGCATTAGAGAATTGAGATTTTTTTTTTTTTTTACTATTACCAGCATACTTCTGCTTTCTTGTCCCACAGAGAGCAGTGAAGGAAGAAGGACCCCAGAGAAAGGAAGCTGAAAAATGTAGCTTCCTCCTGGTTTCTGAAAACAGCTTCCTAGACTGGAAGTATTGACCCTGGCAGAGATGTTGCCTTGCAGGGATAGTAAAACTATCAGGCCAAAAATCTATGCTCGTTATCAAACACCCTGGCCCACTCCTCCACACAGGTGTCCAGGTGTCAAGCTGAAAGGGAAGACAAATGCAGATCAGCCAGCACACATAGCCCTGAACTGCTTTGGAAAATTCCACGGTGCATGACAGGTACTTCTCTGTTCTCACATTTTGTTAACAGGCGAACAGCTGTACATAGGTTTACAAACCTGGATGTGTTTGTCATGAAGCCGCAAGATCACAGCATGGAAGTGCCACGCGAATACAATCCTGTGAATGTGCATCAGGATTTCACTCTCAGAACACCTGCTTCTAGGAAATAGATACAACAGCCAAACTGACCTGTAGCCAAGCAGCAAACATACAATTCTCTTGCTGACAGAGAATCTATTTCTCAGAAAAAAAAAACAAAAACAAAACTCTGTCTCAGTGTTGTCCCCTCGTCTTTTTTTCCACACCAATGATACTGTAGTAGCGAACTGCACTCTGTAGAAGAAAACATACAGGATTTGGAAAACCAGCCTTTAGGCTTCAGGCAATGCCTCTTAAGTCCAAGCTTCTTATCCTATCCATAAAATAAAGATAATAAAATCTATTACACTTACCTGCTGAGATACTGTGAGGATTTAAAGAAGCAAATGTATGTGAAAGAACCATAGAAAGTATAAAATAATGATAGCAATAGCCAATATGTATTGAGTGAATACTACACACCTGGTACTTTCTATGTATTACCTGATTTTATACTCACAGAACCCAGTAAGGTAGGCATTATAATCATTTTAGAGATAAGGCATAGGGAATAAGCTTAGGAATCCCCTGAGCCTGCACGGATGGTTAACAAGGCATAAAGAATTACAAAGCCATAGGGTGCTCTCACTCAAGCTTGGGTAAACAAGATTAGGCCCCCAGGAAAAAGTGGAGGGGGGCAAAGGCTCCCAGAATAGAGAAAGGGGGCAAAGGCCGCAGAATAGAGAGGAGGGCAAAGGCCCAAATACAAAGGTATATGAGGTAAGCAAGATTAGGCATTAAGGGTGAAAACGTCCACCAATTTAGTACTATAGCAGAAAGCTGCTTTCATAGGAAGGAAAGACCAAATTAGGTAAACAGGTAAATAGGGCTATAGACCAGTTGCACTGTGGGTGAAGCTGCCCAGAGCAGAGCTGATTAAGAAAGGTGACTTGTTAACCCTGAGGTTATTTGCTCTACCTTTCTCATCCCCTGGTCTAGGCTAGCTAAGATAAACAGACGTGGTACCTCATGTCCACTGTAAATAACCTTCCTCCTGGCCACTGGCACCAAGATTTTGTTTTGTATTTACCCAAACCCCTAACCCGGAATATCTTCAAGACCCCCTTTCCCTCACATCCATGAGTTAATGTTCACAGATTTACTGTCTCTTTGTGCACGTCCATCACCATGTTTGTAAGCCTCCTGATCCAATAAAACTGGAGCAAGGACCCTTATTTGGGGCTCTTGTCTTTTCTCGGACATTAGCCATCTCTCACATTTTAATCCTGCATCCCGCTTTCTTGCTGGGCAAGAAAGAACTTTAGACTTAGAGTCTACGACAGCCTTAAGGAAACTGAGGCTAAGAGAGATTGAGTAACTTGACAAAATTACATTACTACTACGTAACCAAGCATAATGCACACTTGTCATTTTTTGGTCCCCAGCATCACTGACTCTTTCCCACAGCATCCCAACTTATCTTTAGGGAACTGTATCTCATTCATTAAGAACAGTCTTCATAGGTAGAAAATAGTCAACTTCCATTATAAAAGTTGAAGGGCTAGATTTATCTTTCCACTAGACTGGCACTGGAAGAGGGACAAAATGTAGCCACTCTTTTGTGGGACTTTGACTTTTGAGGAAGTAGTGAGAAGTTTTAAAAAATGGGGAGGTCCCATTCAATCAGAAGGGATATTTCCTTTAGTTCTTGCTTCTCCGACATGTCCCAAACTACTGGTTTCTGTTTATGTCAAAATATGGTTCTCCAATCTTCAAATAGGTTATATCTCAACAGTTTGCCAATAAATTTACTTAATTTATTGCTTAGTTTACTGCTTTTTTGCTTAATTTAGCCAATATTTGTTTCTTTGCAATAAAAAGATGTTAACTGATATACCATGCCAGGATTTCAACCCAGGGCAGCCTGAAATCCAACACCCATACACTGAGCTGATTAATTATACCATCTCCTAACAAGGTCACTTTAAGTATTAAAACATACTTCTCTTCTCCAACCAACAGGTGTATTAATCCATAATAGACTTACAAATTCATATAACTTCTGCTTTCTAAAAATAAATGCAAAAATTATTTCTCAAGTGATAATTTAGAAATCCTCCTAAGGACCATAGATTTAAGGCAAAATCATAGAGTCATTCAGTACATTGAGTTGTAGAGTTGATAGGAAACTATGAGATCATTTTCACCTAACTTTATATAGGCATACCAATAAGTAAATGAAAACAACACCTTCCAGGCTTAAACACTCTTCTTTAATTTGGCATAGGATGCGACCATTACACTGCCTAAATGCAACGCATTATAGATTAAGTCTCACCAAACACAAAATGTAAACAAGGACTACAGAAACAAAATTTATTTTTCCAAGCTTTGCCTTTTTCAATTTTAAGAAATATCCAGGCTCTGCTAAGTAAGTATATTATTCCAGCAGCCTCTGGAGTCATATAAATGATCATCATGGACATCAAACAACAGACAGCTTTCAAAAAGAAAAAAGAAAATGGTTCAGCCACAGTTTAATTTCCTCTCTACTTTCAAAAGAACATATATTCACTGGATGTTTGGGAAAAGGACTTTCTTCCACTCTCTTGACACTTTTTTGTTTGTGCTAGATGAAAAAGAGAAGCCATAAACTGATCTGGGCACTTAGATTTGCAACCTCCAAGGTATGGTCAGTTTTTCATGAACGAAACAAAATGTAATCTAAATGCATCACATTGGAATATGTATATAGAACCAAACAAAACGTTCAACATTCCCTGCAACATGCAAAAAAAACACTCACATTTGTTAAATATCATTTTCCCTACTCCAGGGCTGAGAGATATTCATTCAGCAGGTATTTTTTGAGCATATTGAGGGATTATGTTAAGCATGCTTTGAGCTCAAATCAATATCTCACTCACTCTGAAATTCCAAGCTGAAGGATCATCTTATAAAACACTAGAGAGTCCTTCTAGTAGTGCTGGTAACCTAATCTGGTCGAATATGCCCAAGTGGAAACCACAGAACACTGAATTTCATCATCTTTAAGATGTTTTCAGAAAGTAGGCTTTATAAATTTAAGCAAAGTACACATTTAGCAAAGTACATAAAGATAATTTGATCAAATAATTAATTTCATGATGACTTTTATTAAATGTGTGAGTTTAGAATCATATAAGTATTTTAAATACTTGCTCTAATATAATGAATTCTGTCCAAGTAAATAACCATATCCTAAAAAAATAAACACAATGAAAATATGGGCATAGAATAATCTCAGACATCTCAAATGGAATTATTTGATGGATTTGGAACATAATTAGAAAAAATTTTATTCATTTCTTTGAAGTTATTCAGAGAGAAGTTTAGAAGTCTTGGTATACATGGAATAGGACCCTTTTATGAAAACACTGCAGGAAAAAATATCTATAACAACATGGCACAGGAATATCGCCTTTACCCTGAGACTCGCTATTTTTAACCCTTTCATTTACAATTTATTTCAAAAGTTGGTCTAATGCTTTTACTCCATGAACAAAGTTTCATCAAAATGGCCTTTTGACAGAATCAACCTTCTCTTCAGTTTGGAAAGACCATATCCTACTCTTAAGCAAGCAATCTTTGTTTCATATTTGCGGCCCCATTAAACAGAACTGGAGACGTGACTTTTTTTGTTTTGTAAATCTTTTTGTTGTAAACCTTACTTTTGGTGGGTGCCAAAGGGGAAAAAATAAGAAACGAAATCAATGTTTGTATTTAAACTTGGAATTATAATGAGAAGATATGGAGAGAGAGAGAGAGAGAGAGAGAGAGTATTGCTTACTCTCTAGAATGTAACCTCATAGATTAATAAATAGCTCCTTCTCTTCCTTTACACAGATTAATAATCTTTTTCTCTCAGTGAAAATGGAAGCTATCATTTATTGAGTAGTAATTATGTGCCAGGTACCATAATAAATTCTTCAAGCACTTTGTCTTATGTTACTCAAAGGTCAGCTTCAGGGGCGCCTGGGTGGCTCGGTCGGTTAAGCGTCCGACTTCGGCTCAGGTCATGATCTCACGGTCCGTGAGTTGGAATCCCCACGTCGGGCTCTGTGCTGACAGCTCGGAGCCTGGAGCCTGTTTCGGATTCTGTGTCTCCCTCTCTCTCTGCCCCTCCCCTGTTCATGCTCTGTCACTCATTGTCTCAAAAATAAATAACATTAAAAAAAATTTTTTTTTAATTAAAAAAAAAGGTCAGCTTCAAGCTACAGAAAACTTTTTTTAAGTTATTCATTCAAAAATTATTTATTGAGCAAGTACTATCAGACACTATTCTGAGCTCTGAGGATATAAAAGTAAACAAAAAACAGTCATTGTTTGCATATAAAGAACAAAAACAGAACTTAAAAGCATCCACAGATGAAAGGATATCTCTAAGTGTGATAATTCGGCCAAAAACAAGTCAGCAATTACAATGGAAGCCAGCAAAAATGTTGAGAAAATGTATTCAAAAATATATTCAAATCCAATCTGGAATTGTATATTCAACTAGATTATCATTCAAGAATGAGGACAAAACAAGTAAGTTATTAGATGAAAACATATCCCTTCATTAATGCACCCTAAATAAGATCACTTATAATATACTTCTAGAAGAGAACAAATGATCCCTGAAGGGAGATCAAAAAGCACACAAGAATGGTGTGCCAAGTGGATTCCATAAAATACTAATAACGATGGTGGTGGCCATTACTCTTTGTGTGTGGATGTCATCTTACCCATCCTAAAAATTTTATACACATACAGATATATTAATATTTAGTTATATATAATTAAACTTTAAAAAATTTATTTTTCTCTAAAGAAATTAACCGGAATATAGTACCCTTTTTATGAAGAGAAAATAAAGCCCCATTTTCTTTTAAGCATAATTATGAAAAACAGCTTCTTCTAGGCTCTGCTGTTTTAATCAGTCTAATTTTTATCCTTTTTTATGCTCAAATTGTCACAGCTTGGCCAATGAAAGCTCTTTTTAAGTTGGCTTCTGAGTCCTGTCAACACCACATCAGAACATTTCAAAGTGTACTTGCTTTCTGGCAACAAAAGTTTCTAGACTCATCTTGAAATATCTCTTCCCAAGGCATAGAATTAGCTCCTCCTAGAAGCACTGATATTTTTAGTTAAGTTTTACCATTTCTCTATGATATCCCTACTTGAAAGTTGAACTCCTCACAGAACTATAACCAACCTCTTTATACCGAATTTCTATTATTTATTAAAGTTTATATAACCACTCAATTTTTAAAATTTTGTCCATAAAGGGACCTAGTGGTTCAGTCAGTTAAGCATCTGACACTTGATTTCAGCTCAGACCATGATCTCATGGTTGGTGAGTTCAAGCCCCGCATCGGGCTGTGCATTGATAGTGTGGAGCCTGCTTGGGATTTTCTCTCCCTCCCTCTCTGCTCCTCTCCTGCACGCTCGCTCGCTCTCTCTCTCTCTCTCTCTCAAAATAAACAAACTTAAAAAAATGTTTAAAAAATATCTGTCCATAAAAATTAAAGCCTAGAAGATAGTGCTAATATTTTGAGTAATTTGCACTATTTGTATTTCTGTAATGATTTTATGCACATTTATTGACTCACTCAAATCCTATGTCAACCCAATGCTTCTAACTATTTTCAGGAAGTTTCATAATTTTTTCTAATTTTTATAGGGTTATATTTCTAAGAGCTGCCATTGTCTTTAGCAAGTTTTACAATTACTTTTCATTTAACTGTGAGAGAAAATTTTTAAAGTCAACTACTTGAAAAAAATGCTAGGAAATATACTTTATCCCTCCATACACAGATACAAAAAAAAAAATGAAAAGCTTTGATAGTTCATTTTTTTAATTTAAATAAGAAAAGTATTATATCTGTAAGTAATAAGGCAAGTTAAAATTGGAAAACACCTTTCAGTCTTTGCTTGTAGAGAAAGTGAGATTTGTATGCAGAAAGATAAATTCATCAGGGAAGTTCAACATCTAAATCCTCACAGCAAAAGCATGTTTAGATCTCTTCGATGATATTTATATGGCCAAATGGTACCCTCTGGTGCAAGACTAATTGAAAGTGGCACTTTAACATTATGATTGCTCAAATTGAAAAAAGGACCCCTAAGGATAGAGTAGCAATACTCAATTAAAAATGCCTGACTGTTAGAGAAAATGATACTGATTATCTTGCCTCTGAACCTCAAATTAATTTTGCAAGATAATTCTCTACAATTTAAGTAAGACTGTCTCCATTATGTGATTTATTAGAACTATCTTGAACCTCTTGGCCACTAAACATATGACTTTTCAAAAAGTAATTGAGAAATGTGTTTCTTCTTCTGGTCAGAATTTAGTTAAGAGGTTTAAGGATAATAATTTTGGTATATAGAACCTAGATACATGAATATTTATAATCTTTGTTTGGCTTGGCCAAAACCAAGTTGCAATTACAATCCAAATTCTTCACCAAACCATTAGTTTTTTTTTAAAGAATAAAAGCCAAAGTGATTTTGCCTAAATCTGAAATGATAATCTGTCCCGAATTATTGCCATTAGGTCCTGTATTCATTCCAGTGGGGAAGTAAAGTAGAGACACTGAATCTACATTAAAAGGTAGGCTTTCCTGAGGCTGTTTTTATGCTAGTATCATCATTCAGTATATAATTAAATATTTTCTTAGAGTAAAAAATGTGACTTTTCCCCCCGGGACAATATAGAAATACCAATTTGTGTTGCATGCGCCAATTCCAGTTGTTTCACTAAGTAACTCTAGAACCATACTGAGAAGGATTCTGAGGAAGGATCTGTGGCTCAGTGATGAAGGATCAGTCCAATATTAACCACGAATGGAGTACTAGATACGTATTTTTGCCATCTTTATTGCAAAAGAACTGCAAAGGATTCCTTAGGACATTACTTTTAAAAAGATTAAATAATTTTCCACTTTTTAACTGACTTGAAACATCTGACACATTTTGGTTTCTATAAATACCTCTGAAATTAAATTTCTATGATGTCCAACTACATGGCATTCAATTTAATAGGAAAAAAAAATATTTGAGTGCCTACCAAGAGCACATATGTTTGGAAGTGGAGATAAACAGTGAACAAAATAGACACAATTTTGCCCTTACTGACTCTTAAATTATCAGGAAGATAATAATTTTAAAAATAATAAATGAATAGTTGTATCATACTTTGCAATGTACTTTAAATTACATCTTCTTTGAATTCCTTGGAAGAGTCCAATTTTTTCCAGGAGGTATTTTTCAATACATTGTGAGATTTGGTTTGCTAATAATTTTGTTTAGAAATTTTGAATCTCTATTCAGAAAGGAGAATGACTTTTATTTGGTTTTAGCCTCATAATAATACAACCTCATTAAATTATTTGGAAAGTGTTACCTGTTCTTTTCTCTGAAGGGATTTATATGGCTTTGGAACTAATTTGTTTCTTGATGATGTGTTATAACTTGCTTTTGAATTTATCTAAATCTGTTTTATATGTTTTTTTTCTGTTTTGGTTTTCACTTTGGCTTTTTTAAATGGAAGGGGGACTAGGTTTTTAAATCCAATTTCTTTAGATGTTATAGATCCATTAAGATTTTCTGGGTTTTATTGCAACTTCATTCAATTTTTCTAAGTAATTTTTTTCTGTGAAATAGTCCATTACAAGTAAGTTTTTTATACAAGAGTGTTCATTCTTCACAGTACTGTAATTTTATTCTGCATCTTTAGATATGTCCTTTTCTCTCCCTTTTCGTGGGTAAATTTCACTGGAGTGTGTTCAGAATATATATATTTTCACTAAATTAGCTTTTGTCTGCACGACTTGAATCAATCTGGTCAATTATTTTGGCTTCATAGGAAAAAGGCATAAAATTACCAAAAAATGATAGGCTTTTTATTGTTAAACTAGTATTTTAATATTAAGCTTCTCAGTAATTAAGATATATTTGTAATTATTCTGTGTTCAGACCCATAAAGAGCAACCATTCTTTCATTTTTATGAAATAAATTTCCAACTCTTCCTCATGGCGAATAATAGCATGATGTTTCTTTGTAAGTTTTTATTCACAAGCCCTATATTTCTCTTTAATATATTCCTTTGAGCTCTTTCTAGCGTCTCTACCAATGTTTCAAATTTGAAACACTGAACTCTGATATTAATCAGAGTCTAGAACTACCTGCTCAATGGTATAAAAAATAAAAGAATGATCTTAGGAACCCAAAGACCAACTTTGCTATTTTTATTTAATGATGTTTATGGGCCTTGAATAAGGATATTACACAAAGTGGGTGAGTGGAGGCAAAGGCCTCCTACCCAGAGGAAATCTTTGCCCAAGATAAGCTTCCTCATCACCAATTTTCCTATTAAAACCTCAGAGACTGTGTCCTCTGACTTCTTTCTTCTCTGCCACCACATACTTCTTCCAGTTTTCCACAACCCCAAACAACTCGGAGCTCTCACCCAGTACTTGAAGATTTCCTATGGGTTTATATTACAAAAACAAGGAAGCTACCCAAGATAGCCTTAACTAAGCAGAAGGATTTTTATATTTTTAGTAAGTGTCTAAGCAAACTGACTCCAATGTCCATAAAACCTGAGAAGAAAACTATGACTCCCAGCCCTTTGGCTCTCTCTCTCTTCATTCTCCCTTTGGTTCTGGTGATGCCACACTTCAGCAGGTGTTAGATGAAGACATTTTATTCCCAGGTCTGGTGGTTCTGATAAGGGTAATAAGAATTAATTCTATCTTAGTTATCTCCATATCCCTCCATAGGGGACAATAAAGGGACATACAGTTCTTTGCATGTAGAAGTCTAAACACCTGTTGAATGAATGAACTAATGACTAACAGGTGAAAGATGGTATTGTGTCCTTGGAGTCACAAGGTCTGAGGTAAGTTTCCTTTACATTTCAGAAAATACAGATGTTTCTCTGTTTCTCATTTTTACTTCTGCTTCATAAAGGAAATTATGATGATCTTAGTCATTCCCAGACAAGGGGTGACAATTTATTTTTCTTTCAAGGATAATTAACTCAAAAGAAAAAAGGTTTACAGAGGTTATCTAAAATATTAGGTAAATGGCTTTGTTTTTTTAAAGAAAATTATAAAGTATGACAATGCAAATCAGCAATAAAAATGAAGAACTGATATATGCTATAACACAGATGCACCTTGAAATCATTACATAAGTGAAATTTATATGAAATATTCAGAAGAGGCAAAGCTATAGAGACAGAAGTAGCTTAGTGGTTTTTAAAGTTGGGGGAGGAGAAAATATCTCTAATGGGTATGAGATTTCTTTGGAGGGTAATAAAATGCTCTGTGATTAAATTGTGGTAATTATTATACAATTGTGAAAATATACTATAAAGCCCTAAATTGTATACTTTAAATGGGTACATGGTACTAAATGTAAATTATATTTCAATGAAGCAGTTTTTAAAAAGTAAAGATTAAGTGGCTTGTTCAAAATTTCATGACTAGTTGGTGAAGCCAGAACTGTAATCCACATTTTTCCAACTTGCACAAATCTTTTTTCTCACTCTGCTATTGCCTTATGTGTTTTTATGCCCTTATTTCCTGACAATCTTCATTTCTCTTTTTGTCATTTGTGTATTTGTATTTCGTTCTCTTCCTTTTTCTCATTTCTTAATTCCTCAAAAGCTCTCATACAGTCCCTGTCCAGCTGTTAAATAGCCTATGTTGTAATCATCACAGTTCAGCTTTCTTTATTATTTGGCTATACCTCAGGGCGACTTCTGATACTATTGATCTATTTTTTCCACCAAAGGGACATAAGGGACTAAGCACATGGAACTTGGTGGGCAAGACTTTGGAGAAGAAGATGACTTTAGCAGGATATGAGCAGCAAGTGGGAAACTACGGAACAAAAGAATGATTCTATTGCTGGAATCTTATTACATTCATAGACACGAGAGACCTACGAGGTTGTTTAACTTGATATTCTTACCCAGGAGATTGACTTACAGCTGGTGTGTGAGAAATGCCATTTTCCAGATGACTTCCTCTCCTGTTACAAAGTCTGGCTACGGCTCCCTGCAAAGTGCTGGATCTTCTCCATGTTCAAGTGTTTGAGACACTTATCTTATCTTTCCCCTCTGTGCTGGCTTTTTCCACTCATCTTTTTTTAATTTTTAGTATCCTACTGTAGAAACATTAATTCTTCTCTATTGAGTCGCACTCCTTCTCCAATATTTGTGCAGCCATTGTGATATACCCAACTTGGAGAGAGGAAGGCATAAGATAAATAGTAGTTCATACTATACAAGAAAGTCATAAAATAATACCTTTCTGTCTTTGCAGTACGCTAGATTACCTTACTCAAATTTAAGCATAAAAATAGACTTATTCACCCATTGTCAGTCTCTAGGAATGGGGACTCAATGGTTATTAGCCGGTTGATTTTTTTTCCCTTTTCCAAATGAAGATGTCCAATGTAAATTACCACTATTTCAATTGCAAATCTGATTTTTTTCATCATTCAAAACATCTCTGTTGGCTTTAGGCAAATTTTATGTACTTACTTTCCCACAGTTATCATTTACGTCCACGAATCTTAAATTATTTGGAAAATTCTGAAATTCTGTTGGAAAAATATGTTAATGTTGGTAAGTTCACATCGTCAACCTAACATATGTAGTAAATACACAGTAGGACTTGCTTAAATCCACTGGGTGGTGATGGTGACGTCCCAGGAGAAGGGAAGGTTAAATTGTAGAAAGTCAAGGGGAAACAAGGGAAAAGAAATTGGTCTGGATGGTAGAAGTAAAACGCCAAGGTGGAGCCCTTATGCCACACTGTTATATTTCATACAGTTAAAAGGGAAGGATTATGCGTGGCAGACAATGTTAGTTGCTTACTCCATAGTCCTTTCTCTCCCTTCTTCCTTAATGACAAAACCCATTTGTGTGTGGGTTAGCAATGTGCCCAGGCCCAAGGACTGGATTATGGTTAGTCCCTATCAATCGTGACTTTAATGTCTCATCTGATTCCTCCCTATTTGGGATGATGGCATGTCATAGTAGTGATGCTTAGAACTTCGCAGCCACCTTGCCTCCTGATGCAAAAAGAGGGGATAAAAATTAAATGCACCGAGGATCAGAAGGGTGGGAAGAAACTGGGTCTCTGATGACATCACAGAGCTGATGAACTTGATGTACTGCCTCTTTCATATGCGTTGTAAGAGAATAAAATGTCCCAAAGGCTCAGTTGGGTGTTGAATTGCAGACCTATCATCTTAACTGAAACAGTATCAAAGCACTTTCAAATATCGAGAACATATATGATATGATGGATCACAAAAAATTTAAGCCATTGATCAGGCTTAGATAATATAAGGCTATTCCTGAAGTCAGCTGCCCTGAGTGGAAAGGGAGTTTCTTCTCTCTGATATGCTCCTCTGAATAGCATGACTGAGATGAAAGGCATAGTTAAGGATAAGCAGTGATACTTCTGGGTCCCCTCTGAGTCTTGAGGTGCAATTCACAACAAGAACCATCTTTAAGAAAATAGTGGACATTGGGGCACCTGGGTGGCTCAATCGGTTAAGTGGCCGACTTTGGCTCAGGTCACGATCTCGCGGGTCCTTGAGTTTGAGCCCCATGTCAGGCTCTGTGCTGTCAGTTCAGAGCCTGGAGCCTGCTTTGGATTCTATGTCTCCCTCTCTCTCTAGCCTTCCCCTGTTTTGCACTCGGTCTCTCTCTGTCTTTCAAAAATGATAAATGTTAAAAAAAAAAAGAAAGAAGAAAGAAAAGAACATAGTGGACAATGATTAAGCTTTTAGAACTTTTCCTCAAGAAGACAAGCTGTTACATTAGCTGATCTCATCTGATAATCTTTTTTCTTAATTTCTATTTCTGGTTATTACTACACACAGCATAGAAGACATACCTAAGTACCTAAAAGGAAAGGGCACATTTCATATTTACAAACAGTCCTGGTTGCAGATCAGTGCTAGAGGCTAAGAATGCATGGCTGTGCTAACAGCATGCATTCTATTCCTTCTGCCTATCCCTTAGTTGTACCCTCAGCCACGCCCTTTTAATAATGAAGTAAATGGCATGAAAATATGCCGGCATACCAAATACAGTTTTTATACATCTGTCTTGTTGGTAGAAACGTGCATGGAACCTTGAAGGACTAATTGGAATTTTCCAGATGAGGAGAGGATATTCACTAACAGAAGTGATGTGCAAAGATTCCAAAAACAATTGAGATGTAAAGAGTTAATTATGGCAGGCATGAGAGATCCATGTGAGGGAGGAGTAGCAGATGGGAAAGGCGGGACCTTCTATCTATACTGAAAAGTTTAACCGCAAGGAAGATGGTATGAGGGAATTTAGACCAAAAAGTAAAAGATCATTCTGGCAGTTTCAGATGGGATGAATTAGAATGAAGGAGTCTGGAGGTAAGAAGAAAACATTCCAACAAAAAAGATGACAGTGGCAATGGTATGAATCAAGAAATAATAAGAGACAGACTGAAGGAATTAGCAATTAATTAAATGTAAGGGTAACAGGACCAGGGGCAGTTTGAAGATAACTCACTTCTGACAATAACTGGGATGAGATTATGACATCCTTTACAGTATATAATAAAAAGGAGTTGGGTTTTGTGTGAAGGGAAAGAAGGAGATAATGAGTATACTTTTTATAGTGTCAAGTTTGAGGCACTCGTAGTTTACTCAGGTAAAGCTGTCCAACAGATCAGAGGTTCCTAGGTTTTTTAGGTTTACATACCAGCAAAATTTTCAAAATAAATATGAGGGACCAGTTTAAGACTGGCAATTTTTTCTTTTGATAAGACAGGATGTGTTCTTTAAAAACACAAAAACTATCATCTACTAATATCAACTTTTCATTCTTACAAAGGATATTTCAACACCAAAAATTAAGGCATGAATCTGATACAAAAGGCAATTTATTGTTAATTCAATAAGTTAACTTAATTGTTAACTTGCCTTCAATTCAAAACTCAACTGAAGCATCCTTATTTTTTACAATTCCTCTTGTACTGATGTAATCCTCATCACTGATTTACAACAGGCCCCAAATGGCATTTGAAACCACCTCATAAAGAGATTTGGAGCCCAACAGAGAAGCTTTAAAGATCTGAAATCATAAGCATATTATTGAAGTAGACAAATAATCAAAGTACTGTTTATCTGGCCTTTCTATGTGCCAAGCACTAAGCACTATGATAAAGGCTTTACATATATCTCATTTCAAAATCTCAACAACTCTAGGAGGTAAGAGGGCATAGCTCATTTTTACAGATGAGGACATTGAGCCTAGAGATACTAAGTTACCCAGATCACAAAGCAGGAAATGGCAGAGCTAATATTCAAGATTTCTATAACTAGAAGCTCTATGCTTTTAAGTGTGATTGTTATACTGCCACCTGGAAAAAAACATACAGAATAAGAGAGAGCATCTAAGATGGAACTTAGGAACACTGACACTTTAAGTGCTTCAAAACAAAACAAAACATAACAAAACAAAACAAAACAAGCCAGAAGAGAAAAATAAGCAGGGTCATGTAAAACAAAGGAGAGGAGAACTTCCTAAAGAAATGTTTGTCAAAGGTGAAGGTATTAAGGGGTTCCAACTACCAGTTATAAATAAGTAGGTCACAAAGATAAAAAGTACAGCACAGAGAACATAATCAATATATGGTAATTACTTTTCCTGGTGGCAGATGGTAACTACACCTACTATGGTGAGCATTTTGTTAGGTATATAATTGTTGAGTCACTATGCTGTGCACCTGAAACTAATATAATATTGTGTGTCAACTACACTTAAATTTTTAGAAAATGCTAAATGTCACAGCGAAGGAAAAAGTAAATTAAACATGTAAAAATTATATTTATAAAAATCCAGTAAAAAATATACATGCATCCTACTTCTAATGAAGTCCGTGAATAATACTCTTCGGTCCTGCCAGACCCTTGCACATGTCAGCAGTCAATCAATTAGTAGGATCATGAAACTTACCCTAGAACCATGTATCTAACTCATTTTGCAAACCTTAAAGCAAACCTGAGAGGCTTAAACCTGAATCATCTGAGTAGTACATTAGCTATCATTTGAACTACCTGACCCTAATATTAAATAAATTTTTCAGGATCCAATCAAGTCGTATTCAAATTTATACAATAATATCTGTTGCAGTCTAAGTGCCTCTAACCAGAAATATGTTTTTAAATGTAATTTATAATTTAGGAACTCTGGGTATAGAGTATTATGTTTGCCAACAATCATACAGCTTATGTTATACAATTTCAATTATAAAAGATCTGCTAACTGGTGCAAAGAATTTGAAATGCAATTTCAAATTACGACCCACCAGGAGGCGTTGGTGCATTGGTATCATGGTTTGAATAATTAAGACCATGCTTTTCATAAGATAAAGACGATCACGTCTTACTAAGTTTTAACACAGATTTCCAATCATAAATTCTCCATCCCTTATGTGCCAGTCCATAAGTTATTACCTCTTAGCTTCAAATTCTTACTTTTTGCTTGCTCTGTGAGAATGGATCTGGGCCCCTTAAATATTGTCCCCTGTCCTGCCACATAATGTTCAAACTTTGTCAGTAGAACGGTGCTGGAGAGACACTGCAGGAGCAAAAGGTTTTGCTTCCTCGTTCTGATGCACTCACTTGGCAAGCTCCCACAGTGCATTTGCAGTGTCTAGTTCCTATAGTGTAGTCCACTTCCAGCCACCAGATTCCTGCAGTGTATATGGCTTCTTCAGAGCCAGTCTCCTGAAATACACAGTGGCCAGCAGTACATTGGTCATCGCCACCCTCGGGCAGATTTGTACCACTGCTTCAAATGATACACCTCCTCAACAACTTTTCTGGGAGCCCTAGAAAGCAGAATTCTGGTCAGTTCCTGAGGACAGATTTCCAGTAAATTCCCCCAGGGTACCCTCACAGTGACTTCTGCGACAGTCACTAAAAGGGCTGTGCTTTTTCCCACAGTATTCAGATTTCAGCTGTGGAGGAGAGGGGCAAAATGGGGTCTATTCTTAGGACTCTCTGTCTCAGCCCTGGGTAGTAACTGCACTTATGTCTGTTATACTGTATTCATTAATGTTCTCTTTGCTTATTACTAGCAAAACCCTAATTGCTCCAATGTCCTGTTGCAGTTAATAAGTCTTTATATAAAATCTTTCCTGTTCAGTTGCTGTAAGATATCTCTCCCTTGATTTGACCCAGACTAATAAACTTTCTTTATATTCTCCTTTATGAAAATAATGAAACTAATAAACTAATAATAGTAGCTCTCTATAAACTTAGGAGGTGATAACATCACAACTCTTAAAGAAATAAAAGATTCAAATTATACCTTTCACAATAAATCTTAACTTTGCTAGTTCATCATGTTTCCCAAGCTGGAGCCAGACACCCTATCTAGTGGGTTTTCCTTAATCTTTCTTTACATTGCCTCTACATGAAAAGGAGAAGAAGAAATACAACTGAAACACCCTGGAAAGACAGTTGAGAATGAATGCTAGGATCCTGCTGTTGTTTAAATTCTCACAATGATGCCAAGTAGTATAATTTCAATGTTACCTGTGGGGGGATTGACACCTAGAGAGGATAAATTACTCACCAAAGTTCATACACCTAGTAAACAGTGGAGATGGGATTAAATGCTAGGCATGCCTGAGTCCAAACTCCCGACACTTCACCTCAGAGAGCTTCCCAAGATGGATTTTTGCTTTTGTGTAACTGGCTCTCTTCTCTCTCATTTGGACACAGCAGGCTGCTCATTGGACTAAACTGTTAGTTTGTGTTTTCATCCTCTTTGCCCTCAGAACAGTCGCTTCTCTCTGCATGTCTCAGAAGAAAAAGAAAGCAATAAACAACTACCTAGTATTCAACTGCAATTGGGAGCAGCCAAAAAAATTTTTCATGTGTATTTCCCTTCAAAAAGAAATACTTTCTGCAATATAAGAAAAGGAACAAAAATTGTACCCCGTCTTTTCTTTTTTCCAATCAAAATAGGCTATTTAGGCTACAGCCATATAATTAAACTTTAGCCCTAGAAGTACTGGTTTATATTACACTAAAGTAGCACATTTTCAAGTGCTGAAAGGAAAAAAAAAAACCCGTCAACCCTAAATTCTATACCTAGCGAAAATATCCTTCAGGTATGAAGGCAAATTAAGACATTCTCAGATGAAGTAAACTAAGGAATTGTGTACCTCTAAGGGCAGCAGACCTACCCATAGAGAATGGCGACAGGGAATTCTCCAAACAGAAAGTAAATGACTTCAGAAAAGAAGAATAACAAGGCAATAGGTTTAAAAAAGGAGGGAGGTTGGGAAGTAAACATAATATAGACTATACTTCTCCTGAGTTTTTTAATCATGTTTCATGTTTGAGGCAAAACTATAATACTAGTTGACGGGGTTTTTGATGTGGGTAGAGAAATAAATTTTTAAAGTGGAGAGGATTACGGGACCTAAATGGAAGTAAGATTTCTACATGTAAAACAGCAAAATTTTTCCAGTATATTGTTATCACAATTACATATATTCATCATAAAACTAAAGCAACCCCTTAGAAAATGATACATGTAAAAAGGTTCAACTGAAGCGAGGACCTTTAGATCACATGTTAACATCCACTAGAGAGAATCTACGTCAGAAGAGGCATTTGACAGCCAGAAACAGGATGACTCAGTCACCCACTTCTATCTTCAGCTTCTCTGGTGCTGGAATAGAACAGCCAAGAACTAGAATGGCCATGGTGGAAGAAATGGACCTTTGCATGGTCTGTGGGTCCAGGGACCATCAGTGTAGGCTAATTCTCACCAATACTGATCTCGCTATTGCCACTGCTGAACATCTAACTGCCAGCAGTAGAGAACAACAGTGAGTGTCCAAATGGTGCTATCTTTCTGTAAGACCAATAAGACACTTATCTCCTGGAAAGAGTAATGTTCCATCCTGTCTGTGCTTGACCCACTATTCCAGGTGCAGCTCTGCCTTTTGGGGTCACAACTCCCAGCCAGCAGCACTACCTAGGGCTCAGAGCATGTCTAATTTATTGTCATGGAATCCTGCATAACATTACCATGTACCTACATACCCACTGTACAGTGAAGGAGCAGCAACAGTGGTCTTGTGTCAACAGCATCCATTGTTCCTACCACATATTGTGCCATCTAAGCTGCCAACCCATTAGGAGATTGAAATGGACTTTTAAATATGCTGCTAAAATAGAAGCTTGAAGAGAACACCTTGAAAGGATAGGGCCCTATCTTTTTATCATTCAGCATAGTATCTTATCCAATAGCCCTTCTATAGTGCTATGTCCATAACAGTAGAATAAATGGTCTGGCTAAGATGGGATAGAGGAAGAAGCAGTCCTACTCGTTCTCACCCCCCAGAAACCCACTTGGGGAAACACACATAATGTCCTCCACAATTTTAGGTTCTGTGTAATCCCTCCTCCAAGGACCCAGCAAGAATCCCACTAATCTTAGAGTTAACACTGCTTTCTCTTCACTTTGGGATCCTCATGCCAGGAGATCAGCAAGCGAAGAAAAGGATTACTACACTGACAGCAATAATCGACCAGGACAATCAGGAGGAACCATAACTTCTGTGACAGATTAGGGCAAGGAAGAATATGCTGAGCACTCAGGTAAGCCATGTAACCTTCATTCCCAGCTATAATTGTACATGGGAAAGCACGAAACCATGACCTGGTAAAGCAGAGTGACCAAAAGGCTCACACCCCTTCAGAATACGGATGAGGCCTGGGGGCATTCCCCAGGCAAACTGCACAGATTGGCAGAAGCGCTAATCACTGGGGAGAGGAATTAGAATTGGCAGTGAAGGCAGGAAGTGATGCATATTAGTTGTGATCTCAGGACAAACTACAGCAGCAGTAGCTAGAGCTCCTCCCAGTAACCCCCTTGTAAGGTTTTCCAATCAGAATTCTGAAGAGGCTGTGCCATGACCTCTGGGTATCTGAGCTCAAAGGATGGACTGTAAAGAATCGTGCTGGTAAACAACCATCATCATGTAAACAGGGGGGGCAACTTTCCCTCACAACTGTATTAGTTGATAACTCACAGCTACTCCTGTCTCTGGAAACTTGCCCTCACAAGAACAGGAACAGCCTTGCCTACTAGGCTATGATCACCTACCCCTCCAAGGGAAGACCACTGCCAATGACTGAGTTCCATGATGTAGGAGAAACTTCCTTGTGGGAGAACTTTGAAGCTTCCTGTGGGGTTAAACAAGCTAGTCTCCAGCTAAGCCCACATTCTGGCTCAGCTTCTTATTTGTCTTTTTTTCCTGTTTCATCCTATTGTCCTCATTTCTCTTCAAGTGCTCTTTTGATAAACCACCTGAAACAAGAATTCCTGTCCCATGCTCTGCTCCTAGAAACTCAAGCAAAAACACTTATGTACAAACCTCACTCTGCTAGACATGCCTTGGGAAACTTGATAGATTTTCCATCAAATCTGAAGCTTGAAAGAAAAATTGTTAATTGAAATCTGTAGGTAACACAAACTCTGTTACAGCTGGGTGTGTTTCATGTTACTTAACTTAGGAAACCAGATTTATGGTAAATGTAATAAAACACTAAATATTCAAGAGTCAATAAGCTTCCTATTTCTGCTTTGGATGATGTCTTTCCAAAATCTTCATTACTCTAAAGCAAGAAACATGGAATCACACAAAGAGCTTAACTTTCAAATTAGTTGGTTAGTATGCCCAGAAAATTGCAACAGCAGTCACACAGAACTAAAATAAATGACTTCTGAAATAACTTCACATAAAATTTATTCTGCTTATTATTAATCATTATTCAGGTGATTTCCACAAAAAGTCCAATTAAAAAATATTCCAAAACAAGGTCACAATCAGCATTTTACTATAGCAGGAAATATTTCTAGAAATGATATATAATACAATGGATTCAAAAACATTAAGTTGAGGAAAAAACGAAAATAAAACACCCGCAGAGAATTTAAAATCTTAATTGGTAAACATAATAGTAGGAAACCTGGTGGGTTCAACTCTTCTCTGGGCAAAACACAGAGCACATGTATTACTTTCTAACTCTGGCCCTCCTAGACTTTAAGACTAGAAATTTATAATCTAGGTGATAAAAGTAAAATTATGAAAAAAGTGGGTCTGTTGTACCCACTGTCACCTGCAAACTAGTTAAAGGAGCTTCAACATTACTACTTGATATGAGCTTAATATGTGAACATGAAGTTTGGAAAACTCAGTAGATTGGAATCTGACTCTCATCTGATGAATTTAAACATCCAGAGGAAAGGCATTTACCTGCTGATGAATGAATCCAGACTGTGAGGTCTACCTACACTCGAGAGTTTATCAGGTCAAAGAGTACATGAAAGATTCCAGTGTCCCAATTATGGATCATGCATAAAAAGGAGAACATATGAAGGTTTGTATTATGTCCTATCCAACAGGACCCACTGGGAAGGGCAATGGGACTTATATATACCCTGCTGGATTCCTAGTAACTGAGGAGAGACTGATGATGAACTGGAAGAAAATGCATCACTTATTATAAGATAACTACAAGTGAGAAGTTCCCAAATATGTGATAGAATCTCTGAAAGCCTCGTGAGAGAAAAACTCATCTTTTAACCCCTCCTGGACCCAGAAGGTATAAAGACAGAGTAAGTCATTTTTAAGTCTAATAAAAACTTCCTGCATCTAATGCTTAAGCACAAAGGGAGTTTACTGGGAGAAAATTTATCTTAAGTATAACCTGAAGAAGAAAAACCGACAGCAAACATCAGACTCAATGGGGAAATGAAAGCTTTTCTCCTAAGGTCAGGAACAAGACAAGGATGTCCACTCTCACCACTTTTATTCAACATAGTACTGAAAGTCCTAGCCATAGCAATCAGGCAGGAAGAGGACAGAAAGAAGAAGGAAGAAGGAGAAAAAAGAAGAAGGAGAAGGAGAAGAAGAAATAATAAAAGGCATTCAAATTGGTTAAGAAGAAGTAAAACTTTCATTATTTGCAGATGCTATGATACTATTTATAGAAGACCCAAAAGACTCCACTAAAAATCTACTAGAAATAATAAATGAATTCAGTAAAGTCATGGGATACAAAATCAACGTACAGAAATCTGTTGCATTCTTATACACTAATAATGAAGCAGCAGAAAGTGGAATTAAGAAAATAATCCCATTTACAATTCCACCAAAAATAATAAAATATCTAGGAATACACTTAACCAAAGAGGTGAAAGACCTGTATTCTGAAAACTATAAAACACTGATGAAAGAAATTGAAGACAACACAAACAAATGGAAAGATATTCCATGCTCATGGACTGGAAGAATTAATATTGTTAAAATGTCTATACTAGCCAAAGCAATCTACACATTTAAACGCAATCCCCATCAAAATACCAATAGCATTTTTACAGAACTATAACAAACAACACTAAATTTATATGGAACCACATAAGACCTCAAATAGCCAAAGAATTCTTAAAAAAGCAGAACAAAACTGGAGGTACCACAATTCCAGAATTCAAAGTATATTACAAAGCTACAGCAATCAAAATAGTATGGGATTGACATAAAAATAGACACATAGATCAATAGAACAGAATATAAAACCCAGAAGCAGGGGTGCCTGGGTGACTCAGCAGGTTGAGCATCCAACTTCAGCTCAGGTCAAGATCTCATGGATCTTGAACAAAGAATGGAGGAATATACAATGGGAAAAAGTCTCTTTGACAAATGGTGTAGAAAAACTGGACAGCTACCTGCAAAAGAATGAAACAGGACCACTATCTTATACTATAGACAAAAATAAAGTTAAAATTGATTAAAGACCTAAATGTGAGACCTGAAATCATAAAAATCCTAGAAGAGAGCACAGGCAGTACTTTATCTGACTTTGGCCATAGCAACAGTTTTCTAGATATGTATCCTGTGGCAAAGAAAATAAAAGCAAAAATAAACCACTGGAGCTACATCAAACTAAATAGCTTCTGCACAGCAAAGGAAACAACAAAACTAAAAGGTAAACTACTGAATGGGAGAAGATATCTGCAAATGACATCTCTGATAAAGGGTTAGTATCTAAAATATATATAGAAATTAGAAAACCCAACACCCCAAAACCAAATAATCCAATTTAAAAATGGGCTGAAGACATGAACAGACATACTGATGGCCAACAGACACATGAAAAGATGCTCAACATGACGCATCATCAGGGAAATATAAATCAAAACTACAATGAGATACCACCTCACATCTGTCAGAATAGCTAAAATTAATAACCCAGGAAACAACAGGTGTTGGTGAGGATATGGAGAAAGGGGAACCCTCTTACACCGTTGATGGGAATGCAATCTGCTGCACCCTCTCTGAAAAACAGTGTGAAGTTTCCTCAAAAAGTTAAAAATAGAACTACCCTATAATCCAGTAATCACACTACTGGGTATTTACCCCCAAAATACAAGAACACTAATTCACAGGGATACATGGACCCCTACGTTTACTGCAGCACTTTTTAAAATGTCCAAATTGGGGCGCCTGGGTGGCGCAGTCGGTTAAGCGTCCGACTTCAGCCAGGTCACGATCTCGCGGTCCGTGAGTTCGAGCCCCGCATCGGGCTCTGGGCTGATGGCTCAGAGCCTGGAGCCTGTTTCCGATTCTGTGTCTCCCTCTCTCTCTGCCCCTCCCCCGTTCATGCTCTGTCTCTCTCTGTCCCAAAAATAAATAAACATTGAAAAAAAATTTAAAAAAAAAAAAATAAAATGTCCAAATTATGGAAGCAACCCGTGTCCATCAATAGATTAATGGATAAAGATGTGGTATATATATACATATATATATATATACATTGGTATATATATATATACACACATACACAATGGAATATTACTCAGCCATATAAAATAATGAAATTTTGCCATTTGAAACAACATGGATGGAGCTAGAGAGTATTATGCTAAGTGAAATAAGTCAGTAAGAGAGAGAAAAATACCATATGATTTCACTCATATGTGGAATTTAAGTAACGAGCAAAGGAGAAAAAGAGAGAGACAAACCAAGAAATACACTCTTAACTATAGAGAACAAACTGAAGGTTACCAGAGGGGAGGTGGGTGGGAGAATGGGTTAAATAGGCAAAGAAAATTAAAGAATACACTTAATGTGATGAACACTGAGTAATGTATAGAATATCTATATTACAATATATTGTTCCCCTAAAAATAATACAACACTTAATTTTAACTATACTGGAATTAAAATTAAAAAATTAGTTAAAATATGTATAATCTAAGGAAAAGTTGAGCATTTATTTTTTTTAAGTTTATTTTTGAGACAGAGATAGAACACAAGCGGGGGAGGGGCAGAGAGAGAGAGAGAGAGAGAAAGAGAGAGAGGGAGACACAGAATCCGAGCTGTCAGCATAGAGTCCATGAGCTGCGAGACCATGACCTGAGCCAAGGTCGGACGCTTAACCAACTGAGCCACCCAGGGGGCCCAAAAGTTAGGCATTTAAACTGTGGGAAGGATACGAATGCAGGTGGCCCTTGGGTGTCATTAGAAACAGGGGCCAGAATGCCATAGAATTTCTGACTCCATCTCTTGCCTCTGCTTACTGTTAAATGTATGGTTTTTGTCCTTATTTCTCTAAGGACTGTTTCTTCTGTTCCCCAAACCATAGATTGCATCATCTGATAGGGTGCCAAGAGTTATGAAGGTTTACCTATCACAGCTTCTTTCCCTCTGGAGAGACTAAGCCATCACTTTGTCCTGAGTACCCACATTCTAGGGATGAAACTCATTTGGCAGCTTGACCAAGGGCTGAAGTCAACTTGTAACATGGCTCCTTCACAGGTACCATGTAGAATGCTCAAAGGGACGTTGTGACAAGTGAAAGACATAACTAGTCCCACAGATGCTCACTGCAATATCCCAGCACAAAGACTGTGAATATTAGTTCTGTCATTTAATATCTATGAGAATAAGGGTAAATTGCTCAAGCACTCTGATACTGAACTTCCGCATATGTAAAACATGGACAACATTTTTCCTAGTTTCCATCCAAGGTTTCTGTGAGAAACAATAGAGTGAAGATTCTAATAACACTTTGTAAACTAAAAAGCAAGACAAATGATGATGATATAACAACACCCCAACATCATAAGTGATTTCTCTTCCTCTGTATACTTATGGATCATATAAATAATACCACATAGTATACCATTGGATTATCTCTTGCCAAATACTCCTCTCACATGTAAAATGTCTTATCTGTTTCCCCAGCTACGTAGTACATGCTATGAGGGTAAGAGTTGTAAGCCAAGTGGGGATTGCAAACTGGTAACCTATAGACGTGCTTTGTCTTAAATGTCCTTGGACCATCACACTTTTTCTAGAACACACAATCAAGCCACCCTTTTTAACCTGTCTCTTCAAACCTGTCTGGCCACTGCAGTCATTTGAATCTGTGATCCCCAAACAAGAAAGAGCATGGACTACGGAGAAGAAAAACTGTGAGTTTAAATGCTGGTGGCAAGGGGCACCTGGTGGCTCAGTCAGTTAAGCATCTGACTTCAGCTCAGGTCATGATCTCACAGTTTGTGAGTTCGAGCCCTGCGTCAGGCTCTGTGCTGATGGCTCAGAGCCTGGAGCCTGCCTCAGATTCTGTGTCTCCTTCTCTCTCTGCCCCTCCCCAACTTGTGCTCTCTCTCTCTCAAAAATAAATGTAAAAAAAAAAAAAAATGTAAAAAAAAATGCTGGTGGCAATAATTTCAAAAAAAAAATGTTCTCTGGTTATGGATTTTTCTTCCTCCTTCATGTTATATATATTTGGCTATCCACCAAAATGTTAACAGACATTGTGGCCGGGAAATACAATATTCTTCCTACTGAAATAGTAGGACCTTTTTCCCCCAAAGTTCTACTATTTTTATAAGAGCAAAAATTAAAAGTTATTGTTTAGGAAATGAATGAGTAAACTTGGCTAGGCAACTAGTGGTGTATCACTTGGCTTACAGTCGTCTTTGTATTGATTTCCCTGGTTCTCATCCCACCCTGCCCTAGGCTATTTGAAAAGCTGCAGCTAAAACCCATCCTCTGTTTTGACCATTTTCTGCCCAGTCATTTTATGCTTCAGCAAAATTCTTACTGCCTTCCTTAATGGACCTCTGGGAATAGAAGAACAACTTCAATAAAAGTACAGAGAATTAAATGATGAGACCAAGCCATAACAAACTCTAAGCTTGTCCTAGATTCCTAGAACATATTACATTAGCATAGTTCCTCTAGATTTTAACATATCCTGGTGCATATTATTCAACAAATAAGTGTTTACATTTATCAAATGCTTTCTCTGCATCAATTTAGTCACTTTTTTTGTCTATTAATATGGTGAATTCCCTTGACATATTTTTTTATGCTGAGACTTCAGTACATTCCTAGGAGAACTTGATCTGAACAATGAATTAATTTTTAATTATCAAATGTTTCTATAGCTAATATTTAATTTAGAATACTGGAACATGCATCCACAAGTGAAACTGGCTTATAATATTTTTATTGCTTTTATCTGATACTGGAATCAAGATTGCACTAATCTCATTAAATAAGCTGAACTGCTTCTTTTCTGGAAAAAAAAATTGTAAGATTAATATTTCCTTGAAAATTTAGTAGAAATTCCATGTGAAAGAGACCAAGGGCTACAAAGTTTTGGTGGCAGGGAGGTCTTTTACAACCATTAAATGTCTCTACTGCTTATTGACCTATTTAATTTTTCTAATTTGGGCCCTTTGTATTTTTCCAAGTAGTTTATGCTAAGATTTTGTAAATTACCAAGTATATTCTGACATAGTTACTCATAATATTTTTTACTTAAAATCTGTTATATCTGTAGCTATTTTTCTTTTTCATTGCAAGTTTCTGTTTTCATTCTTTTTCATTTTCTTGCTTGATCTCGCTAGAGAGCTTTAGTTTTGTTGATATTTTTATTTTTATTTTTTTTATTTTAGAGAGCACAAGCAGGGAAGAAGGGCAGAGAGAGATCATCTTAAGCAGGTTCCAGGCTCAGCACAATGCAGGACTTGATCCCATGACCCTGGGATCATGACCTGAGTTGAAATCAAGTATCGTACACTCAAAAAACTGGGCCACCCAGGTGCCGCATATTTTTATTATTTTTATTTCTTCATTTTATTAATTTCTTTTTTAATGTTGTTAATTCTTCTTCCTTGTTTCTTTCAGTTGGCTTCTTTGTATTCTCTCTGCTACATTTTCAACTCCTTCAACTGAATGTTTAGCCTATTTGTTTTCAACCTTTCTGTGTTCTGGTAAATTTACTTGAAACTACACATTTCCATCAAAGGACTATGTTAGCTGTGTCTTACAAACAGTAACTTGTGAGGTTTTATTGTTGTTTAAGTCCTAAAACTTCGTAATTCCTTTCATGATCCTCCCCCTTTTTTTAATATATAAAAAGACATTTTATTATTGTTTTGCTACATAACAGTGAATATACTCAATTGCATTTCCTCATATGGCAAATAAGACACAAGATAACATCTCTTTGATTACTGAAAACCTCAATATCATCTGTCTTTTGGAGGATCCAGTTTCCTACAATGTCTATGATACTGTCCACGAGGACACAAATGATGCTTAGTAAAGAACATTTTGCTACGTTGTTCTATCATAGGTTCTTGCTCAAAGTGTTCATTTTTTCCTTGTAATCTGGTTTTCAGCATTTGATCATGTGTTTCTTCATTATTATGCACAGGATCTGGCCGTGGGGTAGGTTTTGTATGTTCATACGGAATGTCCACAGAAGGGTGGTAGCATACTGTCATCCTGTCATCAGATGTCAAAGCAAACTCTACTTGCAATTATGGTCATCTGGAAGAGGAGAACACGTAGGTTTATGACAAACACAATATAAAGCCCTGTTTTGAATTGGAAATAAATGTTTCCAGATAGTTCTGTTCGATATCTCCCGTTTTACTGCTGCTAATACCATGGTGACTCAAGATGCTTATCAGGTGGTATGAAAGAAGATGATCTGAAGAGAAACTGCTTTTAAATTCTGCTTCCAGGCATACCTATTTTCATCCCTGACAGTCACTCATCATAAACCTGCCATCTTACCTCAATCCTCATAATCCCCTTTTAATCCAAGGATTATTTATTAATATAAAACCTTACATTTAGGATTATGTAAACTATGCTTATTTTCCTGTTTAAAATTTCTAGTGTTAATTGATTATGGTCAGAGAATACAGCATACATGATATTGATTCTTTGGAATTTAAGACTGCGTTTATGGTGTAGTAAATTTTCCATGTGGGGAATACACAAACACATACAAACTCACATATACACACACATATGTGTATATACACATGTGTATGTATATATATACACATGTGTATGTGTATATACATACACATACATATGTCTATATATATATATATATATATAAAATAGTTCAAGCTTCCTTATTACATTACTCAGTTCTTTTACATCTCTATTAGTGTTTGATTTATTTTTTTTTAGTGTTTATTTATCAATTTCTGATGAAAGCAGGTTAAAATCTCTTGCAACATATATTGATACAACTATTCTCTCTGCCATTATGCTACTGCAGCTTTGTATAGTTTGATGTTATACTGTTAAAGCATATGCATTCATGATGGTTATACCTCCTTGCTCTATTATTTTACCAATATGTGTCACCATCACCCTTTTTCCCCATATAACATTTTTTGCTCTGACATAACTGGAGTCAGATATTAAGATGGCCTCTCTCTTTTGGTTTATAATGACCAATATCAGTTTGTATCCTTTTATTTTCAAATTCCCTGTGTCTTTTTTGCCTGATTTGAATCTAAATAGTGCACTGTTGATTTTTTGCATTTTATTTTTTAAAATATCATCTAAACTTCCATATTTTAACTGGTGAGATGACCATTCACATTTATTAAAACTATTATTATATTAGGACTACTTTTTCATAATTTCCAGTGATTTTACTCTCCCCATTTATCTTTTTTGTCCTTTCTTTCCATTAATTCCATCAAGTTTTCTTCTCTGATACATACATACAGCACTTATGCTGAGAATTCTAATGTCAGTCCAATTACTATTCTAGTTGATCTGTTCTTCTTCTGTGGCCTTTTAGAGTTTTCTCTTTATTAATACAGTTAATTTTTTAAGCTTATTTATAATTTTGGGAAAGAGAGAGAGAGAGAATGTGCACAAGCAGAGGAGAGGCAGAGAGAAGGAGAGACAGAATCCCAAGCAGACTCCATGCCATCAGCACAGAGTCCGATGCTGAGCTCCAACTCACAAACTGTGAGATCATGACCTGAGCCAAGATCAAGAGTCGGATGCTTAACCTACTGCACCATCCAGGTGCACCAATACAGTTAACTTTTGATACAATGTGTCTAAGCATAGGTTTTTCAATACCTATTCTGCATGGCAACCTTTAGTCCTTTTTAATCTGAAAGCTTACATCTTTCTTTAATTCTGAGATATTTACCATAATTATTTTGCCCTCTCTGTTCCTTCTGCCCCTTCTGGGATATCCTGTTATCCCAATTTGGGGACTTTTATTCTCTATATCCTTTCCTTCATTATTTACTGCTTCTTCTGAAAGATTTCCTGACCAATTTTCCCATTCACAAACTCAGTCTTTGGCTCTTGTTACCCTGCTATTTATTCCATCTAATTAGTTCTTTATGTCAACTCTTTTTCATATCCAATATTCTCAACTTGGTTCTTTTTGGTTTCGTTGTTGTTAATTTGTGTTACTAACATACTCCTGTGGTAGGCTGAATATTAGCTCTCCTAAAGATGTCCATATTCTAGCCCCTAGAACCTGCGAATATGTTACCTTACATGGTATATTATTTTCCTAAGGATGCCATAACCAAGTACCACAAACTGCATGGATTAAAACAACAGAAATGTATTTTCTTACAGTACTGGAAGCTAGATATCTAAAATCAAGGTGTTGGCAGGGCATGCTCCCTCTGAAGGGTCTAGGAGAGAATCTGTTCTATGCCTTTCTCTTAGTTTTTGGTGTTGCCTGTAATCCTTGGAATTCCTTGATTTCAAGACATATCACTCTAATATACCAATGTAATCAATTGGCATTCCTCTGTGTGTGTCTGTGTTAAAATTTCCCTCTTCTTAGAAGGACACCAGTCACTGGATTAGGGCTGACTCTAATTCAGTATGACTTCATTTTAACTTGATAATATCTGAAAAGATCCTGTTTTCAAATAAAGTCACACTCACAGTTACTGGAGGTCAGGATCTGAACGTATCCTGTTGGAGGACACTATTCACCTCAGTACACATGGCAAAAAGAATTTTGCAGTTGTGGTTAACTTAAATATTTTGACATGGGGATATTATATTATCTTGGATTATCCAGGTGGGCTCAGTGTAATCACAAGATTCTTGTAAGAGGCAAGTAGGAAGTTAGAAAAGAGAGATGCTATACTGCTGGCTTTGAAAACTGAGCAAAGAAGGAACCATATGCCATGCAATGTAAGTGGTCTTCAGAAACTGGAACAGAAAAGCAAGTTTTTTCCTTGGAGCCTCCAGAAGGAACCAGCCTTGATGATACCTTGATTTTTAACCCCATCAGACCCACTTTGACTCTGACCTCTGGTATGTTAAGAAAATACATACCTGTTTTTATTACCAAGTTTGCTATAATTTTAATTGTAATTAAATTGCTGTTACGGCAGCAATGGGAAACAAACACAACCCCCTTATCTCTTTGAAGATCTTTAGTGTGCTTCTTTTAAATTCTTGACCTATTTGTCCCATGTGTCTTACTTGTATGGTATATAATGTTTCATTATCTGTCTTTCATGAACTCTCTGGGAACCTAGTTATTTTTTTTCTGTGAGCTTGTACACCCCTGGGGCTATCAGCTAGTCTGTCTGCTAATATGTACTGGAGAATAGAAGTCTAGTCTCCAATCTGCATCACTCCAGGTGACTTTATCTTTTTATTTTTTTTAAGTTGATTTATTTATTTGAGAGTGATAGAGCAAGCAGGGGAGGGACAGAGAGACAGAGAGAAAGAGAATCCCAAGCAGGTTCCATGCTTTCAGCCCAGAGCCTGATGTGAGGCCAGAACTCACTAACCACAAAATCATGAGCTGAGCTGGAATCAACAGTTGGATGCTCAACCAACTGAGCCATCTAGCACCTAGGTGCCCCTAGGTAACTTTTAAAAAAAGAGCAGGGAAGTTAGCCCATGGGTATAGCTTGGACACTACAGACTCAATGTAGACTACTCCACAAGGAAATTCCTCTGTTCAGGGACTGACCTTGCAACTCTTAAAATGAAGTGATACTGGGGAGAGGAAGTCATATTGTGGTCCACCTGTCCTGAGGTTTGAAAGAAAAGATGTAGGGGAATAAAACCATAAAAGTGTGTTCATTATACACCTGCTTGAATCATCTCTTTGTCCCAGCAGTACCTTATAGGAACTGATAAGGAACACTGCCTGATGGCCCAGGGGACCAGGGGACTGAAGTGCTATCCCCCAGTCTTTCTTCCTTTTGCTGTCTGGTAACCCTTAGCCTAAGCTTTTGGTACCTGTATTGGCTTTTCTCAATTTTTTTTCCTGGCAATTCCTTATATACAAACTTTCTTATTACTTCTGGAGATTCTTCAAAGCAGACACTGAAATAAGGAACCAGTAATTCATATGAGTTTTCCATTTTTGTTAACTTTCTTTTCTATGTCGGACAAAATGGGACTGCAAAATAATGCTAATCATCCCTCTGTAAATGGGAGGGCAGTGGTTAAATGGGGGGTATAAGACAATATTGGAAGAATCAGGATTGTGTGTGGCTATGAAAAGCTCTTCACTCAGAAATCAACATGATGACCTGGGTAATTCAGAATGCACAAATGGGTAGATGTCCTCATTTTGGAACCAGTTTCATTTGAAATAAGCTTTCTGTGTGATAAATAATTTTTTGTTTTCATGAAGCTAGTTAGCTTCAGGTTATCACTGGGCTTACGCTGTTGGTTCTCTTACATTATGTCTTTATAAGGAGATACCTAGTGAACCAATTTATTCCAGAGGTACAGAGCCAGAATCCAGCCCACTCAGCTCCTACGCTCGCACATGTTACTTGAAAATGCCTTTTCCTTTTCACTCTCTTGTTTGTGGTCTGTGACTACCACCATATCCAAATCACATTTAGGGATTCAACCTACCCATAAGAAGCAGTAAAAATGAAAAAAAAATTCTTCATAGAAGAATAGTTCTGAACAGAAAAGCAATTTGAATTTATATCCACCAAGTTTTTCTTCAGACAATTTAACCTAGAGAATGATTCTTCTACAATTAAAAAGGAATTGTTAGAAATCGTTTTCTTCCCTTAAATAAATTATATATAGCTTGATAGAGTATTTATTACTCCATTGCTACAAAATTAAGAGAGATCATTATATACACATTCACTCGCAAGCCAAAATAATGAGACTTCCAAGAATTAATAAAAGAAAGACAATGAACCAAACAAAACATATACATGAATTAGAACTATTGGAACTAATGGGTCCAAAATTTAAAAAAAGAATAATATTCTCAAAGACATAAAGGATAAAAGTAGATTATATACATAAATACATGTATATATATATAGTAGATTATATACATAAATACATGTATATATATATGTATATACATAAATACATGTATATATATGTATATACATAAATACATGTATATATATGTATATACATAAATACATGTATATATATGTATATACATAAATACATGTATATACATGTATATACATAAATACATGTATATATATGTATATACATAAATACATATATATACATGTATTTATGTATATAATCTCTACATGTATATGTATATATACATATATATACACATTACCTAAGATTTCCTTCATGTCCTTCCTCCCTCCTTTATCTCTACTAAACATAACTTGTACTATAAGTATTTACTATACACATGCTGGCTCAATATTCTTTTTTTTAATGCTTTACTGAGATATTATTGACATGCAAAAAAGCTGTACATCTTTGATGTATACAATTTGATAAGTTTGGACATAAGTATACACGCATGAAACCATCATCACAATCAATTCCATAAACATATTCACTACCACCAAAAGTTTCCTCCTACCTTCTTTATTTTTGTATGTATAATAAGACCTTAACATAACAGCTACCCTCTTAGAAAATGTGTAAATACACCATACAGTTTGTTACAAAGGTATAATAATCGAAACAGTATGTTACTGACATAAAAACAGACACATATACCAATGGAACAGAATAGAGAGCTCAGAAATAAACCTTCTCATATATGGTCAACTGATCTTCAACAAAGGTGTCAAAAATACACAGTGGAGAATGGGTAGTCTTTTCAATAAAAGGTGTTGGAAAAACTGGATATCCATATGGAAAGGAATTTAATTGGGTCATTTTCTTACACCATACACAAAAATCAACCCCAAATGTGGTAAAAACTTAAACATAAGGCCTAAAACTTTAAAACTCCTAGAGGAACACCTAGGGAAAAGGGCTTCTTGATATTGGCCTTGGCAATGATTTCTTGAATATAACAACAAAAGCATAGGCAGCAAAAGCAAAAACAAACAAATGGGAGTTACACAAAACTAAAGATCTACACAGCAAAGGAAGCAATCAATAAAGTCAAAAGACAACCTATGGAATGGGAGAAAATATTTACAAACCATACATCTAATAAAGGGTTAACATCCAAAATATATAAGGAATTCCTATGACTCCAGAACAAAAAACAAATAATTTTGGGCAAAGGATCTGAAGAGAAATCTCTCCAAAGAAGACACACAAATGGCCAACAGGTATGTGAAAAGGTGCACGACATCACTAATCATCAGGGAAGTACAATGAGATATCAGCTCAATGTTATTAACACACTGTGAGGGAGGGCTATAGTGTTACCACCTGTGCAGATGATAACCAGATTTCATTGTCCCTTGAAAGTAAACCCTGTAAAAGCAAGAAGTATCACTCTCTGACAGGAGGGCAGCTGAAAGGAAAGTAGTCAGGGACTCTGGAGTCAGCCTGCCCTATTTTCTTTAGGCTTTTTCAAGATACACATTATGTCCTTTCATGTGTTGAATGATAAGTAATGTTGGGCACATGCTGCACACACTGAGCACTGTCTAAGCATGGAACTGTTCATTCCTTTCCAAATGTAAGGTCACGATCTCCGTGCCTCATTAGTGAGGCAGCATAGAAAGAGCAGGAAACCTGGCTCCAAAAATTCCAGCTTTGCTGTGGAATTTTAAATAAGGGATTTAACTTCTCTGTAAAATGACAGTAGTTCTTCACCATAAACATTTCTCAGGATTGTTTTCAGGATTCATTTAGATCACATAAATGTGTAAAGAGCCCAAGATGTATCAGGGATGTTGTGTAATTCTATAAATACAATATATGGTACAAAGTAGAAAATGTAATACTCCAGCTGTTAAATAGTGAAGACATGTTAGAGCATCACTTTTTTCAAACCCTAATAAAATAATGAATCGAGGCAATACTCAACAATGGCTACTAACATCACACAAAAAAGAGAGAGACAGACATTATCTATGAGGGATTCCTAAAGGGGGGAAAAAAAAGAACCTAAATTGGATCAAACCATTAAGCCAAATCTCTAGATCTAATTTCCAGTTTTCAGGAAATATATAGGAGGCAAAAGTACACTTTAAATGACACCACAAGGAAGCAAACACTAAAGTCCAGAATTAAAGACATTCTATAAGATAAATTGCTGCCTTTCTTTAACATACTGGTAAGGGTTAAAAAAAAAAAAGGCAGGGGGGTGGAATCTATGGATTACTACAGACTTAAGACACATGTGAGAACCAAATGTATGCAAGAACACTGGAAATTGATTCAAACAAACCAAAATTTTTAAAAATCATTTTGGACACAAACAGGAAATCTGAACACCGACTGGATATTTGTTGATATTAAGGAATTATTGTCAATGTTTTACGTGTGACAGTGATATTGTAGTTATGTTTTTAAGCAATTTACAGATACAAACTGAAATGTTCTTGGATGAAATGACATAATGTCTGGTCTCCTCAAAAAAACCAGAAGGTGTGGGGGCTGGGAGAGGTGCAGGTGGAAGTGGGAAAACATACACATAGTACATAAAGTGTAAGAATTATTTAGAAAAATCTTGGGGGCACCTGGGTGGCTTATTTGGTGAGGCATCTGACTCTTGGTTTCAGCTTAGGTCATGATCTCATGGTTTGTGGGTTCAGGCCCCACCTCGGGCTCCGTACTGGTAGCACTGAGCCTGCCTGGGATTCTCAGTCTCCCTCTCGCTCTCTGCCCCCACCCCCCACTCTCTCTCTCTCTCTCAAAATAAATAAACATTTTTAAGAAAGAGAAAAATCTTGAATATGCTATGCTCCCTGTGGAGTGACCTAATATTCACCCATCATAAGCATAATTTACACTATCACAAGTTCTAACAAGACCTCAAAAGTCAGAAATCACAAAACATAGAAACTTGTGATTTTTTTTTAATACTAAACTTTGAGGTCTTAGCCATGCATCAGTGAGAGGAATATCTGTTTATTTCCATTGCAGACTGGACACTTTCAGACCACAGCCTTTTAATTTAACTGATACTTTTTTCAAAGCATAATGGTAAGTGTGGGCTTTATTGTTGTAATCATTAAGGAAATCTCAGGAACTCTTGTGAGAGATCTATGCCCACTAAGCCATAAACCTCAAAAAAACAAAGTGTTCTCAGGGTACTTTTCAAAACTGGTTTGTGGTATACTATTTGTTCTTCAGGCTCCCAGACCCTGGACTACATATGCTACAAATACATTTCAGGTGCAAATTATTTTCCCTGTTAAACTTTATAGTCCATAAAGTCATTCATGCTGATTAAAATTTTTGAAATGCTAGATTTCTAAGTGGTTGAGAGCAAATTATCAGCCAACATCTCTATTTTTAGCAGATTAAATAATCATAATATTAACTACAAGAGGCTTCAGAGCATCTATGCTTCATACACACTTTCTCTCTCTCTCTCTCTCTATATATATATCAGATATACATATATAATACTATATATATAATATATAATATATACATCTTATTGATATATATAGACTAATATAATATAATATGTATATATATATATATATACACATATATATATAAAATTTTGGAACAACTTGTACACTGAAAATAAAAATGTATCTTTAAATACTCAACCTCAAAAGTCCTGAATAGAACCCAGTCCACCCAGCTATATACACCACTTTTGCTTCAATTCTTAAAACCCATAGCAGTTTAAATGTAGTTCTATCATCACACGATGTCCCAGATAAAATGAAGAGAAAATTCCAGTCATTCCACCTCAACCACATGAATCTATCCTCCTTTCATTAAATGATGGAAATCATATTAATGTGCTGGGGCTGCAGTAACAAAGTGTCACAAACTGAGCGACCTAAACAACAGAAGTGAGTTGTCTTGCAGTTCCAGAAGCTAAAAGCCCAACGTCAAGTATCAGCAAGGCTGGTGCTTTCTGTTGGCTGTGAGGAAGAATTTGTTCCATCTGCCCCTCTATCTCCAGCCCCAACTTCTGGAGGTTTACTAACAATCTGTGGCATTCACTGGCTTGCAGAAGCATCACCCTGCCCTCTGCCTTCATTTTCACATGGCATTTCACCTATTTGGGTCCAAATCTCCCCTTTTTATAAAGACGCCACTCATGGATTAGGTGCCAACTCCACTACAGGATAACCTCATCTAATTGAACTAATTATATCTGCAATGACCCTATTTCCAAATGAGGTCCTATTCTGTGGTATGAGAGGTTAGGACTTCAACACTGAATTTTGGTGGTAAACAACTCAATGCGTAACAGGAATTAAGATAATTTGCTCGTGTGGTATACATATTCAATCATCCAGGACATACACAAGGCAGGAAAAAAACCCAAATCAAATTAGAAGGAGGAACTCTACATATCTAAGTTGTATACATCTATTTCATTTCAATAATTCATTCATGCATGCATTCAAGAAAATGATGAATAAATACCAATTACATATAGGGCATAATAGAGGATAACAGAGTATATACATTATTAGGGACAACCTGACTCATGCTTTATGTGCTGCACAAACTAATAACTTTTTTAAATGCTCATTCAACATTTATTTTAGTAGCAGTAGAAAGAAACTGATAAATTATTAATAAAATTATATACTTTCTTCACTTCAAAATTATGCATTAAACTTAAAATAACATTTACTTCTACTTGGGAAAATCTTCCTGGTCATAGTTTTCTGTCATTCATACCTGAATAATGTTAACAATTCCTATTCACTAAGGGTCAAGGTAGGTTACAAGACTATAGTTACAGATAATTGTTCAACAAATATTTGAGAGGGTTTTTTGGCAAAATAGTTCCTATATTTCTATAGTTCTTTATTTCTCTTTAGTTTTCCTTTGCAATCGTCAAACTAGATAAAATCTTGGGAGGTATACTTAAAAGTTCAAAATAAATCACTCATTCTCATCAAATAGTATTATACTAGACTTCCAGCTGACTGACTGCTGCCTGTAGGGAGCTGTCAATGGCTGGTGTCAGAGTGGTAGCACAACCCCGTGTACCCATGTATCCCAAACATAGTGCATTGAGATAAAAGAACACCTAAGAGAGACCTCTGAAAATTTTCCATTTATTGGCCCTGTATATTAGGAGGTAGAGAGCAAGAACAGTATGCATTTTTCCAGTTGTGTAAGGATTATTCATAGAACTGCGACTTAATGAACACCGTATTTCCCATTCATTCCAGTGAGATTTTAGTATCTCCTGATTAATTGGATCCCCAGGAAGCTCTTTGATCTGTCTCTTAATTGGTTTTGCAAATTAGTAGGGAAAATGACCACATAAATCAGAGAATCTCAAGATTGGAAACACCTAGTAGTTAGAGGAAATACCCAGAACATCCCTGCAGTCTGTCTTTGCCCAGCTTTACACACCAGGGAAATCAACTGTTTCAACAGTGTGGTGCACAGACTCTGGGCTAAATATGTGGGTACAAATCTCATTTCTGGCACTTACTAGCTATGTGACCTTGAGCAAATCATTTGACCTTTCTGTATCTCACTTGCCTCTTAAGCAAAATGGTTGTGCCAACAGTACTTGCTTCATGGAGTTCTGTGCAGATTAAGTACTTTAATACCTATAGACTATTTGGAACAATGCCTGGCACATACTAAACATAAATGCTAGCCATTATTAGAAATTTTTAACTTAACAGTACACTATTTTGCTGTGATGTTAAGTGTTGATTTGAACTTTAAGCAAGCATATTTCTCTGTTGGTATGGAGTGGGCAGTGAAGCAGCTGAACATGCATTCTATCCAATAAGCTTCCTAAAAGACAAACACTGATCTCTCTTTGCAGAGTAGCTCTGCCCACCAGGAAGATGCTCTGTGACCATACTGATCCTGTTGGAAATGTTTTGGAAGCACTTTGCTAAACAGAAGAACAGCCTGGTGCACACTCAGCTTACCAAGACTACCTCCTTTCCCTCAGCATGCACAGACCTCCTTTTGCCAGACAGTTGAGACTATGGATCCCAACATCTATTAGGGACTTTCCCTCTATCTCCTTCTAGATTAGGGGAGGATGAGAATCAATCTCATTGTTGTGCTGTAGTTGTTTAACCTGAAAGCATGTGTGTTTCGGTTTCTTGGTGTTAGAAACAACCCAAGTTACAAGAACCTGAAAACACATCTAAAAACTAAGAGCCAGGGCACCTGGGTGGCTCAGTCAGTTGAGGGTCTGACTTCAGCTCAGGTCATGATCTCACAGTTTGTGAGTTCAAGTTCAGCATTGGGCTCTGTGCTGACAGCTCAGAGCCTGGAGCCTATTTCAGATTCTGTGTCTCCCTCTCTCTCTGCTCTTCCCCCACTTGCTCTCTCTCTCTCTCTCTCTCTCTCTCTCTCAAAAATAAATAAACATAAAAACTAAGAGCCTTGAGCCACCCTAACATAGCCCTTAAAATGTTCTTCTGGTCTAGCCACTCAACAGATGTTTATATCAGTAATTGCAAAATAGAAAAATAATTTTAGAAAACCATAATTAAAGGCCACAAAGTATAAATTCCACAAGGTGAGCAAAAGTTCATGGGGGTGGGGCAGAGCAGGGAGACTACCATGTACTGGAGGAGGTAGGTAAGCAAGGGGAAAGGGACTGAGGTTTAGGAAGTTTCTACAGTAGAATCATTTGAACTGCATCTTGAAGAATATGTGACAACAATTTGCAATGTTTTATCTACCCTAAAGGAGACAAGGAAGAGACCCTTTTCCAATCTTAAAAATAGATTACTATAGCAGTGACTATACCAGAATCAACAGCATAATAGGAAGAAAGTGGCACAGACGGCTTAGGAACAAATTTATCCACTAGTTCACTAATTCCTACACATCCATCCTCTACAGAATCACTAAGCAGGGTAAGAGACTATGGAAAGTGCACAGATGCATGTTTATCTCAAGATAAATGGCCAGGAGCACAGAATTACAATCCGCATGGTTAGAGCTAGAAGATGAGAGTTTATATTACAAAAATATTCAAGCGTACAATGGCCTATCTTCCACAACTTTACACTGAATGATTTTTATTTGCCACTCACTTCAGTTGTGATCCTGCGTATCCCAATGTAATTAAATCCCTTTTTAAAAGTTTCTTTGTCAGTTAACATGATCTGTAGTGCTCAGAGGTGATAGTAACACAGCTACTAAGAAAGAAACAGTTGTTCCTGACTTTTAGGTTTGGCAAATACCTCAGTGCGTAGTTATTGCCTGTTCCCATGTGTGATGTACATGTGGAGACAGATGAGTAGCATTAATTCTCAGTTACCCATTCATTTAGTTATGTGTGCAGCTATGGAATGAATGCTCCTAAAGGTAAAAGAAAGAGATGATATACAGTGCCTAATTCTATGCCCTCTTGCCTGCAAGATTAAAATCCATTTGGGAAGAGAAGACCTGTGTCTGTGAAAGAATAAGTCACCGTGCAAGACGGTACACAATTAAATGTCAAAATGAGTGCTAGAAGCGGTAGTATTATTGAGAGAAAGCACTGTGAGAGAAACTTAGGAGCAATAGCAGACCTTATCACAAGAGGAGGGGCATGGGCTAGAACTTGAAAAAGGGTATTATTTACATTAAAAAGAAAAGATTTCATGGGCAGTCAGAGAGACTACAATTGAGAAAGGCCAACTCAAGAGAATTGTCTCTACAAGTGAGGAAGTAAAGACAGTAATGGAAAAGCCAAAGATAAGGGTCTGCTTAGATTATTGGATGGATTTAAAAGCGAAACTCAGGAATTTGGGACTTTTCCCATAGTCAAGAAAGAATCAATGATACCTTCCAAGGCAAAGCAGTATATGGATAATATAATTTGGTTTGGTTTGATTTGGTTTGATTTTAGGTAGCTTTGCCTCTTCTAATGAATGGGAACATGAATAACACCAAATATCAAATAAGCCAAAAACCATGTAAATTTGCCTTTGGATGGCATTACAAGCATGGCCAGATACTTTCTTGAGAGAGTAATTCTTATAATTTCTTCTGTAAGAAACTTGAAAATAAGAAGAAAAAAAAAGTTTTCCTCCCAATTCATCCTCCTACCTTTACTACAAGATCCACCTAGCTCCGGAATTCTATAGGACATCTTTTGCCCCAGAGAAAAATTAACACACCTTTGTTTTGAAAGCCTAGGTACAAAGGTCTGATTATCGGAGAAGGAGGGGGGTCTGATGGTTATGTAGAAAGAGAAGGTACAACGTAGGGAGAACTGGTTCCCCAAAAAGTGAAGGGGTTGGGAACAAGTTTCATTTTGTGAACAGCATAGGCCAGGGCTCTCACGTCTCACCAATGTGGCAGGTGTGGCAGGAACTCAAGTTGAGCATGCACAGATACCTTGGAAACTGAGCAAAAGACCCTGTTGGTCAAGATTGGAACAGAGCAAAACTCTTTGGGACTGTGGGTAATGGATGCCCTGACACTCAGGGAAACCAAAAGGCAGTTCAGCAGTGACCATGAAACTAAGACCAGAGGTGGTATTCATATGGATTCCCAAAACAGGGATGATTTCTTAAAATCATTGAAGGTGGTTTCCCCAGAAACGATTGGGTGGGGACTAAATCAATCAACACTGATTTACAAAAATAAAGAAATATGACAGTCGTCACAATTGAGGGCAAGGGAGCAAATTTATAACCTTATTCTATTTGGTTTCCCATATTCTCTTAAAATAGCACACTGCCTCATTCCTTGAATGAAAATTTTGGTCTGTGCCAAATATAAGGATGTCTAAAAGCAGAATTGGTCAGTCTTGAAGTTGGGTGAGGAGAATCTTCCATGAATTGGAGAGATGCAGGATGAGTGAGAGGCCAGAACCTAGCCCCCCACGACTGAAGTTGTTACTAGACAGCTGAGTTTGTACAACAGTAATGTAATCTATGCAAATGTGTAACCAGCTATGTATGTTGAATGCCATTCATTCATCAAGGAAAAATCATTTCTACCATCCTTATGCCAACTTATAAACTCTAATATAAACTTTTTTTCCAGCTTTATTGAGGAATAATTGACAAAATAATTGACAAAAAATAGTATATATTTAAAGTGAACATGCGGTGATTACATTGTGAGATTATGGTAATCACCGTAATCAAGTTAATTACTACTTCATAAACTCTTTTTTGTGTATGTGGTAAAGACATGCGAGATTTACTCTCAGCAAATTCAAGTATATAATACAGTATTGTTAACCATAGTCACCATGCTATACATTAGACCCTTAGAACTTATTTATCTTGTAACTTTTTGTTCCCTTTGACCTGTCTTTCCCTATTTCTCCTAATCCCTAGCTTCTGGCAACCACCATTCTACTATCTGTTTCTATGAGACTGGCTTCTTTTTTCTTTTCTTTTCTTTTCTTTTCTTTTCTTTTCTTTTCTTTTCTTTTCTTTTTTTTTAGATTCCACATATAAGTGATACCGTATAGTATTTGTCTTTCTCTGTCTGGTTTATTTCACTTAGCATATAATGCCATCCAGGTTCACCTGTATTGTCACAAGTGGCAGGGTTTCCTTCTTTTTTATGGTTTAATGTATCATTTATATAACATTATGTATTTATATTATATATATATATATATATATATATATATATCACATTTTTAATCCATTTATCTGTCAATGGACACATACATTGTCTCCATATCTTGGCTATTGTGAATAAGGCTGCAATTAACATGGCAGTGCAGACATCTCCTCCAGATACCTATTTTGTTTCCTTTGGAGATTTACTAAGAAGTGAGATTGCTAGATAATATGGTAGTTATATTTTTAATTTTTTGAGGAACCTCTATACTGCTTTCCATAATGGTGCTACTGGTCAGACACAAATTTTGATAATGATATTTAAAATGCTAAGTGCTATGGACTAAACGATTGTATCCCTCAAAAAATTATAAATGGAAGCCCTAATCCTCAATGTGATGGTATTTGGAAGTAGAGCCTCTAGATTAGGATGAGGTTATAAGAGTAAGAGTGCCATGATGGAATTAATGCCCTTACGAAAACAGAAAGAGATCAGTCCTCTGTCTCTGCCATGTAAGGACACGGCAAGAAGGCAGGCCACTGCAAACCAGGAAGATGGTCCTAACCAGACACAGAATCTGCCAGCGCTTGATCTTTGAGTTCTCAGCTTTCAGAACTGTAAGAAATTAATGTTTGTTAGTTAAGCCACCCAATCTATGGTATTTTATTATAACAGCCCAAACTAACTGAGATACTAAGCAACTACCTCTGGATGGTTGTTTGGATGTTGATTCTTCTTAAGGTCTTTCAGATGCATCTCTAAGGAATACAGTATATACCTGTATATGCACCTAGATAACACTGTTTATACTGAAATAATTTCAATGTGAATTACAGACTAGAAATCTAGTTACTACTAGTTCTGTGATCACTCTAAGTTTCAGATGTTTTATGTGTATAATATGGTCACTGTGTTCTATACATGCGATAACGAATATAAAGTTCTTTTCTCAGTTCCAGGCATTCAGGAAAAAATTAATCAATTATAATTTCAACATTATAAATGAAATATAAATGAATTGAATACTTTTTAAGCCTTAACTTGAATATCTGAGAGTACTGCTTATCCATAGTACTAGAATTATATTCATAGATAAAATTTTAGTGATAATTTAAGAATAATTCCTCCAAGAAACTGAAGCTTAAAGAAGTTCTTGATTTGCTTGAGATAGCATAGAAAATCTTATTATAGCTACAGTCTGACAAGGGTAGGATACTGGCCAATAAAACATAACTAGAACATTTATTAATTAAATCCTCTTTTGTTTCAGTTAGCATAACTATACTCAATGTACCACATCCCAAGAATGTTCCATTCCAGATACCTGTGTTTCTTAGAAGCCATCTCACTTTTTTACTAAGTCAGCTCATTCATTTCTCTCTGGCTCTTTCCATTATCCTCCTTTTGTGTTACATCAAGAGATAAATGACATCATTCTAGAGGGTTGCCTGGTGGCCCTGTCTCTGACTTTTTTCTACCACTACCACTTTCAGTCCTGGACCAATCCCAGGACTGATTCATCAGTTGGCAAGAAACCAGTGTGTTTCTAGCCCTAGGAACTACCAGTGATAAAATGGAAAGGGCAATGTAGAAACCCAAAGTCAAAGGCTCACTTCCAACTCTTGGTGCAAGACTCAATTTAGAAAGACTGTGTGCAATAATGCCAGTAGGCACTGGAATTTTATAGAGCATGCTGAGCAGTTTAGGGCTTTTCCACAATTTCTGGCATGAACAGTGCATTAAAAGACTATTAAACCAACAATGATTTTTTTTTCTCATTTCTAAAACTCCACCATCCAAACCTTTTCTCCTTAAAGCCTTAGGTTGGAAATGGACATTAGAGGTTCTGACTCCATCTCCCAAACAACATCAGCCTTTGTAACACTCCCCTCAGGTGGCAGCCAGCTACAGTGTTTGACAGATCCAGTTATCAGAAAGTCCATAGGTGCATTCAGTTGAAATCTCCCATTCGGTAACTTTCAGGTGCTGTTCAGAAAATCAATCCTAAAGCCACAGCATTTCAAGGTTGGCAAGAATCTTAAGAGTATTCTGTTCTGTAGAATTTCCACAAACAAGTTAAGTCTCCTTTCCACGTTAGAGCCTTTTGCTGAGTAATATATCATCCCAAACATCCTAAACAACAAACACTTATTATTTCTCAAGATTTTGAGGGTCAACTGGGTAACTTCCAGTCTGGCTGGCTCAGCTGTGGCTGGATAGTCTAGAATGGCCTAATTCACACATCTGGCAGTTATCAGGCTGGTGGTTCTAGAGGTGGTCTCAGCTGGGCTTCTGCAGGGTAACTAAGATCAATGCTTTCCCAGCCTCTGATATGCCACGTTTGCTAATATCTTTTTGGCCAAGGCAATAACACCAGTGTATTGGGTTAGACAGTGTCCCCACTAAGATTCACGTCCTATTCAGAAACACACAACATGATTTAATTTGGAAATAACATTATTGCCGATGGAATTAGTTGAGTTAAAGTGAGGTCATACTGGGGTATGTTGGGCCTTTAATCCAATACAATTTATATCCTTGTGAGAAGAAAAGAAGAGACACAGAAACACACAGGGAGAATGCCATGTGAAGACTCAAAAGAGCCCAAGGCTACACCATCACAGGATAAGAGAAAGGCATGGAACAAATTCTCCCCTAGAGCACACAGCCTTGCCAATACCTAGATTTCAGATTTCCAGCACCCAAACTATAAGAGAATAAATTTCTATTGTTTTAAGCTACCCAGTTTGTGGCAGTTTGTAATGGCAGCCCTAGGAAACTAAATCACTTGGCCAAGCAGAGATTCAAGGGATGGAGAAAAAAACTTCACCACTAAACAGGAGGAAGTAAAATGTTACATTGCAAAGTGATTGTGCACATGGAGATGGGAAGAGTTTGCAACCACGTTTTCAATATGCCAAAAAGCCCTTCAAGTACATGACATTTATTATAATATCCCCCCACTGATCATCCTTTCTAGGATAATTCCTCCCAATTCCTGTAAAAGGTTTGCATATAGGCTGCTCTCTCATTATATTACAATTTGTCCACATCCCTCTTAAAAGGTACACCCTCCAAATGCTTTCTCTTCAGTAGTGCTATTGGGTTCTGTATCCATTAAGCTGTGTCTCACTGCAAGTAATAGAAAACATGACTAACAGGGGCTTTAAAATAAGACTATTTATTATTTGGGGTGCCTGGGTGGCTCAGTCAGTTAAGCATCTGACTCGTGGCTTCAGCCCAGGTCATAATCTCACGGTTCATGAGTTTGAGCCCCATATCAGGCTTGTGCGGCTGGTGTGGAGCCCGTTTGGGATTCTCTCTTTCCCCTGCCCTCTGCCCTTCCCCCACTCTCTCTTGCTCAAAATAAACAAACTCTAAAAAAATCTTTTAAAAAAGACTATTTATCATTTTGCTTAACAAGAAGCCCTGGAAATAGCTGACAGCTGGTCCCAAGTTTGGCAACTCCACAGTGTCAGGCACTGTTTCAAAATATCTGAAATTCTCTTACCTTCCTCTGCATGGTTGCAAAAGATCTGCCTGAGCTCTGAATATAGTTTCTTGTGGTTATGTCCATAGGGAGGCAAAGGTGTAGAAAGAGGAGTGAGAGAGGATTCCTGACTGGCCCATATCATGTCATTAGGAGGGAACCATTTCCCAGAAGTCTCTCTGAAATGTTCCCAGTCCCTTTGGCCAGAACTGAGCCATATAGCTACTCCTAGTTCCATGGAGGCTTTGAAAGCATGTCCCGCTTTGTGAGCTCTTTTGTGGGTACCTGCAACAGAGAAAAGGGTTGGGAATGGCTGTTGGGTACAGGTCTTGAGTAGCCAACCAAGAGCGTCTGGCATACCTCCCCAGAAACACATGACTTTGTGACGTAAACACACTGATGTGGTCACTACTATACACAGGATCTCTAGAGATGACAAAGGAATTGTAACCAATTCTTTAAATTAGCAAGTAATATGCTCATCATATAGGATAGGGAATAGAGAACAGTAACTAAGCATGAGGGCTATGAAAGCAAACTGTCTGGGTTCAAATCCCACCTTATAATTTATCACGTATATGACCATGGGTAAATTACTTAACTTCTCGTCTCGGGTTCTCCATCTTAACAATAAAGATAGTAACTGTACCCACTCATAGGGTTGTTAAGATTGCACTTACTGCAATGTCTGGTGCATGGAGAATTCCCTACGTCCACTCCCACTATGGAATAAGGTCAGGGCTAAACATGGGACGAGGAACAACAATGCTACGGCACATGTGTTTTCATAAAAAACCTGGAAGAACACTTAAAGAACTACAAGTGATTGCTTATGGTAGGGAAACAGGGACTTTTTAGTGAATATATTTTATATATTTAAATTATGTGAATATATATGATCTAGCCAAAAAATGTTTAAAGTCCCCATTATGTACAATTATGTACATAATGTACATTATGTACAATTACATGTATTGTTTCACAAAATTATAAGGAAATTATTGTCCAAAATGTTAACAGTAGTTATCTTTGGGTGACTGAGTAGACTTTACGTATTTTTACTTTTCTGGAACTCTTTTGTGGTAAGCAGGATAATCCCCCTTCCCCCAAAGAGAAAAGATGTCTGCATCCTAATCTCTGGAGCCCATAAATATGTTAGGTTACAGAGCAAAGAAGAATTGAGGTTGCACATGGAATTAAGGTGGCTAATAGTTGACCCTTAAATAGAGAGATTCTCCTGGATTATCTGGGTGGGCCCAGTAGAGTTATGAGTCCTTAAATGTGGAAGAGAGAAGCAGAAGCGTCAGGGTGATGCCACGTGAGAAAGACTCAAGCGGCCACTGCTGGTTGAGCAAGGTGGAAAGGGACAATGTACCAAGGTTGCATGCAGCTTACAGAAGCTGTAAAAGGCAAGAACCTCCAGAAAGGAACATAGCCCTGCCAGCTCTTTGATTTTAACCCAGTGAGCCCCATTTTGGAGCTCTGACCTCCGGTATTTAATATAATAAGTTTGTGTTGTTTTAAGCCACTACATTTATGATAATTTGTAGCAATAGGTTACTAATACGTTCCTCGTGTTTTAAATAATGAGAATGTACATATTATTTTAATAATCAGGAAAAAAATAAGATTAAAAAGTGTATATATACATACAAACTTGAAATGTGACCAGAGTACTAAATTACATGTGCTTGTATATATGAGATGATAGACACCATTAACCTGTGATTAGTCAGAGACTTGGCCCCAGGGCACAAAGGCAATCTTCAAAAGGCACAAAGAAGAGACGTATGTGCTCCCACACTCCTGTATTGTTATTTTTCATTCTTCTCATTCCCTAGCTATGCACTCACAGCTCCACAGACATCAAGCATCCCATATATACCTAGCCTTCAGCAGAAGTGCAAATTTTACGAGAAACAATAAAATCAAACTGTAAAAAGGAAAGACATATCAAAAAGATATGTGCCAATATAACATCAATGTTTGAACAGCAGGAAATGTTCTGAGACACCAGATAAAAATCCGTTTCTAATGTGATGCACCTACTTTTTCAGAGAACAGAAAATTGCCTGTTATAAATGCACTGTCATGATGACGATTGGAAAAAGAATGAAATTGAACCAAATTCCTTTGTATTTCATTGTACTTTTGAAACCTCAAGTGCTAAAAAAGCTGTACATTGTAGTTAGCTTGATGTTTTCTAAAGATGAGAAAAAAAGCAGTTGGAAAACCTTCTTTAAACAACAGAAGCTAAGTCATTCTTATAAGAAAACGCTTATGAGCATTTTCTTAAATTGTGCATTTCCTTCCTGATTAGGAAAGTAATACATGCTCATTGGAGAAAATTCAGAGAATATAGAAAAGTACATAGGAAAAAATATTAATCATTCATATTCAGAGGAAACCACTGCTAAAACTTTTTCTGTATTTTCTCCCATAGGCTTTTTTCATAGTAAAGGTATTATATATAGTACATACAATTTTTAGCTTCCTTTGGTTAACATTAAACAACAGCCTTTAACTCAGAATGTAAAATTGTATACCCATAATTTTTTTAAGTTTATTTATTTTGAGAGAGACAGAGACAGAGAATCCCAAGCAGGCTCTGCATTGTCAGCACAGAGCTCAATGCAAGGCTTGATCCCATGGACCGTGAGATCATGACCTAAGCCAAGCTCAAGAGTTGGATGCCTGGGGCACCTGGGTGATTAATCAGTTGAATATCCAATTCTTGATTTTGGCTCAGGTCAGCATCTCACAGTTCGGTGGGTTTGAGTCCCGTGTTGGGCTCTGTGCTATCAGCACAGATTTTCTCTCTTGGAATTCTCTCTCTCTCCCTCTCTCTCTCTGCCCATTTGTCTGTCTCTCTCTCTCTCTCTCAAAATAAATAAACATTAAAAGAGTAAAAAGGAAAAAAGATGCTTAACCAACTGAGCCACACAAGCATCCCTGTATAGCCATAATTTTTATATTGCATAAATTTTATATTTGCATCCATTATGTGGATGTACCAAAATATATTTACTTTCTCTAGTGTTGAATAATTATGTCGTTTCTAACCATTCACTATTTATAAATAATGCTGCAACAAATAACTTCACACAAAATTTTTTCTACATTAAAGATTATTTCTTTAGGATCAGTGGAAGTGGAATAAAATAATTTAGAAGTGTAATAGTTGACTGAAAATGTAAGAATATTTTTGAGAATTTAATATATATGGCTATAATTCTTCCTAAAGATATACATTTTTATCCTCACGCAAACAAATCCAGGGATATTGCTTCACTAACTTGAGCATAACTTAAGACATAACAATTTTAAATTAAGGCAAAATGGATCAAAAGTAGATACAATTTGTCTTTTCTGACCCCCTTCCTAGAGCTGAAACAGACCTAGAATTATACCACCTTGGATTTGTATGCTATCTTCACCATTTCTTAGCTAGGTAATCTTGGGCAGATACCTCTCTAACCCTCAATATTCTCTTTTCTAAAATGGGAGAGAAAATAATAACTTACTCCAAAATATAGTGTTGTGATGAGGACTTAACGGGATAATCCTTGTAGAATGCTTAATATCTGCCACATGGTAAATAATCAGTGGTAGCTAACATTATCATCATTACCATTAAAGTACTATTGCACCTATTAGTGTGTATTTATATCCTTCCTGCAAAGTACATGTAATCTCTCTTTATCCAAAACCTCAGACTCCACATGGAGAATGTCATCTTGGGAGACAGGCTTTCTACAACTTATTTGTCATGTATTCTATACCATCACTGTGATCATCCCTTCCTTTTATCTTGCCAACAATTCTACACACTATTCAGTGCTCATCACAGTAAGTGTACTCTTAATCACCTTGTCTATTTCACCCATTTCCCCCACCACCCCCCTCCACTTCCCCTTTGGCAACTGCCAGTTTGTTCTCTATATTTGAGTCTGGTTTTTTTTTGTTTTTTGTCTCTTTTTTTCTTTGTTCATTTGTTTTACTTCTTAATTTCCATAGATTAGTGAAATCATATGGTATTTCTCTTTGACTTACTCCACTTAACTTTATACCTTCTAAATCCACGCATGTTGTGGCAAATGGCAAGATCTCATTTTTTTCATGGCTAAGTACTATTCCATTGTGTGTGTGTATGTATGTATTGTGTGTGTATGTATATATATATATATATATATATATATATATATATATATATGTATATGTGTGCGTGTGTGTATATATGTGTATATATGTGTATACACACACACACACACACACACACACACATACATATGTACACACCACCCCTTCTCTATCCATTCATCTATTGATGGACACTTAGGTTGCTTCTATATCTTGGCTATTATAAATAATGTTTCAATAAACATAGGGGTATGTATATCTTTTTGAATGAGTGTCTTTGTTTTCTTTGAGTAAACACCTTGTACTGGAATTACTGGGTTGTATGGTGATGCTATTTTTAATTCTTTTGAGGAATTTCCATACTGTTGTTGGTTTTTGTTTTTTTTTTTACAGTGGCTGTACCAATTTGCATTTCCACCAATAGTGCACAATTCATTTTTCTCCACATAATCACCAGCACTGGTTTTCTTCTTGCCTTTTTTATTATAGCCACTAGGACAGGTGGGTGGGAGATGATTGTCTCATTGTGGTTTTGGTTTGCATTTTGCTGATGATGAGTGATGTTGGGCATCTTTTCATGTGTCTGTTGGCCATTTGTAGGTCTTCTTTGGAAAAATGTCTACTCAGGTCCTCTGCTCATTTCTTAATCAAATCGTTTGTTTGTTTTTTTATATTGAGTTATATATGTTCTTTATGTATTTTGGATAGTAACCCCTATAAGATATGTTATTTGCAACTATCTTCTGCCATTCAATAAGTTGCCTTTGTGTTTTATTGAGGGTTTTATTATTTCAAATCTTTGTGAATCTGATGAACAGGAAAATAATACTTTATATTTATTTAAATGTACTTTTTGGTTAGGTTAAACACTTGGTTCACTGTATATGTCCTGTTTTGTAGATTTTCTAGCCGCAAGATTTGTTAATTTGTTCTTTAGGGTTAATTTCTATTAGAGTTTACAGCAGAGGCAGGGGAGATACTGAGTGAATGACAAAAGCAAATAGTTTATTATGGGGTCAGTTTCAGAACAGATAACCCAGGGAGCATCTTCTCTGACAAGCAAGTAATAGCAACCACATAAATACTGTAAAGACCCTGCTCTCTGCCTCCAGAGAAGCCCTTCCAAATATCCCCCAAAATTTAGTGTTTGTACTGACAAAGTTGCCTAGGGAATGAAGTAGGTCCCATCAACACTTCTTAGAAATTCTTACGTTCAAGAGCAAGTTGGTGGTTCTGAAGAAGTCTAGCTATACCTTATCTAGGCAATCTCTAACAGAAGGAAAGGGAGGTCAGCAGGCAGAACCAAGAACATGCTCCAGTAATGACAACATTCCTAGTCTATTGGATGTCCATGGAGACAATTCTCTTTGAAAGAGACAGGCTCCCTAAGAGCTACCACTGTGAGATGAAGAACTGATTTTCACCAGTTATTTGTTCTCAAGAATATGCATCACAAATGGATTTGTACTAATGACGTTTTTAGAGTGGCTTCATACAATTTTCATCGAATACTTTGTATACTGACTCTTCACCCTGTTAACAGCTTTGTTTGACTCAAGAACAAAATAACAAGCATACCGTGTTTTTTCATTTGTTTATTTTGTTTGGTTTTGCTTGGGAGTAGTTAAATAAAGGCAAGTGGATGATGTCATAAAAATAAAACTCAACATAGAATTATAGCTTGGGTGAGAAGAGGGGGATGAAGAGTTCCAGGTGGGTTTTCCAAGTCTAAATCTCATCCACTTCAGAATTTAAAGAAAAAAATTAGTATATCACAAAAAAAGAGAGAAGGTCCCTTATTGAGCAAGATACCCTATTAATAGTTTTATATGATATCTACTCCCTGAGACTTTCACTTGCTTGTTTAGAATAACATATATGCAACAAAATACTACTTCACTTTTAGAATCCTTTTAAAAAATTGAAGATTTGTGTAAGGCAAAAACCATGTTCATTGTTTAGGATTACTTTTGTTTTATCTAAAACCAAACCCCACTAAAAATGCTTCAACAATAGGGTATTATTCACAAAATAAGTAGCAAATTAGGCCAGTCCAGGGTGATTAATTTAGTGAGTCAACAATGACAGGACTCCCGGTGGCATTTCTGACTTTTGGAGCTGTCCTCTTAAAGTTTTCACATAGCTGTCATAACTCCAAATATCATGTCCTCCAACAACAACGTCCAATAGGACATTTTATCAGGGAAGAAAATATTTCCCAGAAGCCCACAGCAGAAATCACCTATAATGGATTTGTCAGAACTGGTCACAAACCCCACCCTAAACCATTAGTAAAGGGGAACAGGATTACTATAATTGTCTTAAACCATGATTTGCCCCTGGGTTGGTCTTATTGCTTCCCAACACCTGAACAAAATCCAGGTTCTGTCGGCAAGGGAAGCGCACTGCAATGGCTGATGTGTTAGCCAGGTGTCTACCACATCACATCTTATTCAATGTCTATTTCCCCAGAATCTAGTGAAGTACAAAGCAAATATTTGCAGACTAAGTTAATAAATTAGAGCAAATATTGGAATACCTTTGTAAAATATCACCGGCACATTACATGTACTAAGATGACTCAAGGCCTATGAAATATTATCCTATTTTATAGAATACTAAAAGGTAACACTCAACAAAATAAATTTATAATTATTTCTTTGAATGAAGAAATGTCTTGAATTAGTGTTAGAAGGTGGAAGAGGGTCAGTAAAATATCTTCCAGATGGAGAAGGCACTTTAAGACCAACAAATGAAGCAAGCCACTCCATACCATTTACACTGGTGTGTGTGTGTGTGTGTGTGTGTGTGTGTGTGTGTGTGTGTGTGTTTTGAGTAACTTACTGACACGGGGGATTGCACAGATGTAGGATGCAGGCGCTAAACTCATTCTTCACCCCCAATCTTCACAGCTATTCTCTGCCCATTCCAGACCTTAATCTTGAGATTTTATGGAGCAAGGGGCATGGTGGTGAGGTCACGGGGGTAGTTATCTAAAGTGGATCTTTGTGCCAGTCATCTCTACTAGTTATCTAAAGTAGAGCCTTCTCGGTGCAACTTGAATTCTGGTCAGGGCACACATTAACTTCCATGGGGCCTAGAACATAGAACCCTGAGGGAGGTCATTGCATGGACATGAGCAAGGTAGAGGGCCAAAGATGGAGTCAGTATTGTCCACACTCCTATGGGCAGGATTAGAACTCTTTGAAATTTAAACAGACACACACACACACACACACACACACACACACACACACAAAGTAGATTGTACCGGTTTAACAAATTTGGGGAGACTAAGTTGGAGGAAACATAAGGAAAACATTCAAAATTGTGCTGCACAACCTTTACCAATTACCTTTAAACTGGCATGAACATTGATGCTGCTTTTCTATTTTCATATAATTAAACTACCTAAATAGCACCTAACTAGTGAAAAAAAAGATTATTAGGTTCGCTACCTATTCAGTTGATTCCCCTCTCTATACTCCCATCATAATTGTGTTGGACCATTTATCATGGTATACTATAACTGATACTATAAATTGGCCTCCTTCCCTCTTCCTTGAGGGCAGAGACAGGTCACATTCAGCTCTGTACTCCCAGGAGCATGTAGCAAATACTCCAGAAAGGATTTATTTGCCCAAGACCGAGTAACCAATGTCTACTGAGTAGCTTGTTCCATTGTGCAGGATATTTACGTCCCAGTTATTAAGTGACTATGTCTCAGCTCCAAAACCACCCTTCTATGTATCCTGTTTTGCCACCTGGACTTAGCTCTGCCAAGAGGGACAGTGGAGGGAGGCCTCAAGGTGGGGGGGGGAGGAAGAACAGACTTGCTCTTTCCTATCTGTTTCTCCTCCAGTGAGCAGTTCTTTCTTGTAGCAGCTGCTGAACCCAGCTGGTAGTTTTTCCAGCGCTTACAGAACCAGCTTCAAGTCCCACCCTCTCCAGGGACTCCAGGGACACCTCCTGCTCAGGCTTCTCCCTGGAGCTCGGAGACACCAGCACCCCTGAGCAGCACACCTCCTCCCTACAGGTGTGTTCCAGCCCTACAAGTGCCTTCTAGAACTCTACATTTTAGAATTCCAGCCTCACTCCCTTGGTCCCTCAACCCTAGCTGATCTTTGGCAATTGCTTCCTCCAGAACACCTTAAAGCCTCGTCTGGCCCTTTCAGTTACCTAGTTAACAAATTTATGTCTAGCTAACAATTTTTTATGTTGAATTTCTGTGTTCCAATTCCTTGGTCCCTGACTGATGGGATTTAAAATTCCCCCATTTTACTAATTCATGGCATTAAACATATATACCACGGAGCTAATATATTGGTGCTCCATTCTGGGAAAATATTGTTTTATATATTATTTTTTGAGGAACTCTGGAGCTTAGTGGCGCTTGGGAGAGGGGTAGCAAAGGACCATCCCTGGGGGGCTCTCAGCCTTTGCACTATTACTCTCAACTAGCCCACATTTGCATCAGCAAAGCAAAATCCCTACAGTTATCTGGGCCCTTTCCTGAAAAGGCGATTTAGCAATCATCTATCCTTACATAAACATGCCTCTTGGGGTCTCTCACTCCCCCAACCTAAGGCCTTCTTTTTTTTTTTTTTTTTAACGTGTATTTATTTTTGACAGAGAGAGAGCGCAAATGAATGGGTTAGGTGCAGAAAGGGGGACAGAGGATCCAAAGCGGGCTCCATGCTGACAGCAGAGAGCCCGATGCAGGGCTCAAACTCATGAACTGTGAGATCATGACCTGAGCTGCGACTAAGTCACCCAGGTGCCCCCAACCCAAGGACCTTTTTAAAGCCCCCTCCATCAAAACACAATAGGCCTGCAACAGCAATTCCAATAATGACAATTTTCTCCCTCTTACTTCAATTCCAGTGATGTTTTACCATCCCTGAGAGTTTGGTGCCCCAGGCAGCTACTCAGCGTCTCTGCTCCCCTGATGCATCCCTGCAGACAGGCATATGAGATAAACTGTTCCGCACAAAGTAGAAAATCAACTTTTTATATTTCTGAGGATTTTATCTAAAAATGACCTTCTACAGACAACACACTGGATTATAATAACACTGAGCGCTAGGCATGGATGCAGCAATAGGCACAGGCTATCTCATATAATACAACCATGAGAAAGATACTGTCTCTGTTGTTACTTTTCGTGTAAGGAAGCTGACGCGTACAGAAGTTATTTGATCTGCTGATTTTCCTTTACCTCAAGAGCTAATCGAAGCCATCTGGCTTTTAATCTTTCTACTACTGTAGACGGTTCTCACACCAGACCTCGACAGTGAGCAATTCTGACCTGGTGTCCTCACAATTATCTGGAAAGCAAATGCAATTCAAGGCTTCCATTTCTGTAACTGTTTGGGTTCAACACTTTCCGGAATTGTCTGTGAGTACTAAATAAGTCTGAAAATGAAATGCTTTCAAGAAAACTTTGTTCAGCAACAGTATAAGAGTGGACTTTTAATTAGACCCACATAATTTGGCTTTGAACCAGCTAGCTTCTCGGGAAATTTATGACAGACTTTAATGACAGAGTGCCAATTCTTTTTGTAGTCTCTATACCCAGTATGGGGCTCGAACTCAAAACCCCACGATCAAGAGTCACACACTGTATCGAGCCAGTCAGGTGCCTCAACACAGTGCCTATTCTTAAGGTGACTGACACACGAGACTAGACACATAAAACAACCGCACGTGGCCAAAACAGAAAGTAAGTGCAGTAGACTTAGTGTTGGAGACCTCCCTGAGGACCGCACGCATGAACGCCTCATGGAGGAACCAAGGCCGAAGTTGCCCAATAACTGCTATAAGTTTTTAACTGGTACAAGAAATTGAATAGGCAGAGAGTCAATGTTGTCTGACTTGTATCAAGTTGCACTCTGAGAGCAGAATTCTATATCTGTGTCTTTCTTTAAAAGAACAACAAAAAATAAAGAATTTAGGCAATAATCTGACACTGTCAGGCAGCGGTCTGGAGATTTATTATCTAGAACTATTGCAGAGGATGTTTGCCAGAACTTTAAAGATGGGCCAAATTGTATATTGATTTTCAACTTTCTTCAATTTACTTCCATAGACAGTGTCTCTAAGCAACGTTAAAATTGTACCATCTGAAAGAGCATTTTGATCTACTTAGTCCAGAGAGTTCAAAAGCAGAGTCCTACAAAACAGAAGGTGTTTAAGTGTGTGTGTACGAATGTGTGCGTGTGTGTATGTGCCTGCGGGGGCATGCAGGTCCTGGCCCCCTTTGCCCACAGATCAGTTCCTTGTCCTTCCCCTCTCTGCTTTGTACAGCAATGGGGCTGCCCCGTGAGGCTGTATTTCCCAGGCTCCCCTGTTAAATGGCTGCCCGCTGAGGGCAACCAATGAGAGGCACAGGAGAGAGACGGGAGAGCTGGAGGAGGGAGACGTCAGGGTATTTCTTTCCTTCGTCAGTATCTTCATGGCTCCAGCTCCTGCTCCACAGACCCACTACGGTTCAGGATTCTGCTGGGTGATTTCAGACTCTGGTCTCTGGTAACAGCATAAACTCCCTTTGTTCAAGGAGGGTACTGTCTTCCTGCGGCTACTAATCTCTGACTTCTCTCACCGTCCCTGGTTGGGCCTCTCAACTCCTTCCTGGCCTGAGTAAATTAAACTGTCCTCTGTTAAAAACATCAGTAGTTCTGTGTTACTGAACAGTGATATGGAAGGGAAGGCTTTCCTTTTTCCTATAATTCCCTACCACATGGAAGGAGCTCCAGTTATGAAATAATCCTGACTTCTCTCTGTCCTGTACCGACTTACCCACTGACAGAGGAGGTAATGAATTTAACGAAGAGTGTGCAAGGAGAAACCGGGCACACAGATCCCAGCCTCTCTCCTTCCCCTTTCCTCCTCAAGTCAGCCCACCCTCAATGAGTGTGTGTTCTGTTCTGCTCTCAGCCACATGGTGAGAGGGTCTGACCCTAAAGAGGATTCTCGTAGGTTTCCAGAGCTGACTGGGGCTGCAGAAATCTGCCTAATTTTAAATTTCTGAATTAGGAAGCCCACCTGCCTACAGACGCAACTACATTGTGCTATTATCAGCATTACCAGTATTAAAGGTAATATTTTGATTCTCTCATCTCTATTACTGTCACTTCTTATTATCTCAGTTGGCTCAAAACTCATACAGGGAAAAGGATCCTTATCTGGACTCCTCAGCAAAACAGCATACATAATATTTATATACATGTTATATTCTGATTAATTGTATCCCTAAGTCACTAAATCAATTAAAAATAATAGCTAACCCTGTTGCTTGCATTGTGCCAGGAATTATTCTAAGTGTTTTCCATATAGCTCATTAATCCTCAAGTCAATGCAATATGTATTGTGAAGATTCCAAGTTTACAGCCTGGAAAACTGAAACTCAGAGATGTTATATAATCTGTCCAAGGTCACACAGATAATGAGTGATAGAATCTGTAATCAAACTCCAAAAGTTGGGCAGTAGAATCTCTACCCTGAAGTCCCATCCTATGCTGCCCACATTCACATTTTAACAAATGATTCTGTACTTCACCTAATGTGATTTCATTTTCAGTCCCAGATATATTATTTTCAAATACCTCGTGTAAACCAGAACATAGTCTCCGTTTTTGCCTTGCCTCAACTTTGACATAAAACTCTATATTATTTCCCTCTCCAAAAAGAATCCATTTTCTTAAAGGGCATTACGAAGCAGTGTAGACTTTACCAAAGATTTCATATAAGAAACAGGAGAAGGGATTTGCACCAAATACCTCGTGGCAGACTGCAGTGTTTTATGCAACGGCTGCATTCCTAAAGACTCTGATTATTCTACTCTGGCAACTTGGAAGATAGTTATTCCACAGATTTAAGTGCAAGGTCAGATTATACTATTTAAAAACATTTTGACAGGAAAGCTTATTAATATTTTAGGCAACACTTTCAAATTCAAGTAGTTTAGAATTGCACAAAATAAATAATATGCATATGTTGAGGCTTTCTCAATAAGAATAGAGTTTCCTTCTCCATCCCACCACAGAGCAAGCTAACTCTTGCCTCCAGTCCCCTGTAATCTTAGCATCCACCTACTCCACACACAAAACCTTGCATCCTTTACTAAACTCTGCAATTTACTCCTGCTTCTGCCTCCAGACTTGCTTACCCAAACTCCCACCAAAAAGTTCAACAAACAGAGATCTCCCCAGCCACAGGGCCCACTCTACTTAGAAAAAGGAAAGGAGTGGATAGAAGTAAATAGATTAATTCAGCGTTGTATTGGAGCCAGTTTATACTGGTTTGCAAGACCAGTTGCTAAATTTTCAGGAATTTTGCAAGAGTTCTTAAACACAACTATTATTAAAAAACAAATTACATAAATTTACAATTAAATAAATTGCATTAAAACAAAGATAATAGGGGCGCCTGGGTGGCGCAGTCGGTTAAGCGTCCGACTTCAGCCAGGTCACGATCTCGCGGTCCGTGAGTTCGAGCCCCGCGTCGGGCTCTGGGCTGACGGCTCAGAGCCTGGAGCCTGTTTCCGATTCTGTGTCTCCCTCTCCCTCTGCCCCTCCCCCGTTCATGCTCTGTCTCTCTCTGTCGCAAAAATAAATAAACGTTGAAAAAAAAAATTTTTTTTTAAATAAAACAAAGATAATAATCAAAACTGATCACTTCCTTGTTATTTTACTATATTTTACAATTATGTGTGATCTTGAAATTATTTGCATGTATTGTATCTTTAAGGTGAAAATATCATATAAAAGTGTTCTACCATGCATCACTTCCCAACTCTGTGTTCAATTACATCATATGGGTAGCTTGAAATGAGCTATGGTAGAGTACTGATGCTTGAGAAATTGGCAAAAGTTTAAAATTAGTCATTATTCTTTCCTGGGGAGTCTACTGCTAAACATTTAGCCTACCACTAGGCAGTTGGTTGATAGGTAGATATATAGATGCATACATATATATATACATACAAACATATATAAATAGATCAACACTATTTGCCTTGCAAAACACCTCTATATTTTCTTTAACAAAAATCCTTCTAAATTTCAGCTGAACTACGGCATATTATATGTATTTCCCATTGGAATGTAGCACACATGGTTTCATACAGGGCACAAAAAGCAACACTCAAGCAACACCCGTTTCACAGAAACAGACAAGAATAGGGAGGGGAACTAACTTTACAAACCACATAGACCTGGCACAAGTCTCTTTGAAGAGTCTGGGGGGAGGGGCGCCTGGGTGGCGCAGTCGGTTAAGCGTCCGACTTCAGCCAGGTCACGATCTCGCGGTCCGTGAGTTCGAGCCCCGCGTCGGGCTCTGGGCTGATGGCTCAGAGCCTGGAGCCTGTTTCCGATTCTGTGTCTCCCTCTCTCTCTGCCCCTCCCCCATTCATGCTCTGTCTCTCTCTGTCCCAAAAATAAATAAACGTTGAAAAAAAAAATTTAAAAAAAAAAAAGAGTCTGGGGGGAAATGCTGAGCCAGCACAAGTCCCAGGGAGCACATTTATATATGCTAAATCATAGGTGGTCAGCATAAACATTCTCCAATAGTAGGGTACACTTAGAAACCTCCTCTCTAAATAAGAAAAAATGATATTTTAAATTGCAACAAAGGGTAACCAGTTTCTACATAAGACAGCAAGACCAAGCAAATTCGCAAAAGTTGTCAACTAGAACACTGGGGGCTGATTTTGTGGGGCCTCTCCAGTGCCAACCTCAGTAGACCAAATTGTTTTTGAAAACTGTAATGGCACCACATATCTCTGGGTTTTAATGACAATATACAGCAGAGACTGTAGCTTGAGACCCCAAGGAACAGAGGCAGCCCTGCTTCATGCAGTATTCCAGGCAGCCTGTGTCTTCTATAAGAATACTTGCAAATAAAAAATACCTTTTTATACAGAACTTTAAAATGTTACCTGTTATGGCTATAGTTCTAAACATTAAAATAAACATGGGGGAGAAACAATTAAATTCACATACTTACCATGTTCAAATCACTGTTCTCATCACCAGGGAGATCCACTTTGCAGATATTTACCTTACACACGTAAGTGTCACCTGGATAACCTGCGTAGCCAGCTTGAGATACAAACATGGAGTGCTCCTTTAATAATCCAATTACCCCACACCTGAATTATCTGAGCTCTTTCTCCAGCAGAAATCTAGGGGTGCAGGCGAGGTGCTTACTCAGTTTAAGGAAGACCACATTAAGTTCATAAGACAAAACTGGTGAGTTTGATCAGGACGCTATGAGCCTCAATTTATAAGTTTCTGTATTTCTTTTGCTAGTGAAATTGAAAATGGGTCCTGGTCTCTGGCTGCTAAGTCATCCTTGCTGGGCCAGATCCTTGCCAAAGGCTGCAGTGATGCCTTATGCTTAGGCTCCCAAGGTTTTACCTCCTTTCCTTTGTACTCAGAAGCCCATCATGAATGGGGGTCAGGATCCAAGCCAGGATGCCAGGTCATAGAAGTTTCCAGTCCAAACTCAAGCTCTGTCAGCGCCAATCAAATCCCACATATAGGGACAGTGGCAATGAATCTCGGTCACTAATCAGGACCATCTTCCTTCACGGTATGCTGCTCCCTTTCAAGTCTTTCATAAGCTTTAGTGACAGAGGGCCAGTAAATCCATCAGGAACTTTTCAATCCATCAGAAAAGTTACCCCATTAAACCTTGGAAGGAAAGAGGATGGTACCTCAGCAAGTCTCCTAGGATAGTCTTTGGATGTCTGTAAACATACCTAAATCTTCCCCAGGAATGAGGAATGCATGTTAAGGAATCCCAGAGGGCTGGAGGCTTAGATACTGTCCATGCTGTAGCTGCGAACTCACATTTCAGTTAAGAGGGAATGCTTAAGTTATTCTCCCAGAACAGAAAATCTGCTGTGAGGTCATATTCTGTGTCTACAAAGACAGATGGGCTACGTTGGCCCACTTAAAATGTACGGTCTCACCAGATATACTGCATCTTAAATAATTTAGAAAGTAATTTGGGCTGTGATAAATGTGTACACAAATTCAGTAGGAGCACAGAATACAGGGCAATTAAGTTTGACTGCATAAATAAGGAGAGCTTCCCAAAGCCAATGATATTTGATCCAGGAGTTAAAGTGTGGATTATGAAAACAGAGTGAGGTGCTTATGGACAAAACAGCCCAAGGGAAAAGGATGTTTAAATATTTCAAAGTAAAGGTGAGCCATTTACCAGGGTGACAGAAACACAGGGTGTGTTGGTGGCCAGGAATGAAGGGAGCTGATAAAGTAAAGTTAGAAGGAGACTCATCTTCTGTTCAGCTTTGAGTAGCATGGTAATGAGTTTGAACTCTATCCTGAAGCCACCGGGAAGCCACCCAAGAATTAGGAGCAGAAGGAGTAATGTGTTTGTGTCTGTAATCTAGAGAGACAACTGGTACCTATGCAGAAGGCAGACAGATGGGAGGCTGGAGACAAGACCCCGAAGCCATTGTCAAGGTCCAAGGGAGAGAGAGCACAGCCCTGAAAGGAGAGGCAGTGGCAAGCAAAGGGAAAAAGTAGATTCTAGGAATATTTCAGGACAGAGTTAGAAAACACTAGGAAATAATTGTATGGAGGGTGAAAAGCAGAGGGAAAAGTCAGAAATGGCACTGAGGTTTGTAGCGAGGGAACTGGATGAACGCTATGCCATTAACTGCACTAGGAACCATTAGAAGAGGAGACTTGTAATGGGGCCGCCAATGATGGGTTTCTTCTGGATGCATTGAGTTTGAAGTGCCTGCAGGACATTCATATGGAAAAGCACTTTCTAAATTGGCATTAAAAAAATGCTTTTTTTTGCTTTTTGGCTCAAAATGGTAATAACTGTGCTGTAAGGACATCAAAACACTCTCTACAACAAAATTTCTTAACACATTCAAATATTCTGCCACAAAAACATTTCTGGCACCAAGACAGAATAGATAGGTTGAAAATACATATTATACTCCGGGCATTTAAATAACATATAAAACACTACAAATTGATGGGAATGAGAAAGACTATTCAATGAACAATGGGGATTGACAGTTTGCTATTTGGGAACAACATATAGATTTAGAGCCTTACCTCATAACATCTACCAAATTAAATTAAAGAAAAAATAAAATAGAACATAATGAAGGCGAATATTTATGCAATTCTGAATCTCAGGATGGTAATTATCTTGTATACTTTCAAGCAGTAGAACGAAAATTACAATGTTTATGATTAATAAGTTAAACTATGTAAGCATTTTATGTCTCTTTCAGTAAGAATAATAATTAATCTGTCATTAAATTCTTCAATAAGAATTCAAAAGACTTAGAACATATTGAAATTTTAAGTGATAAATATAACAGAATAAAAATTAGCATTATTTAAAAATAAACATCTAATATGATTGCTTAAGAAAAAACCAAAATGGAACAAGCTAGGGATAGACAATAAATATTTATCTTCACTTAAAATGAAGACATTTTACATATTTCTTATAACTGTATGAGAAAACTTGATGCTAGTAAGTTTGCAATAAACACTCTCAAATATAGTTGGTAAGAGTGTAAATGTTTAACATTTTAAAAAAAGTAAATTGGAAATATTTATCAAATCTATGTTTGCCCAATTCTACTAACACAATCTAAAGAAACCATTCAAAATGCAGACAATAAATTTATACTGTGAAACACATAAATACTTATATTTAAATACATTTAGATTTATATATTTCAAAGTATATATGCTACTGTTTGTAATCATGAATAATAGCAAACAATGTAAAAGTTGAAGAGCCTTAGATATAATCATCTTAGATTTAATCAATATAACAGTCTGAGTGTAGGAGATGGTTATATTTTTTTAAATTTCTTTTTTATTATTTATTTATTTTTGAGACAGAGAGAAAGAGCAGGGAAGGAGCAGAGCGAGAGGAAGACACAGAATCTGAAGAAGGTTCCAGGCTCTGAGCTGTCAGCACAGAGCCTGATGTGGGGCTCGAACCCAAGAACCATGAGAGAGTGACCTGAGCTGAGGTCGGATGCTTAATTGATTGAGCCACCCGGGTACCCAGTGTAGAAGATGGTAGAAAGAAAGGAAGAGAAAGAGAGAGAGAGAGGAAGGAACCAAGGAAGGAAGGAAGGAAGGAAGGAAGGAAGGAAGGAAGGAAGGGAGGGAGGGAGGGAGGAAGATCTACCTGTGTAATGTGCATAAATTCCAGATTCTGCCAGTAAAGGGAAGGTGTGCGCTCCTCTCTCTAATTTCCTTCCTATTGGCTGGAATGTGGGAAGGATGGTAGAAAATGGAAGCCCATGTCAATGACAGCAAATCCACAAGGTAGAGCGAGCATCTCCAACACTGAGCTCTCCCCATACTGCCCTTGATGTCTGTACCTGCTGTATACGACCTCTGGGCATCTACTGAGTCAATGTTCTAAATGACAACACTGCATAACTGTATACATAATCAGCTACCAAAATTAGTAAGTTTTTCTCACTGATCAAAATTTGGCCACACACCTGTGGAGGTTTGGGTACATCTTGTGCTAGAGCAGATGGATGAGAAAGAGTGTGTAATCTGTGCCCCATTCTTCTTGTACCATTTAAGAAAGACCAGAATCTCCCTTTCTTATATTTTAAAAGTGTCATTAACAAAATGCATTGAACTATCGCAGAAAACAGATCAAGGTCTTAAGGAAAATTTGCCAACTGTGAAAATAGTGTACAAGTTGACAACTGCCCCTGGAAAGCATGAACAAATAAAGCCTCTCAAGCAAACTATGAAAAGTTATGGCAGAGATTGCTAATTGTGCCTCAATCTTCATCTTCCTCTACTGCTTTGATAATAGAACCACCAATATTTAACTGGCGACAGGGCTGCCCTGAATGAGATTTACATTTCACAGTATTCCTTGTAGCCAGACATGGCGATGTAACTAGATTCTGGCCAACAGGATATAAGCAGAAATGGTCTATGACAACTCTAGTACGTGTTCTTCCTTATAGGGAAGGGTATATCCTTCCTCCCTCACTCTGGCTCAAAGCACATGTGACATTTGTATCTGGGGCAGTCATCATGGATCCTAAGTTAGAAGCTTTATGTTAAGATGACAGAGAGACCTGATGGAAGGAACCTGAGTCCTCCATGTTTGTGGAGTTTCCTTATTAGTTGTAGATTGCCTACTTCTGCTTCCTGTTTATGAGAAGGAGAAATAAACCTCTGCCTTCTTTAAGCCACCCTCACTTTGGGCTTCCTGTTAATCCTAAATATTACAAAGATCAGAAACATATCATTATTCTGTGCTGCCAAAAGTATCAGAAGGGAATGCAGACAATATAAAATTTACTACTATGAAAAAAATCAATGCATAATTAAGGGAATTTAACATGGGAGCCATTATCCCAGGTCAGTTACAATACCTCAAGAATACCAGTTAGTTATTTCTTTATCTCTTCTTTTAGTTCTCCAAATTATAAATCCTGTGATCTGTAAAAGTTCCTCAGTCATAGCCTCTCCTGCTGACTCATTAAAAAAACAGTGAAATCACTGCTTTGTTATTTTATAGTGTACTCTGGAGAATTAACTTATCCTCCTATGTTATAAGAGAAAAATTAAAAATATAGCTACTTTCAAAAATCAATTGTAAAGATTTGCAGTGCCATGAAAAATCTGGCAATTGGCCCAGACTGAAATGTATTGAATATTTTGTTGAAACCAGAAAAACATGCCCCAGCTGGACAGTGTGAGAAGAGAAGGACCTACTGTATATATTTCCTGGTCTCTCCATGCTTGAGTTCTAGAGAGAAATTGCCTGCTGAAAAACTAATTTCAAAAAGGTTACTGTTAGTTACTCTAACACTCACTTCAGGTGTATGAACCACTGAAAACCACAAACGATGACAGAATTTAGGCATGTCTCCAGGGTAGCATGTTAGGAGTCACACAGAAACAAGCCATCTGGCCCATCTGGTATGGTAGTGAGGCATTTAGTGGGGATGATGGCAGAAATGAATCAGGCATAGCTACTGGAGAGTACAAAGAATTCAGAAGATTGAGGGAATTTGATTATCTATAAATGACCTATATGTACAAATATTGCTACTCACATACACATAATAAAAAAGAAGTTCAACAGGTATGTCTCAAAAAAAAAAAAGTGGAGTAACTATCTATTATCAATAACCCACCATCATTTCGGAAATTTCTCCCTAAGGGATACAAAGACAACTAACTTCAGTGCAATTCAAAGATTACTAAACATCAGTAACCACTCTGAGCATAACAATAATGGCAATATAATTTTATATAAAATTTGCTTAAATTAATTGTTAAAATATTAAAGTCTGATAAAGAAATAGACTAGTTAACTGTTGCTTTGCCTTGCTTCCTTCTGAAGGGAATAGCTTTCAAAAGCTCTCAGAAAAAAAAATCAAGAAGTAACAATGAGAATCAGCCATATTAATGATAAACAAATAACAATGTGTGAAACTAAAGAAAAGACACCCATTTAAAATGGAGTCAGGAAGCCAAAAGGGTGCCCTCTCACATATCACTACTTGTCATCAATGGCAGACCCAAATGAAGAGATGTACCTTACATTCCCAACAGGAAAAAGCCTGTTTTACTACCCCAGAAGGAGGGAAGGTTTTCCCTTTGTCTGACAACAGCCCAGCCAATGAAGAGACTCTAAAACTCAGCCAATGAAACACCACTACACTTTCAACTCCCAGTTTACTCCACTGGACTTTCTGTTTATAATAGCCCTTCCCAACTACCCACTCTCCTCTATAAGAGTGTTACTTTCTTTTATTCTCCAGACTTACCTATGGCTTTGGCTATCACCTGCTTGCCCCAAATTGCAATTCCTCTGCTATTCCTGAATAAACCAATTTTGCTGGTAAAATAACTTGCTGTTTTAAGGTTGACCTATTGGATGATGAAAAAATAATAGTACCGGATGCCTCTTTTAAGGTCTTTTTTTTTTTTTTTTTTTATTAATCCCTTAACCTATTGTGGTTAAGCTTTTTTGGTCCCTCGAAAGGCACTGATTATTATTACAAGATATCTTAACATGATTTCAGAGAGTAAATATAAAGAATAGTAAAGTTGAAAGTAGTTTAAAAACAACCACAAATAGTACTTTTAAATGGTTTTCTTTTGAAATTCTAAAATTTAGGAACTAAAAATGAAAGTAGACATACCCCAAACTAAGATTCCATTAATAATGTGTTGCTCACTTTGAACACCAGAAATACGTCTTTAAACACAGGCACTACTTTTCCTCTTCTGGAAGAGACCAGGAAAGATAAAAAATGACAATCAATTCCTGTCATTTTAATCAAGGAGTATAACCTTTAAACCTTCACTCTTCCTCCCCATGTCTCCTTCTGACACAGTCATATGGAACAGCACTTAAAAGAGAATTATTTCAAGGGTGCCTGGGTGGCTCAGTCAGTTAAATGTCTGACTCTTGATTTTGGCTCAGGTCATGATCTCACAGTTCTCCTGAGCTGGAGCCCTGCACTGAACTCTGTGCTCACAGCAGGGCATCTGCCTGTGATTCTCTCTCTCCCTCTTTCTTTGCCCCCTCCCTTGATCTCTCTCTCTCTCTCTCTAAAATAAATAAAGATTTAAAAAAAAAAAAAAAACAAAAATTATTTCAAAAAAGAAAGATAGAGAATTATTTCTAAATTTCACCAATATTGTGGCCAGGTTTAACATAGGCCATTATGTGCCCTCTGTGCGAATTACAGAAAGGCATTCTTTCTTCCAGACTGAACCTCTTGATCTCTGTCCCCGTACATAGATTGCCACCCAGAGCATGGCCCCCACTCTCCTCCCAGCCAGGAGCCCTAGTGCAGGGCACAAACTGTCCAACAGTCCACGGCAGCCTTGCTTGCACCTAAAAGATTGAGATATTTTGCCTCGAATTCTTTTCTCAAAAAACTCTGAGAAATTTCCATCCCCTAAGTGGTTATCCTGCACTTATACATCCTTTAATGAAAGAATCAGGAGAATAAATTCCTGGGAGCTTTACTTAAAGCAACAGAACATTTGTTCTGAAGTTTTGCAGATGCACTTCTAATATCCAACCCACTTACCCAACCACTGATTTAAGCTTTTTCTGAGCTTTACCAGCACTTAGAGGGCACAGTTTTCAAGAAAACCAGAAGGAACACAGCTACGAAATCATTATATTCAGCTACTTTGATTTTTCTTAATCTCTATTTTAAAGATAATCCTACTTTTCCCAAGTTTTTTTTTCTATTGTGCTTTTTAAGGTATATGTAATATTAATTCACAAGACTAGGTCTAAATGATAAGATCTTTTACAATATTTATTTATTTTTGAGTGTAAAGCATGCACATGCATGTGGGGGAGGGGCTGAAGGAGGGGGGCGGGAGGGGCGGAGAGGAACAATGGATCCAAAGCAGGCTCTGTGCTGAGGGCAGAGAGCCCTAGGGAGGGCTCAAATCTGGAGATCCTGACCTGGGCTGAAGTCAGACGCTTAACCGATTGAGCCACCAGGCACCCCCATAAGATTTTTTTAATAATTTAACTTTAACATGGCATTTTTTATCTAAAACAAGTCTACTTTTTGAATAATGCTTTGAGTCTCTTCAAAATAATGAACTTACTACCTTTAACCCAATTCACTCTAGCACAAATCAAATTTTATTTTCTCACAACTCATCATGCTTACATTTTTCATGTATTATAAAAGTTGTCTCTAACCACTGTGATCTATTTTACAACTTTTATTCAAAAAACATAAAAGAGTCTCTGAATCTTCGTTATTTCTTTTCCCCTTAGCAATATTAAAACCTGATGATGACTCATATTTCAGAGAAAATATAGAGATCCTCTTCTCATAAAAATTGAATATGTATAGATATAAAGCATAATTATATAACATATACCATATCCACATGTATATAAAATACTTGTTGAAAACCACTAAACTCACAAAAATGTAAAAATGCACCCTAATTCAAAGCAAATTTCTCTTAAAAGTAGGCTATAAAGGGGCGCCTGGGTGGCGCAGTCGGTTAAGCGTCTGACTTCAGCCAGGTCACGATCTCGCGGTCCGTGAGTTCGAGCCCCGCGTCAGGCTCTGGGCTGATGGCTCAGAGCCTGGAGCCTGTTTCCGATTCTGTGTCTCCCTCTCTCTCTGCCCCTCCCCCGTTCATGCTCTGTCTCTCTCTGTCCCAAAAATAAATAAACGTTGAAAAAAAAATTAAAAAAAAAAAAGTAGGCTATAAATACGGGAATTGGGGGGGGGGAACTGATCTAAAAGATTCTCTCTGGCCATCTTTCCTCCCCTGACTCTGCCCAAAATCTGTCAACAAAATTGTAAAGAGTAACAGAGACTAGACCAGTAAAGGGCTGATCTGTCCCATTGGCTACACAAATCATCTTATCTCTTCTATTTTTTCTATCTAGTACAAACTCAGTGACCATATAGTATCATTCATTAAAAATTACGATGCGGGGGCGCCTGGGTGGCGCAGTCGGTTAAGCGTCCGACTTCAGCCAGGTCACGATCTCGCGGTCCGGGAGTTCGAGCCCCGAGTCGGGCTCTGGGCTGATGGCTCAGAGCCTGGAGCCTGTTTCCGATTCTGTGTCTCCCTCTCTCTCTGCCCCTCCCCCGTTCATGCTCTGTCTCTCTCTGTCCCAAAAATAAATAAACGTTGAAAAAAAAAAGTTTTAAAAATTATGATGCATTTATATTTCAAAAAATGATAGATTAACCTTAGACTTAAATAAAAAAATATTAAGAATAATGTAAATTATAGTAAATGGTGATAACATATATAGACATACATATTCATATCTATATTTGTATATACATACCTAATACATAATACACACAAAATAAAGGGGAGAAAGGGGGAAATGATGGAACAGAAGAATGTCAGTTAATAAATGTAGAAATATTAGAAAGGGGCACCTGGGTGGCTCAGTCGGTTGAGTGACCGACTTGGGCTCAGGTCATGATCTCACAGTTTTTGAGTTCTAGCCCCGCGTAGGGCTCTGTGCTGACAGCTCGGAGACTGGAGCATACTTAGGATTCTGTGTCTCCCTCTCTGTCTGCCCCTCCCCTGCTCATGCTCTGTCTCTCTTTATCTCTCTCTCAAAAATAAATAAACATGAAAAAATTAAAAAAAAAAAAGAAATAGAATTAGAAAAATCACCATTTTGCAACTCCCTATGTGAAACTGATGCTTATACCATTGAGTGAAAAGTTGAAAAAAAAAAGCTGAAAAAAGCATCATCTCACATATCACTTGGCATTTACAAGAGGAAGGGATTCCTTTATGTTGCAGACATCTAGCAGACAGCAAATAAGTAAATAACCAAATTGTTCGTAATCCAGAATGGCACAAACAGACATCATGTGCTTCCTAACGTGATGCAACAGGAAATACACAAATGGGAAGCGGGACATTCTTCTAGACAATGAGCCCATATTCCAAAAATGTCAAGGGCATGAAAGCAAACAAAAAAGACAGAGGGACTATTGTAGATAAAGGAGATTAAAAAGACATGACAGCAAAATGCATTGCATGATTTTTGTTGGATCTTGAAGTAAAAAACTGTAAGGGACTTGTTCTTTAATAATTAAAGAAATTTGAATATGAACTGCCAGTTTAATAGGGTGTATGAGTAGTACTGTGGTTGTGTAAAAAAAAGTTCTTCTTCTTGGAGGTACATGCTAAATCATTTAGAGATGAATTGTTATAACATCTGCAACTTATTTTCAAATAGCTCAGGAAAACGTGTATGATATGCAAACACATATACACACGGATATACACACAGGAAGAGAGAAAAGTTTATGTGCAAAAATGTTAACTGGTAACTCTAGCAAAAACACGTGTTGCTTATATGACTATTCTTTTAACTTTTATAGCATTGACAACTGTATTTCTTTTTGTTTGTTTGTTTATTCTGCAAAAGAGAAAGTAAAGGAGCAGGGGAGGGCAGAAAGAGAAGGAAAGAGAATCCCAAGCAGACTCTGCACTGCCAGTGCAGAGCCTGATGAGGGGCTTCAACTCACGAACCATGAGATCATGACCTGAGCCAAAATGAAGAGTTGGAGGCTTAACAGACTGAGCCACCCAGGCGCCCCAGCATGGAGAATTTTTTTAAGTAAATTGTGGAAGAAAAAGAGCTAAAGGGAAAAGGAAGGAAAGTTAGTTGATCTGAAAGTTCTTCCAGATAATTTCATATAGAAGGTAGCTCCTATTATATCATCTAAATGCTATGTGAGAGGTAACATATATATCATGGTACAGTACTTGAGGACATATAATAGGAAAGTGTAATAACGTCTGAAGAAAATGTCCAAACAGATTAAGACAAAGATTAAATTCAATTAACAGTTAAAATTATCTGGAGGCAGCATGGCGCCTAAACTCTACCATGTAAAAGTGAATTTTAATCTCAGCTTTGCTATTTACTAATTGGGCATGATACCTAACACTAACCGGACATTTCTTGATTTTTTTTTCTGTAAAACAAAGATAATATTTCTTAACCCATACAACTGCTCTGACAATGAAATGTTGTAATACTGCAGGTCCATGAATCTCAAATGTTAGTTGCACCAGTCACCTGGATCCAAGACCTGTCCCACTCCAAGTTTTGTAATTCAGTAGGTCTGGGATGGAGCGCGAGAATGTGCATTACCAACAAGTTCTTCGCTGGTTCTGGTCCTGCTGGTCTGGAGACCACACTTTGAGAATTCTGGCTACAAATATTCAAATTAAAAAATGTGCATACCCCACCAACAACGCTACAGAGAGAAAGCTGGCCCACCACCCCCTCAGAGTGGCATCTATTACCTTGAATGTGCTCCTTCACCACCCTATTGTGACTTGCACATATGTTTTCTTCAGTTGGAAGATCCTCACTATTCCCATCCCTACCCTGACCCTGAACACACTCTCTTTTGCCTCTCACTTGCCAAGAGCCACACACAGCATGTAAACTGCACTGACTCAGTTCCACCACTGTTTCTTCTTTGGAAATAGGGATCATATGTAAAACAAAACAAACACATACGTATGTTTATATATATGTATGTATATACATACACATGTATACATAAGTTTGTATATATTTATAAATATACAAAATAAAACAAATACACATAAAATAAACTTGGTCCAAGAAAGAGAAGTCGTTCCATAGAATCAAAAATCCCTGTTAATGATGTCTATTAATATTGCTCCAGCGGGTAAGTGAGGTCTGCTTCCCTCTGCTTAGGACTCCCCCTGTGTAACAGCCCAGACTGATGACTTCCGTTTGCTTCAACCTTCTCTAGATTCCAATCCAACAGCAACACCTGGAAGAACGAGCTCTGGAATCGGTCTGTTCCATCAGTCAGTGCCTGGGTACACGGTGTTCAGAGTGAACTATACCTTGTGACAATGGACATCTAGCATAAATCCCAGAGCCAGCACACCTGCTGGATGTCTGCCCTGATTCCTAACTTTCATCGTTTCTTGTTAGACAAAAAGTACAGCTGGGATTGTCATTCTGATGTTACTAGATCCTCCTCACCCCACCCCAGGGGCATGACCTCAGGATGGTGAGACAAATCAAAATCCTAGTACTGGACTCAGAAAGTTCATTGCCATGGGCTTCGTGCGTCTTGGCTTAGATTCTCCCTTTTCATACCACTGTTCAGATCAATTCTAAGCTTACTCTGCACCTTGACTGGGGTTTTGGGGCCTCAACCCCTCATGGATGCTTATCAGAGGAAAAGAATAGTAGATTAAAGAGCGTGGGTTCCAGAGATCCAAAGAATCCTATGGCAATTACCAGCTAGGAGGCTTTTAAGGTCACTTGAGCTTCAGTTAGCTAATCTGTACAATGGGAAAAAACATAATTTGATTCATAAGATTAAAGGAGATAGTGTATATAAAAGCACTGAGCTCATTATCTGACTACAGTAAGTATATGTTAGATTTAAAAAAATAGGGGCGCCTGGGTGGCGCAGTCGGTTAAGCGTCCGACTTCAGCCAGGCCACGATCTCGCGGTCCGTGAGTTCGAGCCCCGCGTCAGGCTCTGGGCTGATGGCTCAGAGCCTGGAGCCTGTTTCCGATTCTGTGTCTCCCTCTCTCTCTGCCCCTCCCCCGTTCATGCTCTGTCTTTCTCTGTCCCAAAAATAAATAAACGTTGAAAAAAAAATTTAAAAAAAAATAAAAATAAAAAATAAAAAATAATACTACTGATTTCAAAGGGACAATGACAATTGATAAAGGAAGGAAAAAGAAGAAAAACATTCCTATTTGTGAAGTTAAACCTTTAGCTATTCCCTGGCCAGCTTCTGCTCCCCATTTCTCCCTCTACCTTAAACTCTCCCCATGCTTCACAGGCCAGTAATAGGACTTTGAAAACTAAATTAAAAATCTTTCCAATGGCTATCTTAAATTCTAAGATTAATGAATGGACATTCTGTTCCTCCAATGGTAGAAAGGCCTTTTAAGGAGTAATGGGAACAATTACTATGCTTCATGGAATTTCTTAATGGTGGAGATGTTTCCAAGGCCCTCTTTATGCAGGGCCCGAGTGTGGAGGTTGGAAACATTGCTCCTAATAAAGCTAGAACACAGTGCTCTATTCTGCAATCTCATGAGACGGGATCCTAAGTGAGAGACCTTATGCAGTAGAAGAGAAAACCATGGACCAAGTTAGCACAGCTAGATTTCAGTCAGGGGCTCTCACCAACAAACTGTATGGCTTTGGACATTATTTTGAAGTTCTCACTTTCCTCACATGTAAGGTAAATATTCATTCTATAGGATCTCCTCTACCTTTCACAAATTATCGTTATTTCTGTTTTAACCTTGGCCCTGGATTAGCCTTCTAACCTGGAAGGAAAATCATATGATTGACATACAGGTTTGTTCAATTCATGAAAGTCCTGACCACAATTGTCATGAACTACCTTGAATAGAGAACGGAAGAAAATAATGCTTCATTAAAGTAAGTTTTATGGAAAGGTAGTTAAAAACTTCGTGGATATACGCTTACTCTATTGACATTTCTATAGCTCCATTTATGTCCTAAAGAATAAAAAGAAATGCTTTTAACCTTTAAAAGATTAGTCAGGTAACAAAACAGCAGCATGATTTTATTTTTAAAGAATACAGAGAGAGTTGTAAACACCAAGGTAATAATGGTATTTATCACTCAGTGATACCTATAGATTTTTTAATTTTTTCTTTTCTTTGTCAATATTTTATTTTCTACCATATGCACATTTTGCTTTTGTAATAATAAGCAAAACAAAATATTCTGAATCCTGCTCTCTCTCTTACACTCTTATACAGTTTCTCTGCCTGGAAAATAGTTCAGAATATTATACTTCTAATCTTTTCATGGCTAAAAAGAAGAAAAGCCATTCATAGTTCCCTAGCATGCCTTCCAAGCAGAACATTTTTTTTCCAGTAAACTCTACCCCAGTCCTTTAAAATTCTCTTATTGAGGTCCCTTAAGTTGCTATCCTTAATTGTGACTGTTTCTCATAAAAAGTAAGTATGTGTTCAGCCTGCCGTAAAAAGGTGTTGCAGATTTCAGAGCTCAGATTCACCTCTTTTTCCTTGAACTAGTTGGGAGGTTTTTACATTGAGTCCCCTTAACAGCTTGAAGGGAGCAGAAAAGTAGAGAGTTGACAACATGGATCCGCTCCAGGTTGAATCATGACTCTGCTATTCTCAAGCTGTGCAACCTTGAGCCTTTTACTCACCCTCTCATATCCTCAGTTTTCTCATCTGCAGAGTGAGTATACAATGTTGCTAGGCCTAAATGAAATCCCACTTGTAAAGAGGCATAGTTCAGTATCTGAAAAGCAACAGGTGCTTATTGGAGCATTTGAAGGCCCAATAAATTTAACTATAATTAATTCTAAAATAAAAATTAGGCTCCTTCCCAAATAACTTTAGAAACTTAACTTCGACAGTCCGATCCTAAAGGCAATCCCATTCTCAGCTTTTCCCTATTTTTTAAAAAATTTTTAAGTTTATTTATTTATTTTGAGAGAGAGAGAGAGAGAGAGAGAGAGAGAATCGCAAGCAGGCTTAGCACTGCCAGCTCAGAGCCCAATGCAGGGCTTGAACTCTGAGATCACAACCTGAGCCGAAACCAAGAGCTGCATGCTTAACACACTGAGGCTCCAGATGCCCCAGCTTTTCCCAATTTCTGAGAGCAATAAATACACTTGAGTAACACTTTAGGCAATATTTCTGCTTTGATTTTAATATATTAAAACTCTACAGTTTCTAAATTTGAAGATCCTTTAAATGCTCAAATGAACTATTCCTATTTCTTAATAAAAAGATTATTATTTCTCAGAAGTATAATTAGTTTCTAATCAATCTAACCATACAAATACAAAATTTTTTGAGCAGGAAGAAAATTTAGATGTAGGCGTATCTTTTCCATTCAGACAGATGCCTGTTAACCTAAACTAATGTTTACATATTCAAAAATTAGTTTTTAACTTCCTAACACTGAAACAAAAACAGGACCATTAAATAGAATATTCAATGGGGATGGCACACGGTCTGTTAGTACATAAATTTAATCTCCCTAAAGTTAATTTCAAACTACTTCAGTAGCAACCGATGGAGCAATCCAATACAAAATGAGGACAGAGGGATGCTGGAAGGACCGTTTCCATTACCTTAAATATCTCACTGACTTACTTATTAATTCGTTGTTCTCACAGAGTAAATGATACTAATGGTTACTCTTGCCAGTAATACACTAGCCCTACTATGTGAATAGGGAAAGTACTTAGCCCATCTTTAAAAGTGGTTTATAATAATACCTACTTCACAGAGACATTGGGAGAATTAGGTGAGAAAGTATAGAAATAATTTAGTAGAATCTGAATATAATAAGGGCTCATTAAATGTTAAGCAATATTGTTATCATTACTTTTTATTCCTGAGAAAAATATAAGCACTGGACAAGTTAATTCATCAAGATTTTTTTTAAAAGAAGACTGTATCAGAATAATTTCCCACGAAAAGAACGATGTATCCTGGTCTATTTTCAAAGTTCATTCCTTGACAAATTATTCCTCTTGCTATTCCTTGGCCAGCTTAAGAGAAAACCTCTTTAATTCCCCTACTTTGGTTTTAAACCTATGGGAGTTACATTCACCTGGTTGAACTCAGTCCTTCACAGTGGGTAATTAGAAATTATTTTTCTTTTTAACCAGGAAACCATTTAAACATAAAAGAGTACAAAAGATAATGTGAAAGACACGTGTAAATGAAGCAATGCTAAAATGCCAAGTTTAACGTATGTTAATACTCTGCTTTCTCTACTTCAATTCTTACTTTGCTTTCTAAAAAGTGAAATGCTACAGATACGTCTATATCCTCAACCTGCCATTTTCTTCTCCAGTAGTAACTACTATCCTATTGTTGGTGTGTATTGTGTTTATGGCTTTTTTTTTTACTTTTATTATGTATCTAGATTCCATAAATAGTACTATTGCTAAATTTTACATAAATTATACTTTAAGTATCGTTTACAATGCACTTTTTTTTTCTTAACTCAGCATTGCATTTTTGAAATTAACTGTCTACTCACGTAGACCTGGACCATTCATTATAAATCTTGCATACTAATTGTTTGAATAAACCATGGTTTACTGGGTTTTTTTTAAGTTTGTTTACTTATTTTGAGAGAGAGAGAGGCAGAGAGAGGGTTCCAAGCAGGCTCAGTGCTTTCAGCGCAGAGCCCAACATATGGCTCGATCCCATGAACCCTGAGATCATGACCTAAGCAGAGATGAGAAGTCAGACACTTAACCAACTGAGCCACCCAGGCGCCTCTATTTATTCATTGTTAAGTGGATTATTTCCTGTATTACAAATTTTCTGAAAGAATATCCCTGTGCACAAATGCCTGGGTTGTTCTAGGGTAGAGAGATGGAGTAGTGTCTTGCTAAGGTAGATGATCTTCAACTTTACAAAGGATTCCCAAATTGCTCTCCAAAGTCATCAAGCCAAGCTACACTTCAAGCTCCATGTGTGTGATTTCATTGACCCCCACCCCCTTACTATTATTTGGTATCATTATATACATTGAGTGTTTCTTTTCTTTTTTTTAATGTTTTTATTTATTTTTGAGACAGAGAGAGACAGAGCATGAACAGGGGAGGGGGAGAAAGAGAGGGAGACACAGAATCCGAAGCAGGCTCCAGGCTCGGAGCTGTCAGCACAGAGCCCGACGCGGGGCTCAAACTCACAAACTGCGAGATCATGACCTGAGCCAAAGTCGGACGCCCAACCGACTGAGCCACCCAAGAGCCCCAATATGAGTTTTTCTAATTTGCTCTTGATATATATTTTCACATCTGCCCTTATTACTTTCCAATCTAATCATCTGCCAGTAATCTCATATCATTTTCTGGAAAAAGTCTGTAATACCAGAAAAAGAGCAAATGAATGCATGATTCTAACAATTCAGCAATTCATGAAGGATATCCTTTTAAATGAAAAGACAAAATCAAGGAAGGAAGGGGATGAATTAACACCTGAAAGTATAAATCTTAACCAAAAAGCATGTTCCTCTGATGAGGTAGCCAGAGGTAAACCAACACAAAAGAAATCTTAAAGTTTAATTTCTACTCTGCAATTTAGGACCAACTGGATTATACTAATGTCTTAAGAAACCACAACAGCTCTAATTTCCTCTTTGTATCTTTCAGAAGCAGGGTAGAAATATTTAAAGCCCAATGTAAAAATTAATAAATATTGCCTGTTGAGATCTCATATTCCATTTAGCTGGCAAATCAAGATTAATCATTTATATATCAGATGAGGATAAATTAATGAGCTCTGTGCACTAGGTTGCTTTCATATAAAGGGAACTGAATACAAATCTTTCATGTTACAAATGTGCTCGCTACTGGGCCTTCATAAAAATAAAAACCACAGTGGTCCTATGAATATGAGTGCCAATATTGTTTTATACGAAGGAATATTAAACACAGTAATAAACTATTACACATTCTTGCCTACCAATATTACACTCATCTCCAGAAATAAGTATAGTAAGTAACACTTGCCTAGATAAATGTAATTTTTAATTTGTTTTTTTTTTTGTTGTTGTTGCTTCTGTCATTCTTGTTTTGGCCATTCTATTCTTGTTTATACTTTCTACCAGTGAAAAATGATAATATTCAGCTGTGTAAACTGTGTCTTCATCTGTTCTAATCATTGGGATGTATTCTAGGTAACCTTACCACAAGTAACATAGAAACTTCTAGAAATAATGTCTATACAGATATATGGAAAAATAAAGTTGATGCCTGGTACTGGCACATTACATTCTAAGGTAGCCACAAAATTGCTTGGATCTTGATCGCAATAAGACGCTGGAATATTAAAAATAATTCCATAGTGCTTCATTAATTTCACATGAGATAAAAGGACACTGCATGTCCTTCCATTTTCATAACTTGTTTCAAAGAGGGAGTAGGGAAAAGACTGCTTTGATTTAACAGACTTTAAAAAAAAATTTTTTTTAATGTTTATTTAAGAGACACAGAGAGAGCATTAGCAGGGAAGGGGCAGAGACAGAGGGAGACACCGAATCTGAAGCAGGTTCTGGGCTCCTAGCTGACAACAGCAAACCCAACGCAGGGCTCACAAGCTGAGAGATCATGACCTGAGCCAAAGTCAGACACTTAACCAACTGAGCCACCCAGGCGCCCCTTAAAAGCCTTTTAAAATTGACAATGCTTGATCACTTGGTGTTCAATAGAGTCAATAATTTAACTAAAGTTGTATTCGTAAGTATAATCATTTACTAAGATATGCTTTTTTAAAAAGCCAAATTGTGCATATCATTAATGAAGCAATGCAGTGATTTTAGGTTTTCATTTATTTATTTTGAGAGAAAGCGCGCAGGCACCCATGCGAGTGAGTGGGGCAGGGGCAGAGAGAGGGAGAAAGAGAAACTCAAGCAGGCTCCTCGCTGTCAGCACAGAGACTGATGCAGCGCTCAAACTCATGAACCATGAGATCATGACCTGAGCCAAAATCAAGAGTCAGATACTCAACCAACTGAGCCATCCAGGCACCCCTTACTTTCATTTTGAAAACAATGTAGTAGTTATATTTCTTTTACAAATGCTATTTATGAAAAAAAAATCACACACAAAATTGCTGTAAGTTTGCCTGAGGTAAAATTATATAACTAGTAAAAGAAAACAGAATCAACACCATGGATTATATTCCTGAGTGCACAGAGCTCACACAATAACTAAACAGCATGGTGCATTTTATAGCACTGTTCAACACATTGTGCTTAAACTTTTTTTTTAATGTTCACTTTTTTTTTTGAAAGAGAAAGCAAGTATGAGCAGGGGAGGGGCAGAGAGAGGGGGAGACACAGAATCTGAAGCAGGCTGCAGACTCTGAGCTGTCAGCCCAGAGTCCAACAAGGAGCTCGAACTTGTGAACCACAAGATCATGACCTAAGCCCAAGTCAGAGGCTTAACTGACTGAGCCACCCAGGGGTCCCAAACACATTCTGTGTTTAAAGAAAGGAAATAAATAAAAAATTTTCCATAGTCTTATATTTAGTCCTGATCTTATTCTATTCTCAAATCCTTTAAAAAAAATCCATTGCTTGCATCCCCAGAATAAAACCCACTTGATCATGGAATGTAATTTTTTATATATCGATGAATTCTATTGGCCAGGATTTTGTTAAAGATTTTGCATTTATATTCATGAGGAACATTGTATATGGTTTCTTTTCTTTGTATGGTCTTTGTCTGATTTTGGTGCCAGGGTAATACTAGCTTCATAATGAATTGAGAAGTGTTCCCTCTCTTCTATTTTCTTTTTTTTAAAAAAAATTTTTTTAACGTTTTATTTATTTTTGAGACAGGGAGAGACAGAGCATGAACAGGGGAGAGTCAGAGAGAGGGAGACACAGAATCTGAAACAGGCTCCAGGCTCTGAGCTGTCAGCACAGAGCCCGACGCGGGGCTCAAACTCACGGACCGCGAGATCATGACCTGAGCCGAAGTCAGCCGCTTAACCAACTGAGCCACCCAGGCACCCCCCTCTCTTCTATTTTCTAGAAGAGAGGCTATAAAAATTAGACTTAAATTTTTTTAAGTTTATTTATTTTGAGAGAGAGAGCGAGCATGTGCAAGCAGGGGAGGGACAGAGACAGAAGGAGAGAGAGAGAATCCCAAGCAGGCTCCTTGCTGCTCAGCGTAGAGCCTGATGTGGGGATCAATATTGGGAACCTTGATATCACAACCTGAGCTGAGATCAAAAGTCAGATGTTTAACCAACTGAGTCACCCAGGTACCCCAGTATTAATTCTTCTTTAAATGGTTATAATTCTCCAGTGCAACCATCTGGGCTTCCAGATTTCTTGGGGGGGGGGGGAGTTTTTCATTACAAATTCAATTAATTTAGTAAAGGACTACTCAAATTATTTCATGTTGGATGAATGTAGTGGCTTGCGTTTTTTGAGAAACCGGTCCATTTCATCTAAGTCATGAAATTTATGTGTGTACAATTGTTTATAGTATTCTCTTATTATCATATTGATGGCTGCTTGGACTGTAATGATATCCTCTGTTTCCTTCCTGATATAGGTTATTTGTGTCCTCTTTTTAATTTTAATAGTCTTGGTAGAGAGTTATCAATTTTATTGATCTTTCCAAGCTCAAGCTCTTTGTTTCATTGATTTTCTTGTCTATCTTCAATTTCATTGATCTCTGCTCTTATATAATTTCCTTCTTTCTGTTTGATTTGGGTTTATTTTGCTCTTCTTTTTCTAGGTTCTTTAGGTAGGAGCTTAGATTACTGAGATTCTTCATCATTTCCAACATGTGTGATCAGCACTGTACATCTCCCTCTAAGTGCTCCAGCTAAGCCCCACAAGTTTTCATATGTTGCATTCAGTTCAACGTACTTCTTTCATTTTCTTTGAGATTTCCTTTATGATTATTTAGAAGTGTGTTGTTTAATTAGCATGTGTTGTTTAGTTTCCAAGTGTGTTTTTTTAATTAATATTTTTATTTTTATTTTTTTCATTTTTTTTAATATGAAATTTATTGTCAAATTGGTTTCCATACAACACCCAGTGCTCATCCCAACAGGTGCCCTCCTCAATACCCATCTCCCACCCTCTCCTCCCTCCCACCCCCCATCAGATTGTTCTCAGTTTTTAAGAGTCTCTTATGGTTTGGCTCCCTTCCTAACTTTTTTCCCCATCCCCTCCCCCATGGTCTTCTGTTAAGTTTCTCAGGATCCACATAAGAGTGAAAACATATGGTATCTGTCTTTCTCTGTATGACTTATTTCACTTAGCATAACACTCTCCAGTTCCATCCACATTGCTACAAA